>NC_134457.1:125575579-126190401 GCF_047948215.1 Lycorma delicatula
TGTTTTTATTCTTGTTTACGTTTAACCTCACATCATCTTTTTGGATATATTTTTTTAATTTCTGAAGCATGAAAACATGCCTCCTGGCCAAGTGGAAGTAAATAGAAAACATGGCTTTTACAACGTTTTAACAATTACAACTATAACACTATTAAGTTACTTTAGTTTTCAACATTTATTATAATAAACTTCCACTGAAATGTTTCCCATTAGAATTTAGGTACATTACTGGAATAATTTTAAAATGAATTTTTGTATTTCCCATCTTCTTATAATTATTATTTATATTCTCTCTACATTAAAGTGTAAATAATGTAGCCTATTTCAAAATAATTAGTTACAAGATTTACACTTAGGCCTAATATACAAAGTTCAATACACTTTATGAACTTTAGCTAAAGGAAATAAACTTCAAAACTGAGAGAGTTTAAATTATCTTGAATTTGAATTTTCGTAGTTACAGCTTCAAAGCAATGATAAGACAAGTAAGTGAATAGGAAAGGTTCAACTCTTGATTAAGGCGACAGAGTAATAATAGTAGTAGTAGTATTACTATGCTAGGAATTTAGTGGGTGTAAACAATGGCATAAAGAGGGTGGAAGTGATATTATGAAAATGAGGGTTACATTGTGAAACGATACGATAGGGGTCGACCTTCCCTCCTCTAAACGATTCTAAACTAAACTGCACACAGCAAGCGAATTTATAACCAGTTTTACCATACAGAGTATAGACGATTAATTAATCATTCACTCCGTATGTTCATTACTTAATACATGTGTCTGATATTATATGGTATTCCTCATACATGATTCTAGGTACATAAAATATTAATTTAACAATTTACAAAATATAAGATTTATTTAAATGATACAAGTGATTTGGGGGGGAAAAAAATACATATATATAGAGAGAGAGAAAGCATCTTTAGTATTATAGTATCTTTAGTATCATGTATTTCAACATCTAAAATATTTACAACAGGGAAAATAATTTATAATAGGAACATCTGAAAAATTGTTAGAGAAATTCTAGAATATCATTTAAAAATAGTAGAACCAAGAAACAAAATATTTTGAATTTATGCTGTAATCTATATTTTATTATTAATACCTTAACTCTTTTTATTTAAATTTTTGTATTTTATACTTCTAATTTAAAAAATAAATTATTTCTTGTGTAATTAAACATTAACTATACACAATATTTTTATGTATAATGTAATGTAGATGTTTTTCTGAAGTTTTATAATTTCTTACAAAAAATGACAACAAGTAACGTAATACTTTTTTGACATTGGTTATTTTTACTTCCTTGTACGAAGTAAAGGAAGTATCGTGATTGCGAAAAATTTCGGTTTTCAGATTTCAACGGAAATATCCATTTTGACCAACTCTCAGTCCCCTTTGATTAGTTTCGGCGTGACGTCTGTACGTATGTATCTCGCATAACTCAAAATTAACCGTAGAATGCTGAAATTTTGGATTTAGGACTGTTGTAACATCTAGTTGCGCACCTCCCCTTTTGATTGCAATCGACTGAACCAATGTGTCCAAAAAGGCCAAAATCCAAAAACAATTGGATTTTGGACTTTTCCTTAACTGCAGTAATAAGCCCTCATTGAGAGCTTTTCAACTATATTTGATAAGTGGTATTTATTTTCATTGGTTCCAGAGTTGTAGACAAATGAAATTTTAATTACTGAAATATTTGGATCTTATACGGGAAGGCATATCGGTTCAAATCAGACATCATTTCCTTTTATTAACTTTTTTTAAATTTATATATATTGATTTATTAATGATTATTAACCTCTGATTGTAAAAAAAAATTTACGATAAATAATAATTCAATAATAACAATAAAAAACCATATGAAAAAATATCAGAAGTTATTAATGAAATAAAATTTTATGTACTTTTCATTTTAAAAAAGTGTATGTAATTTAATAGGCGTACAAGTCATGTGATGTCCACATCAGATTTTTTTAAATAGTGGAAGCGTAATTATATATGAAAAATATTTAAATAAGATTTTTTGGGGTGGGTGTAATTTATGATGAAATTGTTTTGTAAAAGTATCATTATATGTTTAATACGGTCACTCCATCACCGAGATCACCTTTGAAGAAATTTTTTTGATTTCTCTGCATTTACTATGTTCAATGGAAGAAACTAGAAAAACCTCACTAAAAAATGTACAACCAATAAAATTTTACCTAATTTTTTTTAGGGATAGGTGTGAATAATGTTGAAATTTTATTGTAATATTATTACTAAGTTTATTATTTAAACTTTTAATATTATTAAACGTTTTTTTGTTTTTTTTTTTTTGGTTTACTTAAACTTTTAATATTATTAGAAATTTAATAAATAAAAAAAATTTGAAAAATCAAAAAAAAAATCAATATTTTTATATTTTTCGGGCTCCCCAACCCCAGTATTGTTCCCAAAGTACTTTTGTGGGATCGCTTGTACTACTATTACTATTACTATGCCTAGGAAGAAGTTAAAAAAGATTCGGTAAAAGAATAAAAATAAATATTCGGCAATAAATAAAAAGATAGCTTTTTCAATTTTTTGGTGAAGGAGGAAATTTGGGGAAAAGATTTTTTTTAAATGGTAAGATAAGCATGCACGCATCCACTGAGTTAATATAAAGTGAGGTTATGTTTGATAAATGTTTAGAAAATTAACCCCAAAAAACCCCACCCCACCCCACCACCACAAGATTTTACCTACAAATTGCCACTTTTATACGATTTTCTCTACAAATTTTCATCAATAATTCGGTTAATCCAGTCAAAATTTATTAAGCTTCAAACACGTACGTACGAACATACTCCCTTTTTTTGAGGTTTTTTTTTCTTGAGGTTCCTGTGCCATGATACATCGAAAAATGACAAAACACCCATACCCAATTTTTTGCTTGATTATTATACTTTCCTTCTTCAGCATAGCTCTAGTTCTATGATGCCAGGAATGTCAAAAAATTAACCTGCGCACGAAATATAATGTAGAATACATCTGAGTTAATTAAAGAAATCCATCATTTTACTAGCTCAACCCATTCCATTATCATCCCTTCTTCTCACTGTTAACAAAATTTTGCAGCTCACCACTCTCTTGACTTTAAATAGTAATCATATCAAATAATGTGGGAGAAAATTATGTTGTTTTTGAAAGCCGAGAAAATGAAGGTCAGCTATCTTAATATTTCTCTTAGTTCAAATCTTAGTTACATAAAGTTCACCTTGCTATTGCTACCTTCCTTTGTTGTTGTTTTTTGTTTTTTTTATAAATTAATATTATTTAATAATATTTTATTACGTTGTATTATTTTTTTTTTCTGGGTAGAAGCAATTCTTTTCTTAACAAAAGGAGTGAATTAATGTATTGTTCTACACTATCCTTCTCAGTCTTAGGCCTGTGGCACATGTAAATCATCTGAAATACGAGGCACTAGTCAAAGTTACTTTTGAGAGAAACGATGTTCACAACCGGTCCCATGGCGGACAGACTTGAAAATGTCACTTCTTGAATATTTTTATGTGCTTCGATGGGCTTGACAAGCCGATGAACAAAAGCAACTTATTGGTTCAGGGAAAAACACAACAGTAATTTAGCGACTCAATAAAGAAGACAATGGGAAACCGATTCAGTTCTCACTTTCCTGAATAAGCCTGAGAGATGTTTTTTATCTTCTGATGTTTATGCAAGTATTGAGAGTTATTAATATCTTAAGTTATCAATATACCTTTTTAGTTATTGCATTTATTACTCACTCTATACGATTATATTATTACATATAAGATCACAAAATACATACATCTCAACGTAATATTTCCTTACATTAATTTCTTTTAGAAAGCTTTGAGAATTTTTTTGCTTGTTAAATAACTTAGAAAATTAATGCAAAGAGTTAAATTATGGCACAATATGGCAAATGTTTCGTTTTAAAGATGAACTTTCTTACCACGTATAATTTCTTAATGTTTGAAATATTTATAAAATCACTGAGCCCTTTTGTACAAATACTCATTTAGAAACTAGAGAGTACATCTTTTTATGCGTACTTTTAACTCTTTATTAACGTTGTAAAACTTAGCGTAATTAAAGTTTCCGCTTCGTTAAATATTAAATTTCTAGAAAACAATTTTTTAGAGTGAATTGCGTTGTTTTTTTTCTAAATCAGTTACTTAAATGAAAAACCTTATTGAAAATTAAATATTGTAATAATTCTACATTAACCGTTAAATAACACCAAAGTGTAACGAACACTAATCATAATTACAATGTGTTAAAGACGTGTAATATTTATTTCAATAGTCTAGAAGATCTCTTAAGTTTAACTTCTCAACTTTTAACAACTTTCTAGCGTACAAATAATACGTTCACTTTAATTACAGTTCTTCTGGCTTTGTGCTGTCACCCGAAATAATTACGGTACGTTTTCTATCTCAAAATTCTGTTTCTTATTTTTTTTAAATTAATAATGGCAGATGAAATTTCTCTTTTGAAACTGTTCTTCCAGAAGAGGTACCAACAACTAAATGAATACATTCGAGAATTTTTTCCAGTTTTACTTTCAAGAGAAAAAATAATTATTTGATAAAAAATCTTAAAAATAGTTTTTCTTAAAGAATATCTTGATATGGAAATAATATTACAATTAAACTTGAATGAATGCTCTTAAAAACGTTAAAGCATGATATAAATTTATAATGTTTATAAGGTGTAAAAAAATATTTAAGGGTAGAATATGAAATGTAAATAAAAGAGATTTTAAATTTCATTTTATTACAAAATTTAACAAAAGCAAATTTGCAAATAATTTTATTATTAAATACATGACCTCTTTTAATTAACCTATATTAAATCTACATCTCTTCATTTTTCATTATAATTAGAACATGAAATGTAATTTATCAAATTAATAAAGCTAATCATTATCAAGTTAAGCATTAATCATAAACGTCAAAGTAACAATTTTCATCAGATTTTTTTTTATTATTATTATGACTTTTTTAACATAAAACAAATTTTTTTCATTTATAAATAATTTTCAAGGTTTTAGACGTTTTTTAATAAAAACTCTGATAAACTGACTCTCATAATATACTTTTGGATAGGGCAAAAGTTTAAAGCGAAAAACTCTACAAACAAATTTTTAATCTTCATCTTATTCTTTTTAAACTACCTTGGAAAAAAATTGTTAAAGAAATATAAATATTTATATAATGAAATTGAATGTGATTTTCCAGCCAATATAACAGATAAATTGATTCCAAAATATAGCATACTCATTTTTCCCCCCTAATGTACGTTGAAATCTGTTCAACTAATGGACATAAGCAACCCCCCACGCTCAATGAGATGAGTATGGTACGAGTATGTATGACGTGTAAATGATATGTAGTCTTCTACAGACTCAGGCCAACCATTCCTGAGACGTATAGTTAATTGAACCCCAACCACCAAGGTACACCGGTATCCACTGTCTAGTATTCAAATCCGTAAAAAAGCAACTTACTTTTACTTAGATTTAAACCTCAGAACCTTCGTTCTTACTTACTAGCATACTTTTAAACGTTTAAAAATGAAAAAATTGGACATAATATGTCTCTCCTATTTTGAGTCTACTTAAACGCAGATTGATTAAATAAATTATTTTAACTTAGGTTAAAATAAACTAGATTCCTCACCAACTTAGTTATTCCTTTCTTCGCTTAGTTATTCCTTTCTTGTCATGCAAGAAATGTGTATGGCACAATATTTAATAATGCAATAAACTTTAAAAATAAAAAACAATGTCCTTTTCAGCTAAATTAGAATAATTAAATCCAAAAAATACACTACTATAAAGAAAATATTTCACACCATAAATGTAATACTTGATTTCTTATAGGAAAATAGGCGAATAAGCTTCAATGTTCTAATTGAAATACTCGTAAACTAAAATGTGATCACAGTGAGAAAGAGAGAGTACAAATGAGTCAAATGTTGTTGATCTAGACATAAGAGATCTGTAATTAAAATAATGAAACTAGTTTTTTTTTTTGGCAGCCAAAGTGGCAACACTGTACAGTTATTAGTAAACATATGGTTATATGAACAGCTGACATATTAGGTGTTAATATTTTTAGTCTATTATTTCCACGTGAGAAGTGTACAAAATTTTCGTGAAACGGGTTTTGTTGTGCGTTACAAAAATGAGTGATACTAATTATGTGCAACGTTGTTTAATCAAGTTTTGTGTTACTCGGTGAGAATGCTACTGAAACTTTTTCAAAATTGAAAAGGGTGAACGGAGATGACGCTCTGTCACGAGCCCAAGATTTTAGGTGGTTTAAAGCATTTTCAGATGGCCGGGAATCAGTTGCGGACGATTTGCGTTCTGGAAGATCGTTAACGTCAAAAAATGATGACAATGTTGAGCGAATCAGAAACTTTTGGAGTTTTTGTCTACAGAACAAACTGTAATTCAATATGTTTACCGAGAAATTCTTGAGAGACTGCGGAAAAGAGTTGCCAGCGTGAGACCAGCTATCGAAGACAACTGGGTGCTGCATCATGACAATGCACCTTGTCACACAGTTTTTTGGCAAAGAAAAACATTCCTGTAGTTCCTCAATCACCTTATTCATCCAACTTGAGTCCATGCGACTTTTTCCTGTTCCCGATCTTAAAAAACACCTCAAAGGACACCATTTTGGAACAGCAGAAAACATTTTTAAAAAATGTAACCGACCATCTGAAGGATATTCCGGTTTCTGAGTTCTAACATTACTATGAAGAGTGGGAAAACCGTTTCAAGCGTTGCTTGGGTTCCCAAGGGAACTATTTCGAAGGTGATAGAGTCAAAGCTTATTGTGGCCCTCCTCGCCACGATAGGCACACACCCGAGCAAACTTACAAAATTTAGCCCTGTAACCATATCTGCAGCACTTAAAACATCTTCGGACATCCACGTACTCTTTTAGTAGGCGGAACCAAAATCAATAAATAGTCTGCCTGCAGACGTAAACTTTTGAAACAGACCAGAACTTACCTCGAAGACTCCGTGATATTTCTGGGTATCACACCTACCCGTTTTAAAGACCAACCTGCAGTCCCGCCGGAAGGCGGCTTCATCCATATCAGTGTTCTGCTCCCTAATGAGGGACAAGACATCTTCGTCGATCAGGTTACAGTCAATATCATAGACTATAATATGGGGCCTACGCGTTCTCTTCGGGTCTATTTTCACATTCAGTCGCTTAACCGCCGTGGACTTTCTAATTGCCTGAATGGTCTCTGTGTCATCCGCTAACACAACTAATCCCTTGCCGGTCTCTTTAATGTTCCTGATTTTAATGCCTTTCCGGTCTCCTCGAAGGGCAACCTGGAGGTCTTTTTTTCAGCTGACTGCTGGAAACAGTCCTATTTACAAATCCGCCCTATTTACAAATGTAACCTCAGATTTCTTAGAGGACTGGCTGGTTTAATGTCTGCCCCTGACCACCTCAGCATACCTACGCGGTTGCATCGGGGCTGGGGCCGGTTTCTGAGCACGGTTATTTCTTTAGGCTTCGAGGCAAGATTTTCGAAGCCCTCGACGAGACCTGTGAAAGCCGCTCGGAAGAATTCGATCCGAGGCAATAATCTCTTTTAGGTAGCTGCACTAGTACATTTGGGGTTAGCTAAATAGGAAGACAAGCCACCCAGTCCCGCCAAAACATCACGGGCCAATGGAATAGAACTGCCAGGCCTGCCCCCGGCTTGCAAAAACTCTTCAATAAGTAGATTCATGCCCTCCCGAGTGGTCATCCCTTTATCTAGTAGTCATGTCTACCAAAAAGAAATGTCAGAATAGGTGCACACAAGGAATCTCCACTTGGAAAAGTAACCAATACTCCTTGGTTAACGAGCGGAGGCGATGAGTAGTAAATTACATCATTCAAAGCCTACACCAAACTTATACTTGCTTGTCCAGTCTAGTAGTCCCTGTGGTGGAAAGTACATACTGAGAAGCTGTACTACCTTACGATCAAGCGGACGATGATGGAATGCTGATTAAATATTGCGTCCTCCTTAGCTTAGCACCGGAGAGTGCCACTAGCGTAAAATCCGCGTTCTTACAGTACATGCAGTACGTACAGTACATCACCATTCGTTAGTACATGTCTCGTGGTGATCAGATGTTATACCTGTTATAACACTATATATCGATATATATGAAAAATATATATATCGAAGTTTGGGAAAAATTTAGTACTTTTTAACCAGATCCGGATTTTTTACGAAAATCTCGATAACGGTCGGTCCTAGCGATCTAAAAATTTTTTCGATCCCCGTTTATGAAACCTTTCCAGTGGTACTCGTCGGATGGTAATATTTTCATGTACCCCCTAGGCGCCGTTCGGAAATTGTGGAGGGGGTGCGATGGGATGCCACCGTAATATCTCGGCAACCGCTCGTCCGATTTTCATGATTCAAATGACGTATGTATCATCAGATTAGCGCTAACTGTTTAACGCATCGGGTACACTCTTGATCGGTCGGATCTTGGTTATCCGGAAATTAAATCGTTTAGCCCTATGTTTTGATTGCACTTACACACCGTAAAACGTACCGATCCGATCTTTCGCTAAATACGCTCAACCCTGTGCGCTAGCGCAGCTGTAAAGTATAAACTTACGAAGCCTAAAGAGTATAAAACAAAAAATATATTAAAAAGCTGTTTAAACCTACTCTTATATTAAATGCACTAAAAAGTAGAAAATAAAAAATTTGTGATATTTAAATAAAAAAGATATGATATTTTTAACAATTTTTTCTTATGCTTGATGAATGGCCTAAGAGGCGGTACAAACACGCATAAGAAAAAATTGTCAATTTTTTCATATGCGTGGGTAAAAAAAAGGTAAAAAAATGATTTTTTACCTTTTAATGCGTTATAATTTAAGAGTGGTGTTTTAAATTTTTTTTTACATATTTTTTTTATTTATGTGATTGCTTTTCTTCATAAAATAATGAAATATAACCAAAAGGTAGGCACCGGAGTGTGCCGATCACTAGCGGAAAATCTAGATTCGTTAGTATCAGTTTCTAATTTAACTTTCGTTGTATCAATTTTCGTCATTCAAAAAAAAATATTTTACACAAGAGGTAATCAATTTTGGACACCTAATAATCCAATTCCGAGACGCCGGCCGTACGGCCTAGATGCGAAGCCGTGCTGTAGTGAGAACTGAACAAACAAAATTTTAAATAAATTTATTAAATTAAAAATTCTTTTATATAAAAAAAGAGTATTAAAGGAAAAAGAATTAACTATTTTTAAGGTTGGAAAACCTCTGATAAAAGAATGTTTGCTATGAAATAGGGTATGGACTGACAATAACTTACTGAAAAAAGTAATTATCCAAACAGTTTTATGTATGATTTTGTCCTGTACATAAACAAATACATTTCTGAAAAAAAAGGATTTTAGATAATAAAGTATGGTTCCATGCTTTAAAGTTAAAATTATGATACGATATGAATTATGAAGTAATTTTCCCCTCATTAATATATGAATGAAGTAAAACATAGTTAGGACCATTTTGAATAAATAAAGTTTATCGGAAACGAAATGGGTGATAAATTTAATAGATGTTGTAACTAGAATATTACAGTTTCCTTTAATGCTATTTTTTATACCTACCACAAAAAATGTATGTTACCATATATATTCGTTATTTTTTATAGAATTAACAACTAATATACTGCGTATAATTGTATTTTTCACTTGCGAAAAATCGTTAAAGCCTAAACAAAAAAATAAATAATCTGACCGTATGAAAAGGTGATAATAAAGTTTCATTTGAATGATTTTCTGCCGATTTATCTGCATTATTATAATTAATTACTTCCTACTATTATTAATTGAAACAGAGAAATACTCTGCTTTGTTTTTATTTTTCATTTTTTAATTAATATAATTAATTAATAATGGATTTATAAAAAAAGAAACTGTTAATTTATCAAACTGGTATTTTGTCGTGTTTTTTAACAATTAAATAAAAATGATTACATATTCTCATTAGTATTAGAGAAAAATATCATTCACTCTTTGAACATTTATTTTCTACAGTAAAATTAACGTATTAATTAAAATAGTGTTAGAAACAACCCTCTTCTGTTTAGAGAATTCATCGTTATAACTCTGAATAGAAGCAATTTCCTTTCCTTTGTGGGGTTTATTGGTCTTTAATGTGACGATATCCGAGATAAAGACAAAGCTTCTAATGAACACACTTCTAAATTTTAACTGGATTAAACTTACTTGTATCAGAGAAGTTGTTATTGCTTTAAGACGTACACCACTGTAGATACATCTCAAAATTAATAATCGATCTCAAATAAAAAAAATTTATTATAATCAAAGATTTGAGCGAAATGATATGTTTCACTGACTCAAATACGAGTAGGATAGTTATTCTATTTACAACGTTAGCGAAATAAATCATTACATGGAATGTTTACTTTGACTAAAAGTATAAAAACGTTTAAAAATATGAAGAATATTTTATTTATAAGATTTTTTCAAAACACTGAAATTTGTTTTATAAGAAAATAAATCTTGTATTCGCTATATACAAATGCATTATACAGATCATGTCAGGAATGAGTACGTGTACTATTCCGAGGATAAAATAAGAAACTGCCCCCCTGACTCACAGAGATATATGCACTCTTAATGAAGTGTGCAATTTGAATGCACAATTAATTAAGAATAAAATATAGTTGTGGTTAAAATTCATATTAATTGTTGAAATGAAAACAGATGAAATAATATTAAAGTAGTAATACATGGAGATTATAAATGCACAGAATAAATAAAAGATAAATCATAATACAGAAGGTGTTAATAAAGATTATTTGAGCATGTAGTACAAGTTGAGCGGAGATCAGGAATTTTAATTTTAAAATCTGTTACTTAAAAATGAATTGGCAAAGAAATATTGTTTCTGTAAAATAAAATCTTTTTATTTTTAAAAATATTGATGGAAGATATTTTATTTTAAATGGCTGTACCATTTATTTATATGGTATATTATAATTTACATATATTATAATTTTTATGGTATTCTAAGCACAATAAAGATTTTTCTCGTAAGCCGAAGTATTGTATTGAATTACACGAAAACAGTTTTTTTTCTGGTTTGAGAGAGGCGGATTTTTCTTTTAATGAATAATATTTATAGAAAAGATTGCACATCCATAATATGAACACATGGATAAGTAAAAAACTTTAATTTACTAAATATCGGTCAACATGATTCATATTTGAGGGCACCAAACAATGATTTGGCACCCATTTTTGTATACCGAAAACTTGTTCCGTTTTTCAGACGGAGCCCCAAGAAATGATGTATTTTCGAAGAGAATATAAATATTAAAAAGTAACAGGGGTATAACAAAGAAAGATACATTAACACTGCCTTGCGATAATCATTTTATAGCGTAAATTGTCTGGAAAACACTAATCCAATATTTGCGATTTTAAGAGATTATCGATCAACTCATTTCAAAAGTAAAACTGAGGAAATATTTCCGTCTACACTTCCCTCCTTTCAGGCGTTCAAAATATATCTTTCCAAAGCCATGTTACATGTTTTTTTTAAATCCTAAGTCAGTCAAAAATACGGTCAGTGAAAGAGGAAGGTAAAAAACACTGTATTTTTAAAGAAATAATGAAAATAATACATGAGGAAAATTAGGCTTGACGAAAAAGTACTTGGACTTGAAGAAATCTGTTCCAAATCTAAAAAGAAAAGGAAGATATATAAGAATCTGGAAATTATAAAGAAATAAAGATTATGTCACCTTCAATGAAGTTTAAGAAAGAATTATAGATTGAAGATTAAGACAGGAGAAAACAGTAGAAAACAAATGTTTGATTTCACACCAGTTGGCCTAAGGGGAACACAGAAAAATATTTAGTCCAAGCTGTTAATGGAAAACTACAAGGAAATGCCAGCAAATATGTAGATGATTTTCATACGGATTGAGAAAGCATATGATAAATAACCTAGGGAAAAGAAACGGAGGTATGAGAGAGAGAAGGGAAACCAAAGAACAATATTTTAGAATTGTAAAGGAAATTTAAAACGCGTAACGATTCGGGTCAACAGAAGTGTGGTATGATACAGGATTTTACCGTGGAAGTCTCGCTGCGTCAACGATCAATCCTTACCACATCTATTCAATCTAGTAATTGATGTATTGAGGACGGTCTGTGAAGAGTACATTCCCAGTGAATATTCTAGTTCCTGTTATATTGTGTGAAACTTTAGCATTCAAAATCGAGAAGAAACTGGAAACATAGAGAAAAGCTCTCTGAAAGAGAGGTATTAAAATTAGCAATGAAAAAACAAAATGTACGATGTTGGCAGCAAATAAATTCAAATATCTAAGATCATATACAGAGAAAAATTAAGAATTAAAGGCTAAAATAGAGTATAGAATACAATGTGTATTGATGCTAAATTTCCTTTGATGATAAGAGAAAGATAAGCAGCGAGCTGTGTGATGAGAAAGTATCCAAGCATTCTTTACCAATCTTGCATTTATACAAAACAGACGCGCTTGCACGCACACAATCACATATACATATATATTATGACACAGAGTAAATTAATAAAAGAGATACGGCTTTAAAAAAAAAAAAAAACCTTTATATCAGAGACCATTTTCTGTTTTTAAATTAAATGAAACTAAAGGAAACCGGACAATAAAATTACAATACAATCTCGTTTCATGAAAATAGTTTTTTTAATTTTCAGAAAGTTGTGACAACACGTTCATTTTGTAGAAAAATAGAAAGTTCCTTTTTTATGGTCAGTGAGCTCAAGAATTAAAACCTGAATCCAGAATAATATCCAGACATCCAGAATAAAAATGTTAAAAAGTCCAAAACCTTTCGAACAAATTTTGAAAACTGGTTCATAGGTCATTGAGGAAATTTTATTTGTTTCAAATCAAAAAGTATCAGCTGAATAACATCAGTTTTTAGAGGCAATGATAAATTATTTAATAAAATTGTCACTAATTTTAATTATATTTCAAACATGTTTTCTAAATGTAAACAGAAGACTAAACTCTGAATATAAATAGAAGACAAACAACCGAAGAAGAACGCATAAATAAATAAATTTATTAGAGATTTATTGAAAAACCCCTTAGTTGGCAAACTTTTCATATTGTAATTAATTTTTCACAAATACTTAAGAGGAAGGAAGAAACGAACCGTAAAAAAAATATTTAGAAAGAATAACAATAAACAAAAGATTTGAATGCGAAAATTCGATCAGCGATGCCACTATGTTCATAGAATGTAAAATAACTTGACTCAGGAAGTTGTGATTGCATTGAGAAGGAGCTGTTTCTTAGAAATAAATGTAGAAATTCTGACAGTCAGCTTATACTATAGATTATATCAGCTAGTAAATTGCACTTATACAGAGCAAAAAAAAATTCGTTTCAAACGACGTCTTTTGTAATTTTTCCATTGATAATCCTATAAGTAAAAATAAAAAGAAAAAATTACTTATGAAACATTAAAAAATCTGCTTATACCGGTGTTTGATTAAATACTCTTTTAAAATTAAATATTTATTTACGTTTTTTATTTCCTTGTACGAAGTAAAGGAAGTATTGTGATCGTGAAAAATTTCGGTTTTCAGATTTCAATGGAAATATCCACTTTAACCATCCCTGAATCTATTTTGACTAGATCGGCGTGATGTCTGTACGTACGTATGTATCTCGCATAACTCAAAAACAAATAGCCGTAGAATGTTGAAGTTTTGGATTTAGCACTGTTGTAACATCTAGTTGTGCATCTCACCTTTTGACTGCAATAGACTGGACCAAAAGTGTACAAAAAAGCCCACGCCAAAGGAATTTTTCTTAATTACAGTAATAAACCCTCATTGAGAGATTTTCAACGATATGTCGTAAGTGGTACTTATTTTCATTGATTCCAGAGTTATAGCCAAATAAAATTTAAATTAATGAAATATTTGGACCTTACAAGAAGAAGGTACATTGGTTCGAATCCGACTCATATACATATATTTCTTTTTAACTTGTTTTTTTTTTTAATTTATGTATATTGATTTATTAATTTGTTTCAATTGTAAAATCTATCAGAATTATGAATAAATAATCATTGATTAAATATTTTGTATAATGACACGTGGGCGAATACTAAAAAAAAACTTTGGTAAGACGCAGCTTGGGGTTATCATATCGACAATTATATCAATTCGAAACCTAAGTACATTTGGGTACGCGAGTGCTATGTATGAATGAGTATAATATGAATATATGCGAGTATACATCATATGTATAATATGAATGAAAGAGGTGATATCATGAATTGCTTCTGACAATTCCTGGCGAAAGTTTAAAAAATACGTAGGTTTTTCCGTTCATATTTATGAACCACGTAATAATAAATTGCTCTGAGCAGAAATTTGTAAGTTCTGCTAGCAAAGGAAAATGTACTGGCTACTGACTTTACACATTCAAGTTCTTTATTCTTCATTAGAACCGTCAGTTAGTATTTCGAATTGCGCCTAATAACAAACACATGTTACCTGTACTTTCTCCTTAATCTATACTGTAACGAATTGGCATTAAATGATCATCGGCGCCTCAATGGGGTGATGAATTGTTCCTAAATTCTTCTGAATAGCAGAACAGAATAGTGCGTAATACTTGACCAACAACAAAATTATTTATTCTGTCCATAATTTGTTTTCTTATATCAGTATATTTTATTTAAGATTAAAAAACTATATTTTTTTAATTTTTTACTTATTTTTTGGTTGATGAATTACACAGAAGCTCTGAAGTTTGTACGTGTAATATGGAATTTTGTTGCGTATGAAACATGCCATGCCTAACCGGGATTCGAATCCAGGATCTCCGGATAAAAGGCCGTGACCCCCACTACTCCACCACGGAAATCGGCTTTTACTTTCCGAATTTTTATAGTAAAGAGTAGAGGGAAAATATTAATATCAGTTAAATAATGATCCCTTTTCTAAATTTTTACATTCCATTTTGGTTTGAGGCTCCCTAAATCAAAAAAGAAATAAACCATTGATGCATATACTGAATAATGTTGGATTCTGTGTGTGCATTATGTGTCTGTTCATATATAAAATGCACATACACATAATGCACACACAGACATACACACACACACACACACACACACACACACACACACACACAGAATGATTCACGAAGAATGTAACAAACTTTCAAAACATTTCTACTAGTGAAAATAAAGAAGAGAGTTTATATAAATTTCGTTTTGGAAATTACTCACCGGGTTGGTCTAGTGATGAACTCGTCATCGCAAATCAGCTGATTTCGAAGTCAAGAGTTCTAAGGTTCAAATCCTAGTAAAGGCAGTTACTTTTATACGGATTCGAATACTAGATCGTCGATACCTGTGTTCTTTGATGGTTGGGTTTCAATTAACTACACATCTCAGGAATGGTCGACCTGAAACTGTACACGACTACACCTCATTTACGTTCATACATATCATCCTTATTCATCCTGTGAAGTAATACCTTACGGTGGTTCCGGAGGCTAAATATAAAAAGAAAGAAAAGTTTTGGAAATGATACGTTAGCACGTGCCGGCTGGCGAAATATTTCGCACTGATTTCTGAGCCATTGATAAAATTTTGTTCCGTTTAATACCTAGTTAAGATCTGCTACACTTTGATGTATTGTTTTTAATGAAATTCGAAATTATTACGTTTGTATTAATTTCTGAGGACGTTATTCATACTATTTTACACAGAATAAAATTCTGTACAACTTTTATTTAAAACTTTCTATTTTATGTTAAAACATAAAATAGTGTGTTTTCGACCCCAATTTTTTGTCTTTTATCCCACATTTCTCGAAAAGTATTAAAAATACTGTTTTGAAATCTATTTTTTTTTTTTCAGTTCTTCAAGTCAGATTTCATATAAAACTACCAAATTTACCTCTTAATTTGGGTCCTAAGAATTAGGCCTGGCTTAATTTTACTGAAGGCGCACAAATCAGGTGAAATCTTTCGTCAACGACACTCACTAACGAAGCGTTTCCGAACCTATGTTTATGTAAACTTTCTTCTTTATTTTCACCAGTAGAATATGTCTTAACACATTCTTCATGAATCACTCTATATATATATATATAATTAAGGGCTATTTTATATTCTTTTTTCTTATATATTTTTGAAAACTTTTTTTATATTTTTAT
Organism: Lycorma delicatula; assembly: GCF_047948215.1. NCBI lineage: Eukaryota > Metazoa > Arthropoda > Insecta > Hemiptera > Fulgoridae > Lycorma > Lycorma delicatula. The sequence continues at coordinate 125,591,883 of NC_134457.1, forward strand.
TGTTCTAATTTATCGTCCTCTAAATGATGTATTTTCAGGTAGGAATTGACTTTTACAGCTTCACCCCTACGTAAAAATCACAATACTTCCTTTATTTCGTACAAGGAAGTAAAAAAAAAAAAAAAAAATAGCTATTTATCTATATATATATATACATAGAGAGAGAGCTATTTTTTTTGTTTTTTTTTTTTTTACACGAATATATCAGACAACAGAACGTTTTTAGTAACTCACCAAATACTTTGGCGTACGATAAAGGCGTTTATTATGCTTACGTTGTCATTTTTAATTAATTACCCACCCATTTAAAATATCATCCGACCAACTGATTTAAAATAATTCTCTAATTATTTTAAATAAATTAATTATTTTAAAGAAAGCCTCTCCTTTCTTTTATAGAAACAACCAGCGTTCCCCCGTCCTCGCTTTGCCCGCGAAATCAATGAGGCTTCACCCGCAATATCTTTTTAATAGCAAACTTATTTATTCACGTATGAGTGCTAGCATCCCTCGTCGGGCTTCGTCCTCGCTATACGATTACTTGCATTTCCCGTCGTGATCAAGGGAAATTTAGCCGGTCATGCTCTCTTCGCTTGCCCTGAGGCTCGGAAGTGGAGCCTCAATAGCATATATTAATACACGTATTAAATTCTTCAGTAATATATCTGAGCCTGATAAAAAACTGTCTAAATCGAGTCAATATTTTCAGAAATTATTCTGTTTATAGAGATACACTCAACCAAATAAGCCTGTTTAGCGAATTACATTTAAAAAATAAAAAGATAAATAGGTTGGGCATTAATTTGATACCAAATTTATTTATGTATTCAACTTTAATTATATTTATATGTAAATCTCGTAATTCTAATATCTTTTTTCTTATATTAAATTCAATTTTTGATTGATTAATTTTAAACAAATGAAACCGAGCCGATGAATTTATAAAATAAAAGAAATATTTATTAAAACGAATATAATAAAAAAAAAGTAATAATCATTCAAATTCTTCAGATTCTATGATTCAATCTAATGATGTACGAAATATCTTCTTACAAATAAAACTACCCAGTTCTCACAATAAAATGATGTACAATCTCAAGACATATAGATTATTTCATTCCACACAACGAAAAATAAGATGAAATTTTATATTTTTATTAGAAAAACCACCACCAGTAGAAAATTATTACTTATTTTTATATTGTAATAAATCTGTAAATCAAATCAGCGTTTTTAATATTTGATGTAAAATATTTTTAATACAGGTGAACTGAAATAAGAGAAGTTAAAAGAGAGGAAAAGATTAAATTCTTTTTTATGGTTTTTTGTTACGTACTTTTCAATCAAGAAAAGAATTCGAAGAAATTTTATTTTTCTGGTCTTGTACGATTTTTCCTCTGTTATTTTCTGAGATACATTCTCGTATCTCGAACCGAGTATTTGTTTTACACTGCAAATTTCATTTTGTTCAGTCCCGTTGTTTGTAAGGTAGTAGATATACAAACAATTTTTTTTCTCTTTTTATTTAAAGAATACGCGATAAAACGTTGAGACATATTCAAGCAAAAATAAAGCACACATTTTTTCATTATAAAATATTCAAACAATGGAATAGGTTTTATTTATTTTTAATTATTTTTACATTTTTAATCCAGATAGAAGTGTATTTACAAAAAATAATAAAATTTACTGTTGTTAAATTTTTCGAATTTCAATTATTTAATGAAACGTATCCCTTAAAATATTCGTACAGTACGTACAGTAAAACAGTCATTTGAATAAGGAAATAGTAAAGGGTCATTGACTTTTTTTATTTGACAAGTTCAATTTTACTAAATCATATTAAGTTTCCTGAAGGATCCTAGTAAGTTAAGTGATTTTCCAGAGGCGTCTAGGAAAAGCAATGTAGATTAAATGGGATGTTTTTTTGTAAATCTCTCAAAGACTGTTGTTATTAGCCAAAAAATGTTACTTAATCTTCTTCAAAGTTTCAAAATCAAATAGTTTTTTTTTTTTTAAATATATAATAAATAGAAAACGTTTTACAAAAACATCATAAGTTTCTCCGACATATTAAAAATATTAATATTAAAAAAAGCTTACAATTAAAAATCATTAAAACATAATAATAAGTGATAGGGTAATTTTTTTACAAAACTGTTTAACTGGTGAAATTTTGATAATGAATACACTGCCACATATATATTATTATTATTATTTTTATTTTTATTAACAAGTAAATATTTAAATCCACCAGATACAGTTCAATAAAAAGTAGCTCTTTCAGAACTTTAACTCCATCATCAGCAGTTATAAAATGCAGTTTTTTTTAAACCACATAGTTAAAATTTTACTGTTATGTTTCTCAACCATATATTGTTTTTTAAATAAATAACTACATATTTTATAAAAATTGGTTTACTGCTGATAAATTTAGAGCTCTGAAATCTCTACATATAGTTAGGTTAGTTCTTACCTTTTATTGAGAAGTATTTGGTGGATTTAAATATTTATTTGTTAACAATAATTTGATACAGTGGTATGCTCAAAAAATGCTCAGTGTTAATGTTTAAAGGAAAAAATATATATATTCAGAGAACTAATTTATTTATATGTACATATAAAACTTACCTTCAATAACATTTTTAAGGTGACTGAATCAAGTAATTATGCAAATATAATTTGCATATTAAATAATTTGAGCGAATATAAATGGTAGAGATTTACCATAACAAGCAGGGAAACTAACAACATCTCTCATTGGGCTGCACATTACACTTTATCAAAATTAATTTAGCTATCATTCTGCTCTTTCTTGTGAAATCAGTAATCATTTTACTTTATTAGATAAGAAATATCTTATTAATATTATTATAAATATATTATTAATGATTTAGATAATTAAAAAATCTTAGACACCTATGATTTTTTGTCGAAAACAAAAAAAGTTATTTGTTCTAAAATCTCAATTTTTCCATTAAATAGTTGTTTTAACTCCTATTTTTGCACAAACGCGTTGTATACTCTTATAATGTGCGTTGTATACAACGTACATGTCAATTTACAAGTCAAAGATTTAAGATAATAATTGTAGCTGTTTGAACAAACTTACTTTTGAAAAGGTAATAAAGTAGAACAAGTCATGTCAAACAAGAAACAAAAATTGATGTGAACTCTGTGCTGGAAAATTTATTAAATGAAGCAAAGAAAAAGTTAATCATGGGCAATAGAAATATATTCTATCACAAAGAAAAAATAGAATTACATGTTTCAAAGGGTGGACAATTTTAAATGTTTTGAAGCTATTGACATAAGTAAAAACATCATCAAAGGAGGAGATTCTATCTCAATGAAAGTTTATTTTTAGGTCAAAAAAGTTCTATCTCAACTAAAGTTTGATCCAGAAGATCCCAGGGGTGGTCCTGGTTAGAGATGGAATATTTCAAATAATATCAAAATTTCTATTCTTTATTCCCACACATAAGATTTGAGCACACAAGATTTGAAAATAAAGTCAAAGCTCAAATTGTGTAAAATAATCATATCTGATTTTTTTTTTTTTTTTTTTAGAAGAAAAAATAAGAATTAGGTGATTGTAATCCATCCTAAGAGAAAAAAAAAATAAAAATATTAATTCCGTAACTTTAAAATTATTAGGTATAAAATTACTTACTTTCAAAATAATGCAATTTTTTTTTCAAAACGCTTTTGAAGGTAATATCAGTTCCTTAGTTAAGGCAGTATTTACCACCACTATTGTCAATGGCAGTCATTTTAAAAGGTAATGAGACCTCTTTAAGTAGGAAATCAACAACCACAACCTCAAATTTTACTCATCCAGAATCAAGATTTCAATAGTTTGACAATATGAGATCTATAAACACAAAAAATTGAAGAAATATATTTAAAAAAGCAAACATTATAAAGATCAATTACAATTTAACAGGTTCTGTAACCTTTTTATGATGACTACTACTGGACAAGCCTCTGCGGAAGAATTAATCAAGAATCAAAGCTCTGAAAAAAAATATCATAATCTTGAATGTAATTTTATATTAAATCATTTTAAAGTATTAAATACATTTCATTGTAGTGATCAAAAATCTGTATTAATCTAGTGAATTCAACTAATGTTTAGTCTGCTAGATCATTAGGAAGATCCTAATAGAATGTATATATGATTGAGTTAAAAGGACCTGAAGTTGAGTGCTACCTTGGAGAAAATGGTTGAGAACAGATTGAAATGGAAGCTAGTGAGTGATATGGTAGAAATAAAATAGACACATTTCTCTTATTCACGGAAGTGGGTATTTTCTTAGAAACATTTAAAACATCATTCAGTATAATTTCATATAAAACATTAGATTAATCTGCCTTTTCGTAAAATCTGCTTGATTGTTCCCTATTATCAAATTTTGCTACACTTCTATTCATTTCTGGATTAAATTGTGTCAAACATTAAATAGGTAGCAGAACAATTATATGCTTCTATAATTGTTGCACATCTCCTTGACATCCTTCCAATAACAAAATACAATCACTTCCTACCTGCCATTCGTTATTAATATTACAGATCTTATCTTATTAGTAAAGATCTTTTGAAGTTGAAGTGTTTCTTCTCCACACAATAATCTGTTTCACCTTTCTCTAAGGAGTCACTTAATGTGTGAAATTTATTCACCAATTTTTTCATCCTTCTTCCTCCACATTTCCGAGGAAATGTTTTGTTACAGTTTAATCATGTGTATGTTGGCGATCCACAAACTTTTCTTCTTATGCCATCATTTGTCAGTACACAGCCAGTTTTATTTCTGGTCTGGCTATCATATAATATTCAAATCTTCTTGAATATCTTCAAATGAGGATATCTTCCTTGGAAAATCTGCATTTACAATATCATTCTTTTGCTAAAACAAGGCTTCCAATTTTTGTGTCATCATTTTTTTCATTTTAAAGACTTTCCTTGACAGGCCTGAATATTCCTTTCTGTCTTAGTATTTTGCTATCTCTTTATTCTTTCTGTGTCTATATAATACCTATTTTGATATAAACATTTCTAAGATCAATTTTCATGTCATACCTAGCTGCTTATTCCACATTTCATTGACAATGGCTTTTCCTTCTGCTGAAGTATAGAAACCAATTACACATGTATTGGAATTATTTTGCATATTTTCTCATTTCCAGCCCAAAGCTTATGCAGTTAACAAGAAAACAGGTAAGTCAAACTAGGTAAACTGCAAAACCTACTCCTCTATATTCATTTTAGCCATTATAATATGTGATATTCTATTTTGTATTTATCTTTCCTAAAAATTACCTTGTTATTTGTAATGTAATCAGTTGAAACTTACACTCATTAAGTTAATTTGACAAGATTTCTGTTGCGCCTGGCACTACTAAAGTTCCAAATACAAAATTTTTAAAGGAATCCATTTTTTATTTTTTAAATTCAGTCCAATATCTAAAGACCAAATATTGTTGATTAATAAACATTCAGGTTTTTGCTAGGTTGCTTCCTAAGCATTTATAAGTACAAACTCATGGGTAAATAATACAGTCGTTGGATGTATATGAAGAATTTAAAGGAAGTTTCATTTGAAAAATAGATAAACAGAAGTTTCATTTCATGATCATCTCTATAAAAAATTCCTCTTCAGAATCCAATTACAAAGCTTTACTTAGAACTGTTTTGCCATCTGAATTTATATGCAACCTGTGATGCATATTTATGTAGTGAACAGGTTCCACATTTGGATCCATAAATTAACAATGTGGCATCATACAAATTTTTCCCCTCATGCAACAAATGCGTACCTTCTCACCTTCCTTGAGGTTTTTCAAACACCAAAGTGTAGAACCGATGAAGGATGTCAATGTACAACATCCTGATGTGGTCCTTCTCCCTATCTTTACCAAAAATCATGGAACTGAGCCAGCAGCCTCTCAATGGCATTTATAACACTGATGATGATGATGACGTTCCTCCCAGAGTAAAATTCTTAGAAAAGTTTGTGTCTCATGAAATACACAAGATAGAAGATTCCCTGAACATAAAGATAATGTCATCAATGTAAAGGTGTAATCAGACCCCAAACAATGTTGCACAAGGCCAAACAAGTTCCCTGCATGGTTGTGGAAAGCAAAAGGACTTTGCCACACCTAGGTAGGTACCTAGAAACCTTTCACCGCCTTCATTTCCTTGACGACAACAATGAAGATGTTGCCATTAAGTGTTACCTCTTCCAATCTGGAATTAGAACCAATGGGAGAAAGAGTTACAACCAAATCCCATGATCTTTCTTGGGTCTGACAGCCTATGGAAACTCCCGCATAATTTTAATTATGGTGAATTTATTAAATTATTTGAATTACGTGAATTTGTTGAAATTTTAAGGCAAGCTGCAGAAACTTTTATTTTCCAGAGGCAACATTTCTACAACTCTATTGAAAAAAATCAGTTTCCTTCCTCAGTTTCATCCCATCAAGGTTTACTAACCAATGTTTACTTTTCCCCAGTCATGGAAGACCAAAATTAGGACATTTCTCCCTCTGAACAATAATGTTTGTATATTCCATTTTAAAATGTTCAAAAATTAAATATGATTTGCCATGTAAAAAAAAATTAACACTTTTGACAGAATAAGAAGCACTGAATCAATAAAAGCACTTCAGTAAACACTAGATCTAAAAACAAAATTTTCAATAACTGAAAAAGTTTAATATTTGATTAATAGAAATTATAATAAGAAATAAAGTAATTTTAAATCAAAAGACTAAATAAAGAACATTAAATTAACTCTAGATAAAGAATATTAAATTCACTCTCAAAACATTTTACTTTAAGATCCAATTAATCTTACTTAAAATAGTAAAAACTTGTCTGAGCTTTGTGAAAATCTGCACAGCATAAGTCCATGCCTTGAAGGAAATACAAACTTACCTAAAGAATTTCATAGAGTAACATCACATAAGATGACTAATATTCAGAATATAAAAAAATTCCTTCATCTGAAGTCAAGATTAATAAAGACAGATCCATCATAATATTGGTCAAATGCTATTCTAAACTGATGAATTATAATTATCCTAAAAAAATTATGGCAAAAATCAGTCAAATATTTTCCTTTATATGTAATAAATTTTAATTGAAAATTTTATGACAAAAGCTAATGAGTACAACATTTAATGCTATTTAAAATCCACAACAAAAAAAAAACCATTGTGTTCTTTTTTGTTTTTAGTTTTTCTTCATCAGAATACAATTTTTTAAATGTATTGGCTATAGAAAAACCAGTGAATCAACAAATTATTGATTATAAAGTGAATTACATTAGAAAAAAATCAGTTTCATGTGTTTTTCTTAGAAAAAAAAAATACTTCTCAAATCCCTTACCTACTTTAAGAAGTCAGATTGTTTGTTCTTGTATTTATTATTACCTCGACTTTTAAGGAAAAAGCCAGCAGGGAAAAGTTAGAAAGCTACATAAAAATGAATCAACTACTTTAAAACTATGTAAAAGTGATTTTTGAACTGTTTTGAATACACCCAAACTCTGAAATCTGAATTTGAATATTTTTATAATCTCTAAACTTTTAATGATTTTCAATTTTTTTATATTACTCGTATTTTTAAATTAAGCAAAATTGCAGAGCGTCTGTAATTTAATAATACTTTAATAATTTGTTATTAATTTTTTTAAATGCTATTGATATTTTTAATTACTCATTTTTGTCAGTAATGGAAATGGAAAAAACCCCATTCTCTCCATATTCTTTATACAATATTTCACACTTTCTTTGATGTTCCATTCTTTTTTGAAATTGCTAAAAAAAATGTTGTTCAGACAGACCTATTTACAAATACATTTAATTTTTAAGTATCATAATAAAGAGCAAGATTATTAAAAAATTAACTTCCTTTATTGTTTTGATAAATAACTAATTATTTAATTACTATTATTACCTTTTCTTTTTTTTATAATTAACTACAAATTAATTTTATGAGTAAAATACAACATAAAATCAATTTTCATCAATATTTTTATAATTTTCCTTCTTTATATATCAAAATCAATCTTTTGAAACCAGATTCTGAGCAAAAATATAATTTTACCTTGAGTTAAATACATTATTTACTTTAGCTATTTTTGTATAAAAAAAATTCTTACTTTTACATTTCTTTTCTCCCTAGCTTTTGCTTTCATTCTCTTATACTCATTCATTCACACAAATACATTCACAAACTACACTATTTGCAAGAAAAGAGAACTTCTCCAAGAGTTATCCTTAAAAGAGAGGCAGCTGAATACTGTGAACGTGTAGTGTGTGTGCAATGTGCAGTTTTATACTGTTTACTGAAGGGAATTAGACTGCTGGTTGTTAGTAAACCCTTTAAGTATGCATGACTTCCAAAGTGCAGATCACTGCACATGTGTTACTTTACTTTTTGATTGAGAAAGATGGTGAAAACAAACTTGTTCTTAGCTTTAAGATATAAGAAAGAATATTATTTTTTGTATTGTTCATGAAATATTTTTCTACATTTCCACATTCTCATTATAAAGATTAAATTATTATTGTTGTATACCATACACACACTTACTTGCACTTCCTCGCGCATACAAAATTTACATAAAATAATGATATGCCATGTCGAGCTGGTTATAAATATAAATAAAAAAACTCCAGTATTTGCTATGTAAATCATATTTTATTCAACCAGCCTTAAAGTTTACCTAGGTCAAGCCAACTGCAAGATTTTTTTTTTTTCAGCTGTATTTATTTTATTTCATTTATATTTGTATGAATTACTTATTACATTTATTAGTACATACTACTGTATTTATTTATAAATACACTATATTACAAATATTAATTTACTGTATTATGCTATATTTATTTATAAATGTTTTTATATTTATTTGTAAATGTTTCTAATTTGGTAATTACATGATTGAATTATAATACTATAAAATTAATTTTGCAAGATAACCGGATTTGTATTCTTTTTATTACACTGACCAAGATGAAAATAGTAATTAACGAAAGAAGGCTGCCAACATGGGTAATAAATATGGAGCAACATTAAGGACTTTTTTATCGTGAAACAAGGAAGAAGGATTATAATAAATCAAGTTATTTGTCAGGCCAAGATCAGACAGAATCAACAAGAAATGAAGTGAAAACCACAGAAGTGATACTTTTAAAATGCTTACTGGTACAGTTAGGCTTTCTTCCTTCAACTGAAAGGGAGGCCAGAAAATGTTCACTGTGATACCATGATGAGCAATCCATAAACTGAAAACTTAAATATAAATATTAAACAAATAAAATGCCAAAACCAGCAAATTTTATAAAAACTTTATTTATACTACATTTGTTATAAAACTAGTTCATTTATGTACTTAAATTAAAATAAAATAATAAAATATCAAACACCTTCTCGTTTTCAATTTTCAAAAATGTTATTGGAGTTTCTAATGAGAATGGAATATGTTCACATAGGAGATAAGTATGACATGTTACATTTTCTTGATTCTGAAAGAAAAATATTAAATATAATAATAATAATAAACTATGATGTTAGAATCTGTTGCCAAAAAAAAAACTAAAAAAAAATTAATGTTACATAAGCACTTTCTTTCAAGATAAATGAAATTAATTTCTAAACACATTTAGTTTAAGTAATCAAATTTTAAATATCACTATTAAAATAATAAAAAAGAAAGCAGATATTAATAATATTTCTAGGTTAACTTAATAACTAACTCTTAATTTAAAATTAATCACAGATCAAATGAAATTTGATTTGTTACTCTTTCAAGAAGATGCTATAGCCGATCTGTAGTTAGTCAGTTGTCATTGTAGTTACTTAGTTAGTTGTTAGATGGTGCCACTGAAAGGAGAAAATAAATAGTACATATTTTTTTCTTTTTAAATACTTACATTGAACTGTAATATCATTAAAATATACAATAAAATAGTATAATGAAGAACAGTAATTTATATAAATAAAATTTATATAAATTTATATAAATAAAATAGCCAGAACTGACAGTTTTAAATACCTACGAGAATGGATAACACAAAACAATAGTGAAAAAATAGCTCTAGAAAACAGATTACTCAAAATAGAAAAAGCATATAATATCACAAAGAATACCTACAACAAGAAATACCTTTCCTGGAACACCAAACTAAGACACTACCAAACGGTAGTTAGACCAGAAGTACTATATGCAGCAGAAACGCTGAAACTACTTAAAGTACAGGACATAGAGAGAATAGAGAGAAGAATCTTATGGAAAATATTAGGCCCAAAAAACAACATAGGACTAGATTATAAACAAAGATCAAACCAAGAGCTATATTCCAAAATAGAAATAATAACAGATGTAATCAGGAAAAGAAGATTGTAATTCTATGAACACATAAACAGAATGGAGAACACCAGACTAACAAAACGGATCTTCACCCTACTAAACACTAACAAGAACAAGATAACCTGGCTTAAAGAAATAGACAATGACCTAGTAAACAATTCAATAGACTCAGACATTTTAAAAGACAGAGCAACATTCAGAAAAACAATACAGTAATTAGAGTTTCAGTAGAGGAAACAACTCACTTGTAGAAGAGGGAGAAAATGGACTCAAGAAGACAAAGAACACCACTCTAGAAAAATGAAAGAAGCATGGGCTAAAACGTTGATTAAGCGTGGCCTCTAAAATGGGCTATTCGAAAATAAAAAAAAAAGAACAGTAATTTACTTTATAACTCAACAAGAACCTAACCTGTATTTCTACATTAAATGCGAGTCTCAATTTACACGATTTCATTATACACGGAGATTTTCTGGAACGCAACACCCGCGTAAATTGAAGGTGCACCACATGATAAATTGATATAAATATATATAAAAGTATAAATATAATCGAACCAAACTTAACCTACGCTCGCTAGTCAAGGTTAGAGAGCATACGTTGAGTTTGGTTGGATTACATTTATTTATTATATAATTGTTTATATTATAATTTTAATTTATTTATTTTCTCCTTTTAGTGGTGCTATCTAACAACTGGTGCTATTTATTAACTACAACATCTGACTAACTACAGATCGGCTACGAGCATGTTCTTGAAAAGAACCAAAAATTTAGCATTTATAATTACATAAAATCTCATTAATTTACAAGATAATAATATTATATAACAAATAAATTTGTGCTCATATTTTGCTTCACAAAATTACATATAGTACAAAGGAATATCATAGTGAATTCTTAGAAAACAGTCATGCTGTTTCATTGCATTTTGTTGCATCGCTTGAATGATCCCTATATGTATATTCAATGTATATCACGTACAGTGATGGCTAGCGTATAGACACTACGGAACTGCAGTACCCCCCTATTTCCATGTGATATTATCGATATCATTTAATACAACGAGTCCTTTTTTCTTTAATTCTTTCTTTATACTTGTTCAATATACTATCTTTAAGCTTAATGTCGGTAGCCATCCCCCAGTTTATGAAAAAGATACAAAAATCTTGTATGGAACTGTGCGCTTCACAGTTCCAGCGGCATAGTGTTCGGCTGTTGTGCACATGCGCACATAGGAAGGTGCATGTAAGGCTGCGAGGAAGAGAGGGCACTGTCGCTCACACAGTGCCGACCCTGCCATACCCTGGCTTCTGATCGCTTCTGAAAAAACAACAAAACCGCTTTCATATTCCTTCCATCGACTAAACTAGAAAAGGGAACGAACAAGAAATTTTCTGTACACACGCAAAGTAAAAATGAAACTACCTTCCACCAGCATGCTAGGGTTGGCACTCTGGGAGCGACAGTGCTCTTTCCCGCCTGCAGCCTCGTTCAGTTTCCTATGTGCGCATGCGCACAACGCACAACAGAAAAACACCACGCCGTTGGTTTGTATCTTTTTATAATCTAAGGTATGGCAACTGACATTAAGCTTAAAGATTATATATTATATAAGTATAAAGAAAGAATTCAAGAAAAAAGGATTCATATTAAATTTCATCGATAACTTCAAGCAGAATTAGGGGATGCTGCAGTTCCACAGTGCCTATACGCGAGCCGCCACTGAGCACGATGTTACTCAATTTTATCGTCACGTAGTTTTCTCTTATATGCATCATAATTTACAAGAGATGCTTGTGAATCAGCCGCCTGAACACTCTTATGTGCAGTTTGTTTACTTGAACTCTATAAGCTAACTGAATAAGCTATACATGAAAAGACGATAATTTGTAACATAGAAATAACTTAACTATGAAGATTTACTTCATTTTTAACGCGGTTTAATATAATTGTGCCAAGAATGCGTAACTCTTCAGAACATTTGAACAAAACCTCTTTCTGCAATTTCAAATTATTTTATCCTATCATAAGGCATTTACTTTTCGCTGAGCAAAATTAATAACAAAACAAACTGTAACATCATAAATATACCCTAATGGATTTTGACAGATCCTAGAAGTAATAATAATAAAATTAATAATATGATTCGATCCCCCCCCCCCCCAAATTATTTTGTATATAATCGTATAATTGAGGGTACAAATTAAAATAAAGGACTACATAAATTTTATAACTGAATTTATTCATACGTATAAGAATGTTTATACTGCAATAAATTCATTAATTAAAAAGGTGAACCTTAAATTCACTTCTTTAATTTCCTCTTCCGTTCTTGGTAGTTTTATTAAAATATTCCTTTCTTGATTGTAATTAGCATAAATTGTATTACACCCTACCATGTAATACACAGGAAATTGAAATATATCATCTATTTTAATGACAATTGAACGCCTACCACAATATCAACGCTGACAACACAGTTGTAGGATTACAGATACAGATACTAACAAATTACAGGATACAGATACTAACAAATCGGCAAATGCCGATTTGTTAGTATCTGTTTTTTACAGTTAAATATCTAATTTAACTTTCATTATATGAATTTTCTTCAATTAAAAAAATATATATATGTACACAAGACGTAATCAATTCTGGACAACTAATAATCCAATTCCGAGACGCCGCCCACCAGGGCAACCCACCCGGAGGACCTAGCTACGGAGGCGTGCCTTAAGACACGCCTCAGCAGCTTCTATATATATATTTATTATTATTTTTATTTTTATTATTATTATCTACTTCATTTTCTACGTCTTTACACTAATAAATTGTGTTTATAAGAAATTATTACGTTTTTTAGTCTTTTAATATCCTTATCGAACCGCAAACACGCGACAGTATTTACTCGCAATGATTAGTTTAAAACTTTATTATAAAAAATGTATGGTGCTCTTATTTTTCTGTAAAATTATACAATTCATCTCATTTACTTCAAAACAATAGAAAAAATCAGTGGCGGCTCGGAGCTACAATTAATGGGGGTGCTGCCCTAGAACATTTTTTCTGTTCCTTTTCAAGGCTATGGTTAAAGTTTTTTATAAAATAAAAGAACCGAAATAAAACAACTAAACCGCTTTCATATTCCTTCCAACGAATAAACTATTATACTCGCAATGATTAGTTTAAAACTTTATTATAAAAAATGTATGGTGCTCTTATTTTTCTGTAAAATTATACAATTCATCTCATTTACTTCAAAACAATAGAAAAAATCAGTGGCGGCTCGGAGCTACAATTAATGGGGGTGCTGCCCTAGAACATTTTTTCTGTTCCTTTTCAAGGCTATGGTTAAAGTTTTTTATAAAATAAAAGAACCGAAATAAAACAACTAAACCGCTTTCATATTCCTTCCAACGAATAAACTAAAAATGCGGAACAAGGAACGTTCCAGACACACGCGAATTAAAATAAAAAAGCTATCTAACACCAGCACGCCAGGGTCGTTACTGCGGGAGCAATAGTGGTCTCTCTTCCTCGCAGCCTTGTGTGCAGCTTCCTTTGTGCACATGCACACAACAGCCAAATACCACACCGCTGTAACTGTGAAGCGCACAGTTGCATATAAAGATTTTTGTATATTTTTCATAAACTGGGAGATGGCTACTGAGATTAAGCTTAAGGATTATATATTAATAAACAGTGCGCGTTACAATGAGATGCTTACTGCCAAGCTGAGGCCTGCAATTCGAAGCAAACGCCCGAGGACTGCTGTCGAAAGGTTTAGTGTTGTTTCACGACAATCCCCGTCCACATGCTGCTGCCCACACTACTGAAACGCTCCAGAAACTCAACTTTGAGGTACTGGCTCATCCTCCGTATAGTCCTGATCTTGCCCCTTCTGACTACCGCTTGTTTAGTCCACTCAAAGAGGCATTAAGGGACCGTCTATTTACCTCGGACGAAACAGTGAAAGAAGCGGTGCATTCCTGGCTCGCAGCTCAACCGAAAACCTTCTTTTAAGAGAGCATCAGGAAGCTTGTGCAACGATGGACCAAGTGCGATGAAATGCAAGGGGACTACGTTGAAAAATGATGTACATGTAAGTTTCCTATTTGTATTGCAATAAAATGTATAACTATACTGCCCTCATAATAATTGACTTACCCTCATATATATATATATATATATATATATATATATATACAATCAGATATAATATATAATATATATATATATTTATATATATATTACAGATATAATATATATATAGTACAATCAGAGGTTGATAATTATTAATAAATTAATATATTTCGATTAAAAAAAAGGAGATGAAGCTGATTTGAACGGATGTGCCTTCCCATTGTAAGATCCAAATATTTCATTAATTAAAATTTTATTTGGCTATAACTCTGGAACCAATGAAAATAAATAACATTTATGATATATCGTTGAAAAGCTCTCAATGAGAACTTATTACTGCAGTTAAGAAAAAATTCAAATTATTTTGGATTTAAAATTTTTTTTTGGATATTTTTGATCTAGTCGATTGCAATCAAAAGAAGAGGTGCACAACTAGATGTTACTACAGTCCTAAATCCAAAATTTCAATTTCCTACGGCTAATCGTTTTTGAGTTATGCGAGATACATAACATTTCTGTATGTCATGCAGAAACTACACAAAATGGATCAGGGATGGTCAAAATGTATATTTCCGTTGAAATCTGAAAACCAAGATTTTTCGCGATCACTCCTATACTTCGTACAGGGAAACAAAGATGAATGTAACAATAAATAATATTAAAAAAAAACAGTTATGACGATGTTGGAGACTGATAAAAATGAAAATTTGTATATATTTTGCAGAGTAAACGACGATAGAATAAAATTATAAGTCATGAAATTTTTACTAAATTGGTCAGGAAAAATGAATCTTAAATTCGGTGAGAAACCTGTTACTTTAATTTATCCCAATTTCCTGTTAGTTTACACTAAACAGTGGCGGATGGCGGAATAGGCACTGTGGAACTGCAGCACCCCCTACTTCCATTTGATATAATCTATAACATTTAATATAATGAGTCCTTCTTTCTTTAAGTCTTTCTTTATACTTGTACAATATGTAATCCTTAAGCTTAATTTCAGTAGCCATACCACCATTTTATGAAAAAGATACAAAAATCTTTGTGTGCTTCACACTTCTAGCGGCGTCGTGTTTGGCTGTTGTATGCATGCGAACATAGGAAGCTGCATGTGAGGCTACGAGGCATGCACTGTCTCTCCCGCAGTGCCGCAGGTGGGTCGTCCGGGGGGATTGCACTGGCGGGCGACGTTTCCGAATGACATTATTTGGTATCCAAAATTGATTACCTCTTACGTAAAAATAATTTTTCTTTATTGATGAAAATTAATATAACGAATATTAAATTAGATATTTAACTGTAGAAATTGATACTAACGAATCGGGTTTTTCCATAAACATACAAAATAATAATTCAAATAAAAAGAAAAAAAATCGAAAAACAAACTTATCATATAAAAAAATAAAAAGTATATAAGATCAAAATTAAATTAACAATAAAATTATTACAAATACTGTTTCATAGCAACAGTTCAAAAAGTACTAAAATAAAATTCATAAAGCAAATACAAGTAAAGATGTACAGTACATACTCGAGGCTTGTCACGGGGTGGTTTGTGCCATGGAACCATGGCACGCCAATAGATGGCTGAGCACCAGTTGAAAGACTGGTGCTCATTGATACTCGTCTCGCTCCGAAGAGGCCGCCAGTGGGTGACAAGCAGGATATTTCCAGTTGGGCGCCCTGACAAGCTGTTGCTTGCCAGAAGGTAACTAGCGAAAGATAGAAAGCCACAATTTAGGTAAGATAATTCTTCGACCACAGCGTATCACCAGTCTAACGCCGAGCCACAGCTTTTTGTCTTTTCGCCGGTCTCCCACTAGGAAGCAACAGCTTGTCAGGAACTGGTATCATACTCCTTGTCAATGGGTGACAAGCCTAAGATAAAAATAATAAAAATAAGGGTTGGTTGAACCGTGACTCACCAATACGCGACATATATTTTATTAACATATATAAAATGTTTAAAATTATAGGTAAAAAAATATCGAAACCTTGTCAAGGATTAAATCTAAGACCAGATGACCTAGAAGCCACTACATTAATTGTATGTGGACTGTAAAGTCCTATAACTGTGTTATCAGCTTTTTTTGTGGTAGGCGTTCAATTTTCATTAAAATAGATGATATATTTCAATTTTCTGTACATTACATGGTAGGATGTAATATAATTTAGGCTAATTACAATCAAGAAAGGAATATTTTAATAAAAATACCAAGCAACAACGGAAAAGAAAATTAAAGAAGTAAATTTAAGGTTCAGCTTTTTATTTAATGAATGTATCGCAGTGTAAAATGTCTTATACGTATGAATAAATTCAGTTATAAAATTTATATATTCTTTTATTTCAATTTGTAACCTCAATTATACGATTATATACAAATTAAATTAAATTTACTATACAAATAATGTATCTAGATGCAATGTAAAAATTAGGCAATTCCTATAAAAATATTGAAAATATTAAGACGTTTTTATACTTTTTTTCGGAATAAAATTCATTTTAGTTTATACATAAAAATTCATCAGTAATTAATTTTATATATATAGAATATAGAATATATATTTTAAAATAATGTCCTAAACTGTGTGGTTTAACGTTCTAGAAGATTGTTCAAATTACCACACGAATGAGATGCATACAGGTAAACGGATTCGGCGAGACTGAGATGTCTTACTTCGTATAACGTTACAAGATTCAAAAACAACTAAATTACTATTCTGTGTTTCTGATTGGTCAATCATATCAGTTGTTTACTAGTTAAGAGACTCGAGCGACTCCCTCGTGACGTATTTCAATCAGTCCAACGTTAAGAGAATAGACAAACAACTTTGTTACAAGAATTGATAAACAAGTTAATTACTTTTCTGCGTTTCTGATTGGTCAATGGTATTACAGTTGTTTAATCGTTCTAAAGAATCCCTCCTGACGTAACTTAGTAGTCTTCAATAAATAATCCCTTTAAAATATATATTTGAATTTAAAATAAAAATATAACTAATTTCAAAATTATTTTTTTACTTTTGCCTGTATTAATACATTATTTAACAAAAACAAATTACGTCATCAGAATTGCCGATCTAGTTGAAAATTAACAGAAATTTTTTTGAATAGTAATTTACAGAATTGAACTTCTGTTTTTTGCATCGGTATTTATTTTTTCAATTTTGAAAAGTAAGAAAAAAAAGTTGGTAATATTATATTCGCTAAGACAGAAAAAGGTATTAACTTGTTAATTAATATCAGTTAAAATTGTTAAATATAAATTGAATTTGGTCATAAATTCATTTCCAAACATAATATTTTTTTATTAAATGGGATATATCGGGTCCGCGCCTTCCCTAACACCGAAGGTTTCACACAAAAATTTTCCCTATATCTTATTTCAATTAGACCATGCACTCAAATCATTTTTGATTGTGTCTTTAAACACCAAAAATACTATCCTCACACTAACAAAATAAGTGTTGACTGCAACAACGACAGTTTTGTCCTACAATTCAATTTACTCAAAGTCCCTCTTGATTTACTTAAAAATCAAAAAACAGATTTACAAATTTAATAAGCCTCTAATAAAAATATACCTTTACTTAGGTGTGGATATCATCTTTTTCTCTGAAAACCATACCTATGGATTTTAGATGTTACTCTTAAAGTAATTTTCTTAAGTCTTTTATACTTCATCCAGATATAAAATCTTTAGAATGCCCTCTAAGGACTCTAATTATTGCATGCTTAAAATATTCTTAAGTACTCGTATTTTACCAAAATCCCACAATATGTAATTTGAATGAGGTTTGGAAATATACATTAATGATACATCCTTGAATACATCTTGGATATTCGTCTTTGATGTTCTCTGGAGTTCTAGCGTTATAATTTGAAGAAAAAGATCTCAGATAATAACTTAAGGATGATCTAATATCTATTAATATGAATCCTAAAATTGCCTAATGGGGTGCGCCAGACATATCTTCTTGTAATACTCAAATTTCTTGTAATATTCTTGCATATTCTAGGGGGATATGGAGAATTTAGGAGGGGAATATGGAGGGTTTAGGATGTCCTGAGGATGTTCTTGTGCTGTGTGGTTAAGAGCTATTTCCAGTCATAGATGCGGTTACATATGTCATAGATAACCTGACATGAGAGGTAAGTTAATAGGTCACTGCCTAGTTTTACATTTTTAAGAACTAAGAACAGCATGATCCCATGCCAAGTTTAACATAAGCGAGGAGTCAATGGCTTCTCATTAGCTTCTGCACTGAGATAAATATACTTCTGCATGACATTTTGCGAGCGTGGAAAACTTGTAGGTAGGATTTATCTTAGGTTTGTTAAAGATTACAACATAGATGAAAATTCTCAACTTGTTTCATCACATATGGATAGCTGCTACTTCCAGAAAAGTTTGGAAGAATAAATGGGGTCAAGAAAAAATATTATCTTTTATAAAATTTGTTTACCCTGAAAGAATACTCTTTTGATCTGTAAATTAGGAATCTTGAAAAGTAACTGCCTTTGTTACGGCATTGTTATTCAAAATATATTATGAATTAAGAATATACTTCTATTTCTATTTATGAAATAAAATTCAATATTAAGTAACAGATAGAGTAATGTGTAATGCTACTGAAATTATGAAATGAAATACAGAGTAAATCTGTTAAATAATTATTGTGGGTATATGTTATTTTAGTATTAATATTCATGTTTTTAGTTTGAAAAAAATAATCTGATATTTAGGGATGTAAAAACCTATTTATATAATTCTATATATTTAAAAAATATATATGTATATATACTGGCATCCCTGCCGCAGTACCCACTATATATGGGTACTTGCTTTTCTCATCACAGTCAGGGGATGTTTAGCTGGTCAGGGCTTACTTCACTCACCCTTTCTGTTTAGTCTTGGGGCTCTGCCCTCTGGAACCCTCTTTATTCATTAAACTCATGTTTGTGAGAATAATAACGATAAATAAAAATTAAAGCCTGTTCAATTTGCAAAAACCAGCAGTGTATTGTAATTTCTGAGCAACATTTTGGTTAGTACAGGATCCAAAACTTGGAGTGATCTGAACAATGTGGGTTTCAAAATACTTGGCCTCCATTTTAAAAATAGTAGTTATAGCTTCTGTATGAAGGACAGGTAAAAATGAATTTTGCTCGGTTCTTAGCATTGCCGACCAATTCCACTAGGAGGTGCACTCCTTAAAAAAAATCAAAATTCAAAAAAATTGGAAAACAGTTTTTAGATATTTATCTGGAGATCATTTACAAGACCAAATCTACTGAATATCTCATTTAGCATAGTCGGAAATGTAGAAAATATGCAATCATTGTTCAAAATTTTTTTTTTACCTTTTTCACCCACTTCAAGGTCAAATTTAAATATCTGAAACTGATTTTTAAATATTCATATGAATATTAAACACACCATAAATCAAGTTGATATCTACATTTGTTACCAAGAAATTAAAAAAAAACAGCAAATTTTATAGTTACTCCATTTCAACCATTTAAACTTGGAACTTCAAAAAATCCTTTCTTAGTATGCATTTGCATAGCAAGAAGAACTTGCATACAATTTTTTATTAATTTATTTTCAGTGGTTTTTGCTGGGCATTGATTATGAATCACTTACATCATGTTTCACATGTATAGTAGCATGGCTTCACCCACGTTCTATGGATACTTACGTTTCCCATCACAATCAGGGAATGCTAGTCAAGGCTCGCTTTTCCCGTCTAGCCAGAAGGCTCTGCCCCTTGGATCCCACTATGTTCATTAAACTCATACTTGTAAGAATAATAATAAAAAATAAAAATTAAACCTGTTCAATTTATGAAAAATAACAGTATATTGTAATTTCTAAGGCAACATTTTGGTCAGGCATAGGATCAAAAACTTTGAGTGATCTAAGAATGTGAGTTTCAAAACAGTTGGTCTGCATCTTAAAAATATTAATTATAACTGCTTACCTGTACAAAAGACAAGTAAAAATATATTTTCCTCAGTTTTTAGCATCACCCAACAAACACCAATGACTGTACTTGGTTTCTCATTTTTTTTTTAATTTTTATATTTTTTTGTCAAGTAACCGGATGTAGGTGCAGCCAGTCATGTTGCAAATACAGTAACATTGGCTGTGTTGGTTGAAGTGCTACAACATACACTGTTGCAGCCCTTAAAAAATCTAAATTCAAAAAAGGCAAAAATGATTTTTAAATATCTATCTTAAGAGTATTTGCAATCAACCCCCAATCTAGTGAATATCTCGTTTAGTGTAGTTGGAAATGGGGAAAATTTTCAAAACTTGTTCAAATTTTTTTTACCTTTTTTCACCCCTTTCAAGGTCAAATTTTGAAATTGGTTTTTATATATTTACATGAAATTACACAAACAAAAATTAAAATGATATCTTCATTTGTTACTGAGAAATTTAAAAAAATAGTAAATTTCATAGTTACTCCATTTAACCCTTTAAACTCGGAATTTCTTAGTGTGCACTTACATTGTAGGAACATGTATACAAATTTTCATCAATTTATCTTCAGTAGTTTTTGCTAGGCATTGATGAATCAGTCAGTCAGAACAAGTTGCTTTGTCTGTGTGTGTGTGTGTGTGCACATAATAACTTTATTATAATTATCTCTATATTAAATTATAAATTATTTTTATAATTTTGTAAATAATACATAAATTATACATAATTTTGTATTTTTTATTTAATTCTAACCTCACTGAGAGGCAAACATCTCTACATTTGTCTGCTGCCTTACACTTTCTCTGTGCCTTCTGCTTGTTATGATGTGAAAAGCATCTGAGGTACTAGCATTAATCAGTAGAGGTGATTTTTTAAGAGTAACAACCCTCATTATCTAGCCAGTCTTTGGTAAAGAGAATAAAGCTGTCACTTATACTGAAATGTCAGTTGGCTGAATATAATCTGGACTTTTTTCTTTATTTATTCTGTTTAGCTTCCGGACTCACTGTAAGGTATTACTTCAGAGGATGAATGAGGATTACTTATTTCTATAAAAAGACATAAATAAAACAGAAATAAATTCGATTGGTAAAATCAAATTTAACGATAAAAATCGAGGGTTACACTTACTTACAAAGCAATAAATGCAATGTTGCATCATGGATTTTCAATTCGTAAAGGTCATTATACTAACCTTATTAAAAATGGAAAAATATGATATGAAGTGAATGATATGACTATCAACAAAAAAAATTGGCTGCGAAATTCAATTTGTTTGTTCTAAGGCAATAAATTTTAATAATAAATCTGTAAGATAACAATCAGTAATTTATAAAAAAATAAAAGAAAATCTAACAAAGCACAGTGACATAAAAAAAAAATTACAATGAAATTGTAAACTGTATGGTACGAGTCTCACAGATATCATTTCTTCAGCTAAAAAAAAAATTTCCGTAATATAAATAAAACTGTTTTTAACAAAACAATACTGATATCAATAAAGGTAAAACATTACATTTCTATTGTCAAAATCTGTTGTTATTTAGAATGTTCTTAAAAAAAAAAATACATGTTAAATATATGTAATAGATAATAGATATACAATAATAGATAATAAACAATGTTTAAGCGTTCCATATAATAAGCAAAAAAAATAGAAAAATTTGTTACAAAACTCTTACCAGCCCAATTTCATTTATATATCACATTTACAGAAATTGTTATCATATCACATTTACAGAAATAATACAATTCTTATGATAATTCATTGTTTAATAAATTAAATCGGGCAAGGGTTTTGTAACAAATTTTTATTTTTCCTGCTTATTGTATGGAATGCTTAAACATTGTTTATTATCTATTATTGTATATCTATTATCTATTACATATATTTTTTTTAAGAAAATTCTAAATTAATAACAGATTTTGATAATAGAAATGTAGTGTGTTACCTTTTTTGATATCAGTATCATTTTCTTAAAAACAGTTTTATTTATATTACAGAAATTTTTGTTTGTTTAGGGGAAGAAATGATATCTGTGAGACTCTTTCCATATGGTTTACAATTTCATTGAAATTTTTTTCGATTTACACACTTAAAATTAATTATTTTTGTGCTTTTTGTTTACCCTAGTAAAAATTATTCATCTACACCATAGCTGTCATTTTCACACTCTCAGTCTCATTCACAGAATAAAATTATAAAAATTTAAAATACATTATCGATTTCGTAATCTTTTTTTATTTCTTCATTGATTTTTATAAAATACAATGTTATAATGAAAAATTTATGTATGTGTTGAAAAATTTAAAACAGCACTAATTAAAAACATAACTCATGAAATTATAAAACTTCATGTAACAAAAATTATGAACTCTTAACGATATTAACAAACTAAAATTGTAAACTAATTTATAAAACTAGCTCTCCTGGATTTATAAAACTAGATTCATAAAGTAAAATAGGTTTAAAAATTGCCCTAATACCCCAAGAGAAAAATATCTATTTAGTTTCTAATAACTTAAAACTCGCGCGCATTTCGCAGCAACAGAATAACATTCAGCGACTAGACTAATGAATTAAAACAGCTGACTTGGAGATTTTGTGTTTTCATTCGTAGTTATAAAATGATGTTCTGTCAAAATGCTTCTTTGTATAATTTATGAGAAGTGTATTTTGTAAATGTTTCTTAAAAGGTTTTAGATGCCTTAACTACATTAACTTTAAGTGTAAAGATTGTCATGTCCTAAAGGAAAATGAGTTACATTACAGATGTTTCGAAATCCCAAGAATATACAAGCTTTAGAAGTAATATTCCATTGAGGAAAATCGTTGTGGATTCGAATTCAACCCAGGTTTGTTAATATTTATTTAAAAATTAACAGGTTCATTTTAAAGTATTTGTGTATCGCTTATTTTAAGAAACCATTAATTTCTTAAAAGGTAAATTTAAGTACATTATTCATACTATTGCATTATATGTTGAAAGTATGTCAGCGTTGATCTTTGTGTATTCAGTTATTATTGTCAGATTTGATCGTTTGAAATCTCGTTTTTATGGTGAAATATGTGTTTAATAGTATAAAACCGTAGTTGAAAAAGCTAAAGATCTGTATTTTTCTTGTAATACAACTTTTTTTTCAGCAAGTATCTTTGCTACTTAAATTAATAACTGTTTGAAGTCTAGAACTACATAAATGAATATCTATACTTCTACCAGGTTAACTCGTGGAGATTATCTTTACAATGTTTTCCTCTGAACACACACCTTTACACCGAATTAGGTCACTGACCCTAACATTGTTGACTTAAGACTTTTTCTAATTTATGCAAGTTTTTATGGTCAAATGTAGGTGTAATTTTTCTTTTTGAAATATAAAAAAAATTAAATTTGTTGATTTTTTGTTAGTTTGCAACCTATTCTTTTAGATTGAGCCTATTCGTTGTAGCCTAATTTATCGCTTAATTAAATAATGTTTTTATTAATATTAATTCAATATGTTAATTTTATATTTATTTAATTTATTTAAGTTTAATTGTCTGTTGCTTAAGGAATTGAAGTTTAT
This sequence comes from Lycorma delicatula, assembly GCF_047948215.1. NCBI lineage: Eukaryota > Metazoa > Arthropoda > Insecta > Hemiptera > Fulgoridae > Lycorma > Lycorma delicatula. Next base: position 125,615,970 of record NC_134457.1, read on the forward strand.
TTAATCAAAAATATAGTTTTCTTAGGTTTTTTCTTAGTAATTTAACAATAATTTTAGCTCTTTAAGTAAAAATATGATCCCTAGAGGAATATGATTATAAATATTGTAATGATAGATAGCTTTCTTGTGTGAATGCTTTTGGATCATCAAGTATGAGATAATTTTACATCTCATTGCTTCCTGCAGATCTGTTCAAGTCTCCTTTCTTAGTACCTGACTTTTCTTTCTGGATGGAGAGAATTAGTGTATGAGTGATCTTTTATAACCTTTTCAACTAAATCAATCATTACTCTGTTATTTTTCTATATATACATGATTTAACGTGATGAAAACATTTATGCTTTATAAGTATATTGTAATTTGGATACAGCATACACCTGCATCTTTAGTATATTTATTTTTACATAATTTCTCCATCCCCAGTATACATACCATCTTATAATGTGTTAGGAGTATTCTTCCTCATTAGTCATGATAGTCCTTATTAGTCATGATTTTAACCAGTTTTAACTGGTTAAAAATTTACTACAAATTGACTCAGATTTACCACATTATCTTTTTCTCATTACTTCAATAAACATTTTGTACCAAAGTTTCTAAAGTGATGATTTGCTTTTTTCTAAAAAACATTGTAACTGCCTTTTTTTTTACTATTCAACAGTTTTATTACTTACACAGTCTTTTTCTGCTTTTTGACTTTGATATAGTGAACCTTTTAATTTTAATTTATTTTTTGATTCAAAATTTCCAAATATTGCAGTCAAATAATATTATTATACCTTAATTTGGAAACTGTATATGTTGTGTATTAATTAAAGCATTAATTTTTCCATCCTCAATATAGATTCAATCTCAAAATGTATGTGTTGAGTATTCTGCCTTTATTAGTGGTAATAATGTCATAGGTTTATAACCAGTTATAAAATTTTCATAAACAATCACTGTATTTAATGATAAATTTTCCTAATAATCTGTATTGACTGTGTATTATTGTATATAAAGTACAATAAACATTGAATTAAACAGTTTCCATTCAGTATTGTTTTTATAAACTTTGAATAATAGTTTGTTCTGTGCATAAAATTAATTTAATTCAAAGTCTATAGAAATAGGTAGAAAAAATGTTACTCAATTAGAATAGTAAAAAAAAAAATACACTAAGGCCATTTTGTAGCGTTTATTGCAGTTTTTTTTATGGTTGTCTTAGTATATGAGAACATTTAGAATAATAAATGGCAGTTAACACATAACACTCTAGCGGTTGCTGATAAAATTTACAGGAGTATTCCTCTGATAAAAATAATTAAAAAATTCATGCAGTGGCAAATTACATATGAAATTGTATTCCCCAGTATTCCTTTGTGTTGTTTATTTCTTCAACAGAAAACATTATTCTTTGTAAAAATTCACAAGTATGTGAAATACTTGTGAAAATGCACCATATCCTTGTGAACTGTATTTGTTATGCGGCATTCCATTGGAAATTTAAATTAGGAGCCAACATGTGTGATATTGTAGAGAACAATATGAGGATGCTAGCTTGTTGTTTCTTAAAGCCCTACATTATATTCAATAAATTATTGTAATATGTTTTTTTAAGTATTTTATATTGTGTTTTACTTTTTTCCTATTTTTTTCTGTGCTATTGTGCAGTTCGTTAATTTTATTTTTTATTTTCCTGTTATTCTGTTTAATATCCAATATACTTAACATTTGTTGTTATAGAAATATTTAGTTTATTGTAGAATCATTGCTAACAACAAACCTTTATTGTGTGCTCTGAAAAACCAACAAAAAAAGTACAGGCATTTTCCATCTAAGCTGTGTTTTTATATTACTGTTGTTTAGTTTTCAAGTTAATTTTTAAGCATTTATTTGTTTAGTATATAAATATCATGTCCAGGCACTGATGATGACACTTCATTGTGTGCCCAGAAAAATGAAAAGACCAAAAAACAAGTATTTATTCCAAAATCATAACAGCTTTCATATACAAATTACAACACTTATCGATTACTGGCACGTAAATCATTGAGAATTAACATGATTAAATTTCTTTAAAAGATCACAAAAAACTGTTAAAAATATTTTGTGATATAATATCTCTCAATAGTGTGAGATTTTTAGCTGTAGCAGTGAAACAAAAATTACATGAGTGATTTTTATATGTATGAGAGAAAAAATTACAACAGTTTTAAAAATAGCCAAGTATAAGTAGATAGTGAAAAATTGAGAAAGATTCAGACTAATGCCAATAGTTTTTTTCTTAATTTTATAATAGTGCACATAATCATATTTATAGTCATACACCATAAATGGTGTAATTATATTGTAGGTGTATATAATAAAGGTGCTTTAGAAAGTTAGACAAATGTTATTCAGAAGTTCTACATTGTCTTTCTAATGCTGTACATTACAAAATATTAGGTCAACAGGAATGTTGCAGTCAGAAACTTCATTATGACTATACTGAAAACAATTTGATTGCAATTTGTATGATCAAAATGTTACCTGTTTTCATGATACTGTTCACCATACAAGATAAGTCTATACAGTTGTACACAACATAATTGCATCTACACACATTTCTTGTTTTCAAGTTGTATTTGAATCTGAAGTAACACTCTAAAGTTGTCAAAATAATAGGTGAAAGTGGGTAAATAATATTATTAGAATTAAAAGCCAGCCTTTTTTTTTACATCAGTCGGTATCAGTTAAGATACTGAGTCAATAGAAATGTTTACATATTTCTTTTCCTTAGAGTTTAATTTTTCCTAAATTTCAAGTGTTATATAGATATTAAATCATACTATGGATTTATATTTTATTAGATTGCTATGTTTCTTTAAGTTATGTATAATCACACTATGAAAGTTCACAATATTAATCAAAATATGAATATATTATTGTTGACTGTTTTTTTCAGGGATGGAAAATATATGATTCTGGGCCAAAGACTGTTCACTGTCCATTGATTTGCCTTCCTCCAGTCAGTGGTACAGCTGATATATTTTTTAAACAAATTCTTGCTTTGAGTGCAAAAGGGATTAGAGTTATTGCAGTAAGTTATTTTGTACTTTTATTTGTAACTTTTATGTGTTCTGTATGGTTGAAATATATTTATTTTTAAATATTTATTCTAATAATTAAAATATATTTTTATATACTAGTTATCTTAAGCATTTATATCTGTATTTTATTTCAAATTTTGTCATTTGATTGTATACTGTATCTTTCATGCTGCATCAAAGGACAACATCTTGGGTCATTTCAGTAACAAGTTCAAAAGATTATGAATAAAAGTCAGGCATAACTAAAGACACTTGTGCATTTTTTCCTAAGCCAACAAATTTCATTTCACTGCTGTTTAAAAATTTATTTTAATTCACAATATAGATAGTGTAATTAAAGTATGTAATAACTTGCAAGGGATGATCAGAAAGTAAGTTACAACCCCCCCCCCCCCCACCTACCCTATGAAAAAAACACGTGTAAGACAATTTATTTTTATTGAACAAAAAATAATTTTATTTATTTTTTGACATAATCACCAATTTTTTCTAAACACTTTTCATACCTAATGACAAGTTTTTCAATTCCACTCTCATAAAATTTTTTTCCAATTTCCTTCACCCATTTAAGCACCACTTCCTTCAGTTTATCATCATTAGCGAAACGCTCCCCACCCAGGTCTTGCTTGAGAGGACCAAACAGGTGGTAGTCGCAGGGTACTAGGTCAGGGCTGTAAGGCGGATGAGACTATACTTCCCTCTTGAATTTTTGCAGTAACTCCTTTGTCACATGAGCTTGAATGAGGAGTAGCATTGTCATGAAGAAAACTGACCCCATCGTTCAATCATCCAGGTCTACATCTTTAATGGCTTTACGCAATTTTTTTAGTCTTGCAATAAGATTCATTGTTAATTATTGCTTCTCAGAGCATAAATTCACTGTAAACAACTTCTTCAGAATCGAAAAAGACTGTCAGCATAACCTTTCAAACATGTGGAGATGTTTTCATTTTTTTTTTGATTGCAACAAATTTTTGTGTCTCCATTCATGTGATGCTCGTTTAGTCTCAGGAATGTAATGAAGCACCCAACTCTCATAAACCTGTGGAGATTTGTTTTAAAAACTGTGGACCAGTCTCAGTATAATGTTGAAGAAAAGAAAGAACAGATGCAAAACGTTGATGTTTGTGGTTGTCAGTAAACAAATGTGGCAGTCATCATGCACACATCTTACAGTAACCAAGCTGATCGTGAATAATCGCAAACACACTACCATAACTGATGTTAAGTTCACTTGGAATCTCTCTACTTTTAATGCGTCAGTTACTCAAAATCATTTCATTCACACGTTCCACATTACCCGTCGTGTTAGCTGTTGAAGGACGCCCAGTAAGCAGTTTGTCACTACATTTGTTCTTCCATTTCTGAACATTTGGCACCATTTTGTGATCATGGGGCATGACATTGCACTCTCACCATATACCTAAACAATTTGGCGATGAATATCACAACAATTGTAATTTTTTGCTCACAAAAATAAGACTACTGAATGCTGGATGAAACCTCTAAAGAACACGTCATATTGACAATGACACTACACACATAATGAATGTCATACAGAATTGCTGCTGGGGGAGCATAAAGACAAACAACACAAGCAGTGCTGCCACCACAAGACATTAATATATCTCTTTCAGTTCAAGAATATGACAAGGTGTAACCTTGTCATATGAGTCCTTGAGTCCACCTCTCGTACAACAATACAGTACAACTTACTAAAAATAATATTACAATTTTAGTTAATTACTATTAAAATAAAAGAGTTATTAAAATCGATCCAATTATTAAAAAATGTGAGATTCAAATTTTAGTATTTCTTGGGAAGATTGGTATTTACTTGTATTGATGGCCTTTTTTTCATTTTTTGTTTGTTCACTGGAAAATAACTTCTGTAAGCACTTGGGGATGAGTAGTGTGCATTAATGGATTTCACTCGTGAAGTACATAAACTAAAAATATTCTTTACAATCTGAAGTTATACTGTAATCTTTCCTTTATGTTATGCAGCATTGCTTGCAAATTTAAACTAGCGTAAATAATTGGGTGTATTTTAATGAATTATTGATCATTTTAATTTTGGGAATATTTTAATTAGGTATTGAGAGAAATTAAAAAACTATTTAAATTTCTTAAACTTTTGTCTGAAATTAAAACTAATTTATATTCAGTCATCATTAATTAGTTTTCTGTAGGAACATTTTACACTTATTTCTCAATTACATGTATTTGTATACATAATTGTGTATGTGTGTGTGTGTGTGTGTGTGTGTGTGTGTGTGTGTGTGTGTGTATGTGTGTGTGTGTGTATGTGTATGTACACATATGTGTGCGTGTGCATACACACACCATGCATGATACATTTACATGACAAAAACATTAAACTATAGAAATTAGGTAGCTGAATGGTGTAGCCTATTATTTTTATTTTTAAAATATTTCTTAAATTATTGTTTATTCATAATTCTGATTGATAAATTTTCTTCAAATCTATGTCTTTCTATATTAGTAAGTTTGTAGTTCTTTCTATGTTTCTAGTTGTTGCCCACTATGCTTACAAAAAATTGTTTAGTGTTCCATTAACTCTTTTTGAAAGTGTATGTTTAATTACATTATCAAATTTAATTTGTAGAGAACCAATTTTATTGGTTGTGATCTCCAGGTGGTAATAAGCTAACTGGCTGTTCACCTTAAAAAAAATTAAAAATTCATACACTACTAAAAAAATTTCTTACTTTTTTCTTTAGATATGTATTATAGAAACACCCAATACATATTTTGCATACATATATTATACATATAAATGTATATGTATATAATGTAGAATATATATATAAATAGTAAAGTTTATGTTAGTATTAGTCTTGTACTGTTGGTTTGTTTTCAATTATTTTATTTTGTATATGTAGCAAAACAATATGTTTTAGTAAGATCCAAGGTAAATATGGTTTAGTAAGGTCCAAGGTTTATATTATTTAAACGTGAGGAATCTATCTTTATTTATAGTTAATTATTGCTGAAAATGCAGTTATTATTTATTATGTTGAGTAAAACATATACTTAGAAGAGTCTATTTTAAATTGCTTAATTTTAGATTGTATTTTATTGAACCACTGTATAATTTATACAAGGAGGAAATATTGGCATGATTTTTCTAACAGAGTTATGGGGTATGTATTATGGCATCTCACAATTCCTACACATTAATCTTAGAATTAGTTTGTGAAATTTGCTCTACTCTTTTACATTAAGATAAAAACAGAAGAGTTTCTTTTTCTCTAAATTACAGAAGATTTCCTGCAGATTATGTTCTAAGATACTAATTATCAGTTACAATGGCAAAGATTGGAAAAAACAAAATTAAATAAATATGTACTTGATACCAAATAATAATAATAAAATTAATTTTGTTATAAATAGCTGTTATAAAAGAAGTATGAGATCAATATCCTATAGTTAACAGCTAATTTTTTTTTGTATAGCATTTTTCAGGTGCAGCATAACCTTGACATTGATGTGCATTAGTATGAATTCTGTTTATGATCTTAGAGACCATAACTATTCTTGATAGAGGTCTTGATAGAGATAACTATTATTATGCATTATAATTTGGTTTCAGTAAGGTTCAGAAATTTGGAGATTATTGTTCAGGTTTAGCTGCAATGCTATTCTAATTTTAATATGTTTTTAGTTAATAAAATTGTGTAGGATGGATGAAGTAAAGAAGATATCAAAATCTGATTCACATAAACAATTACGGAAAAAATAGATTTATACTGGCTAATATGCAGATTGGGTTTGTGTTAGTTGCAGTGATTTATGGCAAAAAAACACTGATAACAAAAAGAGTATAAATGGGTAAAAATGCTTTTGAAGTACATTAAAAATGTTTTAAGATGGTTTGAGAGTAACCTTTGATGAAGCTTTAAATGAAGAGGTTTTAACATTAATTGGAAAGAGAAGAATTTATGATAGTTTTTTTTTTAAAAAGGATAAGGCTGGTGGATCTTGTATATTAAGAATCAATAAATATGATTCTAGACAGCAAAAGGAAAACTAAGATTAGTTACATCTAACAGATAATTGAGGATATAAGTGGTAGGTTGAAATTAAGAGATTAATGTAGAGAAAGAAACACATCAAACTAGTCAAATGTCTGATGTCAACAAACAAAATCTTTTTAAACTTTTGATTAGATCAACAGGTCATTTTCTATTTTTCTTAAACAAAAAGGAATCCTTCTTTTATTAGTTCCTTGACGTTAATATGTTTTTGTTGATTATTGCAAAATACTTATTCTTGTAACATGCAAAGGGTAAAATGAGAATTACATTTTCTAATGGTCAAAATGAATTTGTTGTTGCCAGTGGCTAAATTTTTGTTGAAAATGCACCATTATATGGAGCAAAACATTCATTCAGGAAAAATTTATATAAATTGCATCGCTTTAAATTATACATACTTCACTGAACCATTTTTGATAGAAGGAGGAAACATATCTTTAATTAGTTAATGTGTCATGTATAAAATAAAATATTGTTGGCTACTCATTTTATTTTATAAATTTACTGGAGAATGAATAATTTTTATTAATATAAAAAGTTTGCTATTTTTGTTGTTGATAAAATTTTGTCTGTTAAATATCACTTTATTTTATTGCAACTGGTATGTGTAATTTTGATTAAGTTAAAATTAATTATATGCTTTGTAATTAAAATAAAACCATGCACATGGTGTAATGTTCATTACAGATGTAGTGAATATTCTAATATTTTTATTTAATATTCTTAGTATTTTTAATATTTTTTTTCTAATGTACAATTAAATCAAATGAATTCAACCATGACTGAGGATGTGAGATCTTGTGAAATCAGTATAATGATAAAATTAAAGTAAGAAATATTGTATCTCAATTGTCTGTGGTGGTTTGTTAGCAGAATTTAAAATTATCCAGTTATCATATTGTTAAGTCTGCATTTCGTAAACCAAGAATAAAGATATTTATGGAATTAATAACAATATTGTATATTGACTGTACGAGATTCCTGGAGAACAAAATTATATGTAACAAAATTTTCAATTTTAGATGTTCCTAATTTTACAGGAATTAGGTTGTTAGATTAGATTAAAAAATACTTAATTAAGATCAGTTAAAAAAAGCACATTAATGGAAGGAGTAGTTATCAAATTTTTATTTAACAAAACAATTTCAGAAATGAATTTCTGAAATTTTAAATTCTATGAATTCTAGGTTCTTAATTAAATATGCCCAAATTTGTAGAAAGTGACTTTCTGCCTTTCTTTTGGATATTATGGCACTGTTGTGAAATTACAGTACATAAACACACATGTGTGAGCACACACACACACACAGTTATATTTATAAATTTGTTTGTTTGTTTGTTATTTTTAATGACACTTTGTTTTATGTGCTCTTTCCCCTTATTTCCATTCATGAAATTTCTCCATCAATACCCTCTTGAATTTTTAATTTTGAATCGAAGCCAGGAGCGTGATCCTGAACTATCACAAGAATTTAGGCCAATTAGCCTTCCTTAACCTGATCTATCTTCCTTTAAAAAATAGACCTTTAACATTCACAAAATCTTACTTTTAAAAGTCTGATAAGCACATCTATTAAAATCCAAAATAAAATAAAAATAACTGAAGTAGATGCCTAGGTCCTGAAGTTAGCTATGTTATTTATCATAAATTCAATATTTGTTTTTTTTTCTGTTAAACGATTAATTCACCATGTAAGTTGAAGGCTTGCGCATGGGAATATGTTAGAATATAAGTAAAGCCATCTCATGCCAAAACCTTTCAGTACTGGGTAAAAAAAATAAAATAACAATATTATTGTTTCGTACAAAAAGTATTTTTTTCAACAAAAAATTAAATTATTAATTATTTAAAAAACTGAAATTCTCTACAAAAATATATTATTAGTGTTATTTTAAATAATGTTATGAGAGAAAACTTTTGGTGAATATTTTTTTGAGTACTTGTGGAATTCTCAAACCAGATTTATAAATTATTGGTATATTAAAAACTTGAAATAATTAATAGTTTGTAATAATTTTCCTGTATTGCTGAACATTTACTGACTTATCTTTTAATAGGTGTCTATGTTAAAAGAACATAACATGTAATTTATAAAATAACTAATATTCAAAGGCAGTTATATTATGTTTGTGAAAGTTATTCTAACATCTATATTCACTGGAACTTTTCATGGCCACCCAGTGTTAATAATAATTTTTAAGGACCTCCAATTTCATTCCAGGAGTAAAAGATGTCAGCTGTCTGTTATGCAGTATATAATTAATTTTTTTACAATAATATTTTGCATGAAGCCAATTTTGCTTTTATATTAAAAATATTTCTGTTGCAAAATACTTTTCCTGCATTTTTTCAGACTTTATAAGGATTTGGTTAAAAATTTGTCCCACTGTTTTTATATTTTCTAATCAAATTGTTTCTGAGAAAGGAATTTTCTGAATTATATTTTTTACCAAACCCAAACAAGGCTGATCTTCCACTGATTGGCCTTAAAGCATCTGTGTGAAATGCCTTTGTTCTGCATCAACACAATGTTATTCTTTACCTTCTTTGCCCTGAAGAAACCATATGATCTGGCTTAGCAGAAGGATATACTGAACAGTTTCAAAGAGTGATGTTTAATAATTTAGTATTATTAAAGGAGTGGTGTATAATAATATGTACATTGCATTCAAGGATTTTTTAAGAAATAAAATTTTGTTTAGGTTGGGACTATAATTATTGTTGCAAATAGATGTTCGCCAGAGCAATGTATTAAGTGAAACATATTTATAATTGTGATGTATAACATTGAGAATCACTTTCACAAACCCTTTATAAGGGCACATATATATGATTTCATAATTTACTTGTTTTTTCCACAATCTTAGTTTTTCCTCAAACTCCAATAAATTTGTTAGATTGTTAGATTTGTTTCTTGTTAGATTTGTTAGATTAAGAACATCTGGGTTAAAATTCTCATTTATTATGATAATTTTTTTTCTCATTTACAGACAGTAAAAAATAAATTAAAAATTGTTTTTGAACCAAGAAATGTCGGTACCACCACATGTAAAATTTGTTTGTCTGTTTTGATGAATTTGTGATGTGGAATAAGAATTTACAAGAATTCACGATTAAATGTTCTAAAACTTTACATATTTTACTTTTTCACTAAATAACATCACTTAGTACAGATTGAATATAAATGCTTAAATTTTACCATGCCTTATTGAGATTTTAGCGTGATTGCAGTTCTGTTGTTATCCCTCTCCCAAGCAAACTGTTCTTATGATCTCAAATTCCACCTACCCATAACATCACTTTGTGTTGCTACTGGTGCTTTTCAACCCAACTTAGTAGTAAGAATTTTATGGAGATAGCCAGCCCTCTCTTTCATAACGGAAAGACCAAGGTCTAAATATCCTAGAATATAAGGGTAGAAGCTCAACATCCTCCATGATATTAGCTAAGATGGTGTTTCCACTGCAAGGCTTCAGCTGGAATTCTAAAATAAAGCTACTCTCTAAGCTTAACTTCGAATTATCATCATCAATGTATTCTTCTTGAATCTCCCAACATTTCAACTCCACTTTGAAATAGCTTTGCTGAAGAAAACAGAGAAAAATTACCTAATTTCTGTTCAGTTTCTGTTAGGTCCCTAGCTGCATAGAAATCCCAGCTGATTGACAATCTGATGTTGCCTCAAAGAAAGTTTGCACTCAGCCGAACTTCACAGTGTGGTGTAACTATTTCTGATTTTATGTACTTTGTGAAATGTCAGCTGACAGATGTAGTAGACTGAGTTGCTGCCTGATTTTGATATATAAACTATATTATTGTGATTGATTGAGTTACCAGTATGAATCTGTTGCCTTGAAGAGATCCTTCTATGTAGGTTGCATTTGGGGCACACCAGATTAATGCAAGTATCTCTCACAATTTGTAGTGATGCGTCAATTTGTCTGCTTGATAATTGCCATGTAAGATGTAGTGATTCAACACATTGTCATTGATTATGTATGTAATACTGTATTACAACAAAATTTCAAATTAGCAAACAGCTTTAATGGTATTCCAGGTGATAAAGTGAATGAAATAGGTAAATTTTTAAAATCCATTTGACTGTTGCCAGTTTTAATATAACAGCCATTTCTTTCCATTTAATGAGGAGGGTCTTTTTTCACTCCCACCCTTGTTTATGTCAGTTCAAGTTTTCCTTCACAATTTAATTATATTTGTTCTTGTAGTTCTGTGTTTGAGTAGTGTGGTGTTGGGGATATTAATCTTTCTTGTTCAAATAAGTGAAGATATTTAAAAATAAAACAGATTAAAAAATTTAGAAGACATGATCAAAATCATTTATACATATTAACTGACATCATATATAATAATAATCATATAATAATTAGTGTTAATTTCATGACTATAATTTATATCACAGATTTACTTTTAAATCTTTGGTCTTTATATAGAAATTTAATTGTACCCAGATGCTGATGTAAAGGTTAAATGGTAAAAAAAAAAATCACTTCTAAAGGAGAATCAAATGAGGGTCTTATGTTGTATCAATCTGTTTAAACTGTCACCTGAACTGTTAAGATGACTTTACATTTACAGTACCTATAATATAAATTTTTGTAAGTTAAATAATTCATTACTGTATTAAGATCTATAAAAACAGTACTAGACAACTCATTCCATCGTTAGGACATTGACCTAATAAATGAATTGATGTATGAAGAGCTGACATAGTCTTATACATCAGATTACTTTCACTCATATTTTGTTTCCCACCAGACTGAATACAGCTATCATGCTTTCTAAATTATTAGCAGATACAAAAGTGAATAATTATTCAGTATTATTATTATTATTCAGTAGTATTATTATTATGGAAATTACAATGATTTCTTTGCCTTTATTTGCAATTATTATGAAAACCTAGCTGGTAAATACAAGTATTATTTATTAAGTCCTTATTAAAAAAAAACTCAGGTGTAAGTAATAAATAGTTAAGAATTAGAAATCAGACATTAGACACTTCCTAACTATTCTGCTTTTGTCAATTGCTGAAATATTTTTGTTCTGGTAAATATTATTTATAATGCAGAACAAACTTCAAAAATTATTTATTTATTTATAAATACCAGTACTTGAGTACTAGTTATATAGTCATTTTTTTGATATTATTGTAAAACAAAAATTGATTTTACAAAATACAAGTTTTTAAATTTATTGTACTACATTGTCATCAGACTGAAATAAACAAATAAAATTTTGCAACAAAATTTGTAGAGAATTTTATTTTTATAAAATTTTTGTATGTAATCTCGGCTGAACATGAAAAGTTTGAATTTGAGTTTTATTAAAAACAAAACGGGCAGAAAAGTATTGTATTATAATTTTAAATGAACCAAAACTCATTTCAATAATGTAAAAAACCTATGGACAAAATCAGTTATTGAAAATAAAAATGTATTGCAAAGTAATTATTGTAATGGTATTACAGTGTTGCTCTTATTACAACAGTTTTTCGAAATGCCCTCCTTCAGTGTTTGCATAATACACCCTTCGATTTTAAAATTTAATATAATTACTTATATGAAACAATAAATAATTCATATGAATTTCTTATATTACTTTTATTTGCGTTGAAAATTCCTTACACTACTTCTGTTCTAGTTACCTTTTTACTACCTTGTATGAACTAATAAAGAAAGTATTGTGATCGCGAAAAATTTCGGTTTTCAGATTTCAGCGGAAATATACATTTTGACCATCCCTGAATCCATTTTGACTAGTTTCGGCATGACGTCTGTACGTACGTATGTATCTCGCATAACTCAAAAAGATTAGCCGTAGGATGTTGAAATTTTGGATTAAGGACTCTTCTAACATAGTTATGCACCTCCCTTTTTGATTGCCATAGACTGAACCAAAAGTGTCCAAAAAAAGACGAGTTGTGTGTGCATCAATGAAATACTCAAAAGTTTTTCGGTGTTGAATCCTTCTACTACGGAGTATTTCTTAATATTACGATGTACATTCAGTATCCTTCAACAGAATCTATGTTTGCATATTTTTCTTTTAAAGATTGAAAAGGCTTTATTAGAAAGTGATAACTAAGCGATATAATTTTCTTAAATTTTGAAAGCATATAAAACTATTAAAATACAATCGAATCTCAGTTGACAACTGTCGTTGCTGCCAACATACCACATTAAAAGTTTCCTAAATTTATTTTTTCAGAACGATTTATAAATAAGAAATTTTAGTTTTTTAACATAACAGTGAAATTTAAATAATGATATGAAGCTATAGTCTTACTTAATTTTTATTTTATTTAAATAATTAATTTTGTTTTTAGCTTTTTTCCAAATGTTTCTTTTTTCGGTGTAAAATTATAATGCAATATTTTTCTGACAATTTTCTGGCTTTGTAATAAAAATAAAATTTCTTAAACCCTAGTACAAGTTCAGTTGAAATTTTCTGCAGATCTTTTTGCAAAATTTTATTATATGAAAGTATTAAATTACCCTTAATATATGTTCCAATAATTTCAGTATGGCTTCATTTTACCCTTAGAGTAGAAATCAGGACAAAAGGTTCTATAAAGAGAGATATAGAGAGAGAAAGAGAACTATATATAGAATACAGTCGATTTTATTTCAGTATAACGAACTGAATGTTGCAGTATTTACTTTTTTACTTTTATTGTTTTACTGATTCATACACACGTGTGTATCCACGACTTACCTGCCTTTTATTTTCATAGATTATTTTAATACAATAATTTGTATTAAAATTATGTATATAACTAATGTTTGTATTATTAGTGTATGTTATGTTTTTATATAAATTTGAAGAATAAATATTAATGTTTACTTAGGTTACAACCATCTTTAAGTATTTACTTATAAAATTAATTATTTTTATTGATAAATACAAAAAAATAAGTCAGATTATTGAAAAGGAAACAATGTAATAAAACTAACATTTATAATATTTATATTTCTTGTTTGACCTTTGATTATGCTTATTTTTTAGAGTCAAATTAGAATTTGTTAGTATTTACTAGCTCAGAATTGTGTAACACATCGTGTCTTTGTGTTTGTATTGTTCTCTTAATCATATTTGATAAAACTTATCAATATTCTATATTGTAAACAGTTTTTTATGACGATGTCCTCACTGTTTATAATTAACTTAACTAGTCACGCCAACCTTAACTTTATTACAATGCGTATATACTTTAAAAATAGAACGTTAATGAATATATTTCGCAACATCCTTGTTTCTCCTGTATTTCGTTATTACATAAAACACAAGTACGAGTAGATATTGAAGTTTATCTGACTGCCAAAATTAGTGTTATGTAACAAATTATTTCAGAATTGTTTGTGTAAACCTTTTCAAGCAGTAATTTAGTCCACAATAGTGAACGGATACGCCAGAGTGATGATGAGTTAGGTCAATAACCTAGAAAATTTTCAGTTAAGCCTCGTTCAGACTTGGAACAAACAAATTACAGAATCTGTATTACAGTCTATACGTAAAGAGCAACGTCCAGAAGAACAGAGTTCTGTAACATTATTTGTATAACTTTGCGGATTTTAAACCGCGTACATATTTGAAACATGATGCTTTACAAAACAGTTAACCGGTCAGTTTCGCAACTTATCTGAAAGTCCTACCTCATCTTGCAACGTCCCAGCGAACGACGTTTCTCTATACCAACTTGCAACATGTTTGCCGGTTTTCCTTTCTGTGTTGATATTTCGGCGAACGATCGAAAAAAATTTTAAACTACGTTGCGCAATCTGGTTACGCCGTTTAAAATACCTGGTTTGTTGAGGTAATTATCATGAACCCAAAATAAAGGATTCAACATTTTTCTACATTAAAATTCAGCGATTAAAAGTTCGAATGTTCAATTTAACGGCATCGTTTTTCACAAGTTTTGAAATATTTTTCTGAAATTAAAAAAAAAATTAATTTTTCTTCCTATGGTAGTATCTAAAACTGTTAAAAATCTAGGCCGGAATGTGAACAAGCTGTTTATTTTGACATAAACCGGTAACTAGGTAAAACGAGTATAAAGATTACGTCGTCATAAGAGTAGATATATTAGAGTATCACTGCATATACACGGTGTCCCATATAAAACGCAACCCATCAATCACTCCTCCATGAAATTTCAAAAGTCAAGCTTACTCCCTTACTCGTTACTGAAATGGACTCGTCCAACATCTGAACATCGCGGCGACGCAGTAGAACACTATTGATAGTAACAACAATGCAATCATAACGTTCAGTGTATTTCTAGAGACAAGATGGTGTTTTCGCTAGATGAACGTGTTTTCATTGTCGAGTCGTACTTCAGTACGAAATCAGCGGTTGCAGTGCAAGATTTGTTTCGCCATAAGTACCCAGATAAACCGGCTCCTAACAAAACATCAGTATTAAGGTCAGTCGCAAAATTTATAGAGACCGGTTCTGTTAATAACAAGGAACACAAAAGATCTGCGTCAGTGTTGAATACAGATAGAGTCATTGAAATCAAAGACCGATTACTCGCCTCGCCAAATAAATCGATCACACGTTTGTCTGCTGAAATTAATTTGTCTAAAAGCGACCAAACGATTACAATTACGACCTTATCGCATTCAAACGGTTCATCGACTTATTGAGCCCGACAAAGAAAAACTGCTACAATATTGTCAACGGTTCCGTTGATTTCTGCGTGGGGGAATTAACGTTATGGATTCGTTATTTTTCACAGATGAAGCACGGTTTCATTTGGACGGCTACGTAAACAGCCAAAACAGTAGAATTTGGAGCGCTGAAAATCCCCACGTTTATCACGAAAAACAATTACACCCGCAGAAGTTGGGCGTGTGGTGCGCGATATCGCGGAAGATAATAATCGGTCCTATTTTTTTCGAGTACACCATTAATGCAGAACGATATCAGGATATTTTATTTCAGTTCATCGCACTCTTGGAAGAGGAAGATAGACACTGCTGGCTACAACATGACGGTGCGACATCGCACTACGCAGGTTCAACTTGTGATTTCGTCGAGGAATTCTTTGGTAATCGTGTTATCGGTCGAGGCTTGTAGCCACCAAGATCTCCAGATTTGACTGCGGCGGATTTTTTTCTACGGGGTTACCTCAAAGAAAAAGCCTACAGCAACAAACCACGAACACTTGAACGATTAAAAGTCAATATTGAACAAGCTGTATTAAATATCCAGCCACAAACTTTGAAAAAAGTTGCAAGAAACGGTGTAAAAAGAATTGAAGCTTGTATTCAAGAAGATGGCGGCCACTTCCAACATTTACTCTAAATGTAACGTAATGGATGGTAATAATAAAAATTACATTTACATTTACACATGCCTAAATTATTTTAATACCTACCAATATAAGGTTGGGTTGCGTTTTATATGGGACACCCTGTACTTATGAATACTCGGCAACAAATTTAGTCGAGGTTATTTAATAGTATAGCGTCCATTCTTAAACAGAAAAACAAACAGAACAAGACAAACAGATTGTCATTTTGAAAAGGCGTGTACCGTTTTTTACTTCCTTACACGAAGTAAAGAAAGTATTGTGATCGCGAAAAATTTCGGTTTTGAGATTTCAACGGAAATAAACATTTTGACCATCCCTGAATCCATTTTGACTAGTTTAGGCGTGACGTCTGTACGTACGTACGTATCTTGCATAACTCAAAAAGATTAGCCGTAGGATGTTGACATTTTGGATTAAGGACTCTTCTAACATCTAGTTGTGCACCTCCGATTTTGATTGCCATATACTGAACCAAAAGTGTCCAAAAAAACCCAAAATCCAAATTGGATTTTGGACTTTTTCTTGCCTGCAGTAACAAGCCCTCATTGAGAGCTTTTCAACGATATGTCATAAGTGGTACATATTTTCATTGGTTCTAGAGTTATAGCCAAATGAAATTTTAATTAATGTAATATTTGGATCTTACAAGGGGTAGGCACATCGGTTCAGATCCGACTTCATTTTCTTTTTTTTAATTTAATTATATTGATTTATTAATAATTCATAATCTCTGATTGTAAAAAAAAATTTACGAAAAATAATAATTCAATAATAATAAAAAAATTATGAAAAAATATCAGAAGTTATTAATGAAATAAAATTTTATTTACTTTTAATTTTAAAATAATGTTTATATGCAATTTAATAGGCATACAAGGAAGTCATTTGGTGTCCACATCTTCAATAAGCTTAAAACCGTCTTCTCTCGTATGTGCATGTAATCCTGAACAATTACTACTTTTTTCATTGTAAATTCTTTTCAACTAGTGAAGGACCAATGTCACTCATAGTAATTTCAAAGTCTATGGTGACATTCCTGTAATAGTTTGTTGTATCCACTGCCTTCTAAAAAATTTAAATGTAACAACAAATTATAATTAGTATAATCCTCGAATTTTGTTGTAAAATTATATTTTTGCAACAGCTAATTATAGTAGGTCATTAATATTCATTTTTTTCGAAACGGTCTTATTAACAGCAACGTATTAAGCAATACTTACGTATTATCAGTGACATATTTAGTCTAGGTTATTTAATAGTATAGGCGTCCATTCTTACTGTAGAATGAAAACAACTTACTGCTCAATATGTTTATTTCATTATAATTTAGGTCTTTATAAGGATTATTTCATAAATATTAACATTATTGTATTTAATATTACAAGTATTTTACGAATCGTATTTGTTTTTGGATGTAGAAGATTTTAATTACAGAAAAGATTTCAAAACTCTGAAAATTGTTTTGAATAAAAATGTTATATTAGTCGAAACAGATAAAATGAATAATATAAAATTATGATTGCACACTTACTTGCTGTTATTTGTATCTTTTACTATTGTCATTGGGATAAAAAGTTGCAAATTGTACTAAAATTATTATTTCGCAAAATGTACTGTAAATATTTTTCACGTTATATTCTATACTCGTAATTTTACAGTATACTTGCTGGCAAAAAATATTTTACTATTTTTGTGTCTAAAGTGTATTACTTCATAATTTCTTTATGAAATTAATATATTCGTATCATTCCGATTGCTTAATACGGGATAATTTTTCAATTTAGAAACACTTACAGCGTTAAATACATTATGATTATTCTTATATTCTGTGTTTTAAAAAGACATGGAAAGCCAGATATATGACTTTGTTTAGCCATTCACTTACTTGTAGCCTACTGAGATCTATTTACGTTTCCATGTTTTCAGGACAGTCAGTCTTTCTTATCAAACTATGGAGTAGTTTTACCAATTGACACCGAAGATATT
Source organism: Lycorma delicatula (assembly GCF_047948215.1). NCBI lineage: Eukaryota > Metazoa > Arthropoda > Insecta > Hemiptera > Fulgoridae > Lycorma > Lycorma delicatula. The sequence goes on from NC_134457.1 coordinate 125,634,429, forward strand.
ATAAAATTTACTACAATTATATAAGTGTATATATATTTTTTAATTTTATAAGCATAATAAGAAAAAAGTAACACTCGCAGCTCTTCCGGATACCAGTATCTATTAGCTAGTAGCAAACCTCAGTCAAGATTTTAAAAAATACTTTTAGTATGAAACTTTCAAATCCTGTTTGCCTTTATTCTTATTCCCTGAAATTTTTTACCATATATCCCAAGTGAATCTGATAAAACCTTTTTACTAAAAGAGCAGGGTGGAACGCTCCTTTTCTGTTCAAAATGACAAAGGAAAGTTCTTGTAATTTTATTTCAACCGTTGAAATTGTTTTTAAAAATAGATATCTGTTTTTTTAAACTGGTTACCTGTTCTAGTGAGTTTAAAAAAAAGTTTCACCAAAAAGAGAGCGTATCTAGTTTTTTTTTTTTTGTATTTCTTTGCAAAAAAAAAGACATAGCAGAAGCAGCTTAACTTAACAACTGAGTAAACTGCTATATCTGATTGAAATAAATTTATTCAGCAAATGTTTTTTGAAAAGACCTTTGAATTTCACTCGTAAACCTATAGAAACAAGAATTAAAAAAAAATATAAATGGTCAATATCTAACACTATGTTGAAGAAAAATTCAATTAATGGGTTGAGATTCAAATTTAAATAACTTAAATTGATTCAGTGTTGTATTAAACTCAAAAACAATATGAAAATACAACGTATTTTCAAATTAAACTAATTTCGAATAAAGTTAAGTCGATAGAGATCGCTATGAAAAATTCCCAAGAAAAAGTGAAACAACACAATTTTTAATTAAATTTTTTTTTCAACAACAGTTCTGATTTTGATGAATGAAGTCTATTCTCAAACTTTTATTAGCGGGAACTGAACAGCTATCGCTTAGAAAAGTGTTTTTATTCAGCGACTCAAAATATTTTTATATGAAATATGAAGTTGTAAAATTTCATTGCTCATAAAACAGGAATCTGGATAAATCTACGCCTAAATTTCTCCTTAAAGTTCAGAAAGTACGTGGTAAAAAAAAAAAAAGAAAAAAATCAGTAACATGATGTAGCAGTTCAAAATTTTTAACCAAACATGGGTACAAGAAACACAGCAGAACATACTAATTATGTGCAGATACTCTATGTGCAGTTCATATTCTTCTCTATTTACTGATAAGGTGTGTCTTTGATAAATGAGTTTGAGGCTTAACTCACTTCATAATGAGAAATTACGGCCGGTTGTCTTATCTTTATTTCTCTAATTTATTTTTGAAGAAAACTAAACAAAAAGTACGCTTTTTTGTCTATTTAATTGACTCAAATTTAGGTTTTCGTGAAAAGAGTAAATACAAATTTTCAAAATACATCCTACCGATTGTGTAATGATTACTGATTTGTCGATTACGGAAAATCTGGTTTGCAGGTAAATGGTTTTCAAAGTTATAAGTTATTATTTAAGCAGGAATGATTGTTTTTTTAATTATAAAATCCAGTATGCTCGTTTTGAAAAGCTGAATGATAAAATGTTAGTTAGTTCTAAAAGCAAACATTGTTAACCGTGGAGATGATTGATTTTGAAAAAGAAAAAATGAATAACATAGGTACAAGAATTAAACGGAATGCAACGCAACGCACGGATGTCGGAGGGTACAATACCCTCCTGCCTATTGCAGTATTCAGACTTAACGTTCTTTGCTGCTGGGTCTGTCTGCTGAGCGGCAAGTAAAATAATTGACTTGTATTCGTGTTTCGTGTGGATTTTAGGACTGCGTTCGGAGTTTGCTTCAGGGATCCGATGGAACGATTTGCTTATAAGCTTATTTTCCTTCACGCTCTCCCTTTTCGTCCAGAATGGGCAGAAAGACTTGTAAATAGGGGCCACTCTCCCGAAAGGGGTGGGTGCCGTAGGCGATTTTAGGGCCTAGTCCTGTATGGTACTTTTGCTGCAAAAGTTTGCAGTCGAGTGCGGTTTGTATGGTAGGTTTGTATGGTAGGATGTTATATGGTAGACCCAACCCAGTACAAGAATTAAACCGTGGAGAACTGCTTATAAAGGCGCGTGCCATATTTATGAACTAAACATGTAATGTAACGTAGTAATATTCGTAAATGTGTACGTCATTTTCAGATCCTTGCAATCGAACGGCAAATGAAATTATCGTGTGCTCGCTACGAGAAGATATTGTATATAGGAACAGGTATCGCCCAAGCATGTTCATTTAGATGTTTTTTAATAATAATATTCAACAATTTTTGTTTGCCGGATTCCACATAACCGGATTATTTCGGTAGGCTTCAATTGCAATGATTTTTTTTTCATTCCATTATTATAATTTGCCAAGATTGAATTATAAAGAAATTAATAACCCCGTACTTAAATAGTGAAACCTCTAATCATTTTCACGTAGTACGTATCCCAGTCTGCTGTGATATTTTTATTTACAAATAACGATTCACCCGTGATGAATTAATTGTTCTTTTTTATTACTGTTCACATTTTCTTATATAGCTTATAAAAATGAACATACCTGTTATGTAATAATTTCTTTTATAACACCAATAATAAAAAAGATTCTCAAAAAAGTCTGGGTTTTGTAAATCATTGGTTTAAAAAAAGTCAAATTTGATCAGGAAATGAAAAAGGAGAATAGTTGCGAGATAAGTTAACTGGACATACTGGTTAACTAGACATTGTTTTGGTGATACCCTACTCGAAGATATATTCTACACTGTTTGTTGATAAAGAGATGTAAACACAATTGTATTACAATACTTTTGACATAAAGTGAAGTGTATTTTATAATAAATAGGATAAAAATTAATGAAACTTTTAATAATAAAATATCATTCATGTGCACTGGACCTTATCAAGGTTAACGGTTTTGTAAATGTTGCTCTTGATGGAGTTATCGCATTATATTAACATTTTTAGAAATATATTATTAGCTTTTATTTATTTATTTTTATTTTTTTCATTAACAGTATTAATTGTTCCGTTTAGAATTAAATTAAACGATTAGCCATTTCGATAAAATTTAGACATCACTAATTTCTAATTTTGAAGCCGCCTTAAATTAAGTCTTCTTTCTTTTCCTGTTTAGCCTCCGGTAACTACCGTTTAGATAATACACTTCAGAGGATGAATGAGGATGATATGTATGAGTGTAAATGAAGTGTAGTCTTGTACATTCTCAGTTCGACCATTCCTGAGATGTGTGGTTAATTGAAAAACCCAAAACCACCAAAGAACACCGGTATCCACGATATAGTATTCAAATCCGTGTAAAAATAACTGGCTTTACTAGGACTTGAACGCTGGAACTCTCGGTTTCCAAATCAGCTGATTTGGGAAGACGCGTTCACCACTAGACCAACCCGGTGGGTGCCTTAAAATTAAGTCAAAATGAAAGAAATTAACTAATGGTACATATCAATTTTGAATACAGTAAATTAATTTTAATCCCCACTTTATTTTTAAATGAATATTATATTACACAATATCCTACGTAAACGTCAAAGAGCTTCATTGGATTGGTACATATATATATATATATATATATATATATATATATATATAGAGAGAGAGAGAGAGAGAGAGAGCAATATTTATACAAGTGGTTTATAGTTTTTCTTTTTTAAATAAGATATGTTTATGTCTTTACATGTATACCATATATATATATATATATATATACATACACTCTTACCATACTAACATAGATAAATCTTTTACTTATTAAACTAATGAACCAAATATTACTCTCAATAAGTTTTTAAATTCATCTCGTTTTGTTTACTTCTCTTTCCTTTATTTATTATTTATGAATTTTTACCAATGTTGTGTATGTATAAATGTATGATGTGTATTGTTTTTATAAGTTTTTACCACGGTTTCCCTTGATCTATCCGTGCAAATCGTGGGACAGTATCCTATTTTTATTCGTGAAGTAACATACCATACCATTTCCGATGTGATTTATATTTATATTATTCTTTCATCAGAATAAAATATTTAATAATTTGTTTAAACATTTTTTTTTCTACTTGGGTTTGTTTCTCGATAATGGTCCAACCTACAATTAAGAAATTTTAACTTACAGCTTATCTATTAGGGGAAATGATTCTGTTTAATTTGTAAAGATTAGGGAATGAGGAGATATTGAAGAGGTTCTGCATTTAAAGGAGGAAATAAGCTTAATAAAAATTTTAATTGTGATGTTTTTTATATTGGAATTTTTTAAACGTTTTTATTTATGATTGTTTCATTCTATCAATTTGAATTATTTTTCCCTAAATGAGCCATTAGCAGGATGGATATTAGTAAATTACTTATCTTGACAATGGCTAATAATGAATTATTTTTTTTTAGAATATAGAATTTAATTTACCTTAAATTTTGATTTGGAATGTCGAGTGCATTTCTTTTCAGGACAGCTGTGAATAAAAAATTATGATAGACAATGTTCGCTAAGCGGATAACGCACAAGAAGTTGAACTTTAGGTTCCTTACTTAAGCTGTTTGTGGTTGGCTTGATTTTTTTCAGCCATTCCAAGATGTTTATGTAGTTATGTGCCTCCTGTAAAATGTTATACGTACTTCAATCGAGAATTGGCTAAAATGCCAGTGTACACAATAAAGAAAATTACCAGGAGTCTTAGTTTTTTTTAACAAAATAGGAAATCGGTACAGAATTAAGTATTTAAATTTGTTACAAAATTCAGTTCAGGGAATAATGTTTATGGGCTGTATTTTTTTTTCTTTAGATTCCTGTCATATCAAGAACTGAAAGTTTTACTGTTGATGGATGTGTGCAGTAATCACCATAGAATATTTTGACAAAACTGTAATTTGCAAAATAAGCAATGTTACACGCCAATTAATTTAATTACCTGTACGGTTGCGAGCTGAAATGTTGGCGACAATAAGGAATACGTTTAGTTACCGTTAGAATGGTGCCCGTGACGTCAATAAATTTTGTATTTTTCTAAAAACATCAAGTAGGGTGCTATTTAAGTCAGCTTCACCTCTCACACGCAGCGTGCCCTCTAATTGTAATAACAGTTTTCGTATTACACTTCTTTATTTTAAACCCACCGGTTGGTCTAGTGGTTAAAATCGTCATCGCAAATCATCTGATTTCGAAGTGGAGAGTTCTAAGGTTCAAATCCTAGTACAGGCAGTTTCTTTTATACGGATTTGAATACTAAATCGTGGATACCGGTGTTCTGTGGTGGTTGGGTATTCAATTAACCACACATCTCAGGAATAGTCGATCTGAGACTTTACAAGACTACACTTCATTTACATTCATACATATCATCCTTATTATCCTCTGAAGTAATACATTTCGGTGGTTCCGGAGACTAAACTGAAAAAGAAAGGGAGTTCTTTATTTTAAACATTTTTATTTATGCTTATCTCACATTACACGTTTATTTTATTTATGTACATTGATGATTTTATTTATGTCTTATATACATTTTTCAATGTTTAAAAATGATATATATTACCACTTTCTTTTATTTTTATCGGTACACATTGATTTTACCTATTTGTTTGGATAACGTATTTTCAATTTTATCTAAGATATGAAAAAGAAAAAAAAGGAATGAGAGTTTTTTCTCTAGCAAAATATTTGACTCGGTAGCTTATGTCATTCATAATCATCATGGGTAGTTTTTTTTATCACTGGAGTTATTTGCCGTGATGATAAAATCTTAAATTGTATTTTCGATAAGCCCATCTTTATGCTAGTAATAATCTTTGATCTTTTTCACATGTCCGTATTATTTACTCCATCTCTCGTAATTTACTGATGTAATCGCTTCTCTATTTTATGTTTCGTGGCTTTTGAAAGACATATCGCTGGGACCTTTTTCTTTTGATAGCCTCTTCATTTCTGCACAAAAAATTTAACTGCATTCAGTTCGTACATATACGCCAGAAGTATTAAAACAGACTAAATACCTTTAAATTCTAAATCTGTTTATCCGGTATTTTATTCGCCTTGATGTTTAGCATTTAAATAAATACTTAAAAAATTCTAACTCGTGTGAGAATATTCTAAAGCGAACGGAAAAGATAGGTGACAAATTATTGAAAAATCCTGAGAAACGCTGTATGAGAACGCCTGGATATGAGGTCAGTCGAATATAAACCTGGCTTTTTTTTAACATTTATTAATTCAAAATAAAAATAAAAACGTATTTTTGTTTTTATACATAACCTTCCTGAAGTTCATTTTTCCTAACTTTTGGAAAGCTTTTTTATTCTTTCTTCATAAAGAAGACGTGTCACAAATCTATATCCTCCCAGTTTCCTCTTTCATTGGCCCAAACAAAAAAATATTGTACTATGATTTCCCAGTAATGACTTCTCGGCATTTAACCGATTGGTAACAGTTGTGTGTTGCCCAGTATTGTTGTGAAGGAGAACCTGATTGACTGACGGCCCTTTTGTTCCTGTAGGCAGCTTTCACTTTGTTAACGGGCTTTGTAATACTATTACCATATGAATGCTGCGTACTTACTGTACATAGCGCATATGTGATAAAGTAAATGACATGCGGGGCTCTGTCCTCGAATCCCTGGTAGACCAAACCGGAGTTTGTAGTAGTTGCAATAAACTTAGAGATTTAAACTTGACCAGTTGCGATCAACTAAGGAAACTAGGTTTAAATTACCGTTGTTGCGATCAACACATTCTGTGTGGTATGCTTTAATGCTGTTTTAAACTCATTCAATTCCGATGTATGAGACATTCACAGTCACTTATAGTCAGGTAACTGTGAACTAGGCGCGAGATTCATGCTTCCACGAACCCGCTTAGCTAGTTCAGAGGGCAGCGATGTAGGACAGAAGAGGGAAGATGTTCGACAGAAGCCTACAGCGAAGATAAAGGCTGAGTTAAAATTCATTGATGTAAGTGTCTACCAATGCATTTACATCGGTGGCATCCCAACTGAGGCTTGGCTGATTACTGTGAGATGTAATCAGTTAGAGGGTCAAAAATACGACCTCCGGTAAAGCCCATCAGGACCTTTACAGGGCTAGGTCTTCACTCCATATTAGCCGATTTCGACTCGGAAGTGTAATGACTCATATCTCATCACATCTAATAATTCTATGAAAAAATTAATTCCCTGTCATCGAAATCGATTCAGGAGCCTGTGGCAGATTTTCTTACGACCCTCTTTCTGATTTTGAATCAAAAGTCTTGAAACCCTCCTCGCACAGACTTTGCGGAATCTAAAGTGCTTTGTGATAATGGAATAGGCACATCCACGAATGGTACCAACCCCCAATGAATGATACCCACGTCCAAAGCAATTTCATTAACCATAAGGTGCCAATCGACTTCAGTGAGTCACAGATCGATCTAATGTTGCCATCCATCACACTTGTTCTTGAACGACTGTTGTAATTTTCACTTTTTGCAGCTTCGTTTTCCTTTAAATCTGCTAACCCAGTCATAGACTTGGTATGAAACAAAGTTATAACCCCTAACTCCACACACAGACTTAGTCTATATTTTGGAGGGTTTGTCATCCTTATTAGCGAGAAACTTCATGATATGTTCCACAATTGAAATCAGTTGAGAAGGTACTGCGCCAACCCACTCCTATTCATACATAATTTTTTTTTTTATTCCATTTTACAGACTCCTAAGCATTGTCTGTGTCGCTAACAGGTTCCGCAAGGTGTTATTAGGTGCATATGTATACCTGCGTACTACCGACTAAACCTCCACCCCTGGCTTTCCAACCTTCCTGATATCATTAATGTTGGCACTTCATCTGGAAAGAGGAATAACTCCTACTCACACATTTATACATCAAAGAAATTATATCTTATCAAACGTACAGATCAAAGAAAATATTGTACAACAAACAAAATCATTAGTAATAATATGTAACATCAATCATTATACTTACAATGTAAGAAGAGCAGCACAGTGATACTACCATTATTCTTCTACATGAAAAAATGCTACTCACACAAACAGCATATCAAACGTCAAGTAGCAATCAAATACAGCACAGTGAACATTTTTTTAAGATTATTTAAAATAAAACATGTCATATAGCATAATAAATTACATGGGACAATTAATAAAAGTAGATAATTTCTACGCTTCTAAGTGAGAACCAAAGCTACATAACACTTGCGCGGCACACGTCATTGCCATTTCATACTCGATCAGCACACACATCTGTCTTACCTTCTAAAACCTCCATCAGACGCAGAGTATCCCCGGCCTCATCGCGCCTGACGACACCTTCACGTGCGGGGTCCCCTGGGCTCTCAGCTGGGAATCTGTCCTCCCACGCGCCCTCCAGCAACCCCTATCCAAACATGTCCCTTACGCCTCTCGTAGTTTTTTCATCATTTTCTTTATATATTTTTCTACCGCTTTCCATGGTTCCTCACTTCCAGTCAGAATCTGTAGAATCTTTTCAGGTCTAAACATTTCCTCGTAGCCCAAGGCATCTAGCATCACTTTCCGTTCTTCATTGAATCGAGGACACTCAAAAAAAGACATGAAGGGGGTCTCCTCTTCTTCACATTCTGAGCACGTATTTTTTTTTCCTGTTTAGCCTCCGGGAATTACCGTTCAGTTATTACTTCAGAAGATGATATATATAACTGTAAATGAAGTGTAGTCTTGTACAGTCACAGTTCGACCATTCCTGAGATGGGTGGTAATTGAAACCCAACCACCAAAGAACACTGGTATCCACGATCTAGTATTCAAATGCGTATAAAAGGGCCTGGTGCTGTGACTAGCGATTTACGAGAGTTCGCCGTCTCAAGCTTGTCTCTGGTAAATGGAGGTGGAGGCTCTACTTCACCCCCTTCATCCACCGTTATTGTATCTTCGTGAGGGAAGAACCCCTCTGCTATACGCCATACTTCTTGCGTGTCGGTTATGACTGGTACCCTTGATTTTAAAGGTCTTCTAACCTGGATATTACATGGTCTCCCCCACGGGTCTGCATCCACTTCCTCTATTAGCTGTTTTCGGCATCTCCTCTTTGATTCTCTAATTAAGTCAGCAAGCTCTTTTTTCCGCGCTCTTTGGATCTTGCTGCAAAAATATTCCTCACCGATTGTAGGTATGCTGTTGTAAGTTTCTGCCTGGTCTTGTGGCATTCCGTCCTCCTACTGGCTATTTCTGGAGTCCACTAATAGACAGGTGGATGCCCCGTTCTAGTGTATTTTCCCGGTAGTATAGCACAGGCCTTCTCTATGCAGTCAACAAGGCGTGCAGCCTTCAATTCAGCAGAGTTTTCCCCAGTTACGCCTTGGAAATTTAGTGCCTCAGTGAAGTCCTCATGATTGAAATCTTTTACGCTGTAACCAGTGAAGGTGGACAAGTCAGCTCCGTTAAATCTGTTGTCAGAGATCGACATTAAGACGGCCTGGTCGTCACTTGCAGTAAGCCCCTTCCAGACCCTCCAGTCGCAAATCAGCCAGTTCAGGGGAGGCAAACGTTACATCTACTATGGAGCCTGTCGTCCCCCTCTTGAAGGTATTTGCTTCCTGTTCGTTTGAGCATATGAGATCTAGGGTCGCAACCGTTTCCTCTAGAGTTCTTCCATGACGGTTCGTCATGGAAGTAGCTCCACCAGAAGTAGCTCCTGGTGTGTGATGATGTCCCGTGAAATGGAGACAAGGATGTCCTTATACCTCTTGTGACTGATGTTGGGCGAGAGATAACAGGAGTAGAAGACTACTCCCCCAATTCTCGCTCTAACAAAACCTATCCCTTGCCTGATTTCTCGTACTGTCAGATCTGCGGAGATCTACATGACCACAGTCCCATCTTCTGACTTCAGCCATCCCTTACTGGAAGGATTCATATAAGGTTTGGAGATGAGCACGATATCCACACCCATCTCTGCAGCATATCTGACCATCAAGTCTGGGTCAGAGCAGCATGATTGAGATTGATATGTATCAGATCCATTGGTGGATCCCCCCCCCCCTGGCTTTTGTTGGTTTTTCCTTGTTAGCTCCACTGGGACTTGCTACTGCTCCGGTACAGTGTCCCTCAGTACTGCATGTCAGGCATCTGGAGAGCATTTTACATTCCACCACCTGATGCCCCTCACCACCACAGTTGAAACAGGCTTGTGTCCTGTCTTCCCCTTTACAGTTCCTGGCAGTGTGTCCCAACTCCAGCCACCTAAAATATTTCTGAGGGAAATCTATACGATCAACCCTACACAACACAAGGTTGATCTTCACTCTTCCCCTGTTGTATAATTGATGCAGCCATCAATGCCGGGGGCCGACAGGTTGTTACTCTGGTCTTGCCAAATCCAGGTCTTTTCATTACCTGAATATTATCCAGCAGGGTTTGGCCAGTCACTTCACCAAGTCCTTTTGGCCAGTCACTTCATCAAGTCCTCTCAGAATATCCTTGGTGTCCGTGCCACCTCCAGGTCACGTTCCAGAGGGCCACTGTTTTTGACTTAGTAGTTACTATATTGTCCTTTAGCGTGCATGGCAGTATCTCCTTGAATTTTACAACCATTTTCTGTCTTTTTTTATCTTGATCATCATTTCATCACCAGCCTTCCTAATGGTAAGAATTTCGGTTGTCTCAGGTACTGTAATTTTTGTCCTAACCGATTTCAGAAGTTTGGCATAGGTTGCCTTTGTTTTTAAATGTAGTGTTTCTGTTTAATGATTAGGTGCTTTCTGCATGTCTGTACTCCAGGAGGAGAGAAATTTGTCCACTGGTGCAACCATGTTCATACATAAGCTGTGAAGACAAAAGTCTGGCTTATATTTGACTGACCTGGTAAATAATTCAATTTTCACCATACGATTGGCAGAACAAAATGCAGTGCACGTTAAAATTAAAGTACTTTTTCAAAATGATTAGTAGTAACATTTTCTTAGAATCTGCTACTTTCCAGTAATTGAGGGAGGAAATAACACCACCAAAGCACAGACTCTCCATAGTGAAACTCTCCATTCCATCTGTCAGTAGTACGTACCCATGGGTATTACCCAAGGATGGAATGAAGAGTTTGTCCTTTCCACTATTTGTTTTGATATCTTCTGAGTGTTCGCCTCTGAATTTTACCTTTGACTTAGTGTTTGTGAGGGTCAGTTTATCATGTTTATTAATTTGATATGTAGTCCAAGGTGTCATAGAATTTTTAGTAGGGATTCTCTGTGGATGCAGTCATAAGGTATCTTGAAATCTACAAATGTTATCATCATGTCTGTTTCTCTTTCTCATGTAATCCACTGTTAGCTTGTGATTCATGATCTGGTCTGAAGAGTTTCTCCAGGGTCTGAAACCTCTCTGGTATTCTCCTAGTTCTTTCCAGAGTTGTGAACTGATCCTGTTGAGGATTCTTGAAAGAATTTTGTATGTTGTGCCTAGAAGTGAGATTCCCGTGTAATTGTTAGGGTCTGTTTTTTTCCTTCTTTGTGTTGCAGATGGATGAGGGCTGTAGTCCAGTGTTGTGGTAGTTCTACTTTGATCCAGTTGTTGACAAGCTGTTGATGAAGGGCAGTTTTTGCTGATCTTCCTGCATGTTTCCAGATCTCTACAAAAGTCTGATCTTTTCCTGCTGCTTTGTAATTCTTCATCTCGCCTCATGTTTTGGCAAACTTCTTTTATTGCAGAAGGATTGATGTTTTCTGGTGGTGTTGTTATTGCAGTGTTGGTATTGAAGTTTAGGAGTTCTGTCGGTTCTTCGCAACTTAGGAGTTTGTTAAAATATTTAGCTAGGATTTCCGCATTGCCTTTATTGTTATGGGTCGGTTTACAGTTTTCATTCTTTAGTAGTAGGGTTGGGGGTTCATATTTTTGGAGCTGGTTTTTGTAATAATCTCTTGACTGTGTTTTATTGAATTTTTCTTTTATTGACTTTAGTGTGTCTTTATGATGTTGTCTTTTTATTCTCCTTAGGGTCCAGGTGGTTTCTTTTCTTTGTTTTACTAGATTTTGGAAGGATGTTTCTGATTTTTGGAATTGGTGAAATAGGCATGCTTGATGTCCTTTCTTCACTGTTTCGTCACATTCGCTGTTCCACCATTGATGTTTTATTAGGGCTAATTCTACAGCGATTTGTTTAAGGTTGTTGACTAGATCTTCAAGTTTATCAGTGATTATTATTTTTGTGGTTGCTTTTAGGTAATTTTTATTCTTGATTAGCTGGGTAGGGTCCATTTTTATTTTAGTTTTAGTGGCTTGGTTTTGTTACTTTCATTTGGGAGTAAATTTAATTTCAGTTTTGACTACATAGTGATCTGAACCTGTGTTTACTTGTTGGAGGACTTTTACATTGTAGATCTCCTTGTGGGGGTGTTTGTCTATGAAGACATGGTCTAGTTTCTATTCTTCTTTAGTGTAGTTGGGGTGATTCCAGGTTTTGAATTTTTGAGGTTTCCTCTTGAAATATGTAAATTTCAAGATTAGGTTGTGGTTTCTGCAGAAATTGATGAGTCTCTGCCCGCTTTTATTAGTTTTCTTTTGGGTGGGTTATTTTCCAATGATGTCGTGGTATCTTCTTTCTCTGTGTAGTTGAGCACTGAAGTTTCCAATTACTTGTTTAACATGGTTTTTGTGGATGTTATTTGTAGTCAGATCAAGTAGATCGTAGAACTTTTCTTTTCCTAGAACTTTTTTAAGCTGACTAAAAAGCCTGTTCCAAAGTGTGGGAGATCTTTCATCACTCTCTTCCCAGGTACACTTTTGTAGACCCTATGTCCTTGAGATCCCATGGCATCCTGGTCTGAGTTTCTTATTTCCTGCAAACCCATGATGATAATTTTGTGTTGGTCCACTAGGCCAGTTATTATTTTTAGTTTAACAGACTTTATGAACAAGTTACATTGTGTGTGGAAATGTAGGTGATCTGCTATGGTTTGATTTTGGACTTCGTATTTTTCTTGTTCGTGTCTGTAGTCTTGGAATATTCCAATGCTTCCAATTGCATGTTATCTTCTAAGTGGCAGCTCACCTTATTTAAATGTTGCCTTCTCTGAACTCTGGTGTTGCTTGGTTCAGATGGTGGAGTATTTCTTAAAAGACCTTTCATGGTTGTCTGTCAAGGGGTCACCTGTGGTGGGACTAGGTCCTGAGTTACAATTCGAGATGTGATTTAGTAAGGCGATAATGAAGTGAAATTTGATTATAAATGAAGCTGTGAAGTTTGTTTGGATTCAGTTCACCGGACAAATTTCTCCCATTTGTTCCAGGCGCACCTTGTACAGGCTCAATCTGACCTTTGTTAAAGTGGTTATTTTAGAGAAAAGTTACAAAGTCTGATCCTAAAACATTACACTCTTTCTGTTTTATATATATATATTTATTTATTTATTTGTTTTTTTTTTAGGCAGAGCATCCTGTTTACTGGAGTGTTACAGATTGGTGTGCTGGTTTTAAGAAATTATTGGACTATCTGGAACTTGACAAGGTTCATATTTTTGGTACATCACTAGGTAAGACATTTTTTGACTTAATTATTTTATATACTCTTAATTCATCACTCACAAGACAACTACTTTTATCTAAGTAAAATACAATAAAGTTTGTTTACAATATAAGCATACTTCATTTGTTATAATTCTGATTAATTTTGCTCACAATTTATTTAAATTAATATAATACATTGGTGTAAAATACTTTAATAAATTTGTCTCTTCTTTGTTATTTTCATCTTGTTGAAATCGGCAGGTTTACTGCATAATAAAAAATGTTTATATTTCAAAATAAGACATGAGTTTTATATATAGATAATGGTGATTTTTTGGTGAAATTTCTAATTTCTATCTGTTGTTGGTTAAGAGCATAAATTAGTAGTAGTGGGTGGAAGTTTTCATTACAATCTCCTTATTTCAAATTCATTTCCCTCACTGCCTTTATTTTTATTGTCTTAAACATTTCTTCTCAAACTTCACCATAAAGACTTATGCAACTGTTTAGTTTAGCAAGAAAATTGTTTAAATTCTTATGAAAACATTTCTTTATTTAACAGTTATTGCATTCAGGTTTTACCATATAGTTAACATATATATATTGCTGAAGCCTGGCTCCATTTATTTTTATTTGTTTAATAATCTGTATTGCTTATCTAATTGTCTTTTTATCTATAATTGATTTTCCTCATTCTTTGAGAAAATGAAAAGATGCAAGCAACCCACTGCACTAAAGATTATTCTTGAGATTAAACTATTATATTTAACTCAAAAAAATAAAAAAGCAGGGAAATATATAGTAAATCTGAAAATTATTTCTAATATACACATATTTTATTTATATACACATATTTTATCTATCATCTTTGGTATAGTTATTGCTGGGTTAAAAAAAAGTTAACAGTTTTTTGGAAACCTACAATGCAAATGCAGTAACATAAAACTTATAGATAAAAATCATAATTGCTTTTAGTTTATTTATCATGTGAATTAATTAATTAACAGTGATGTTAGATTATTCTATTTGCTCGAAAATAATTACATTATTTGAAAACAATAAATGTATGTTAATTAAATGTACTTCAGAATTTAAACTAATAAAACACTCCTTTCCATTCTTAAAAATAATAGTTCAGATTTCATTTTTGGAAGTATAATAAAAATTAACTTAGCAGTTGTTACAAATTCTTATGATCTTTAAATTATAACGTTTAATATAATTACTTATAAGTGCAACTGATATGTTATTTAAAGCAATAAGATCCTATTGCTACAGAAAATTTTGTTCTCTGTTGGTAATTGTAAAATTTCATAATATTTGGATAAATCTAACCAGCCTGCAAAAAGATTTAAGTAATGAACTCACATTTTTAAAATGTTCTATTTTATTCGTTTTTATTTGGCAGATTTTTAAAATTAACATAAAAAAACTGCTAAAAGTCATGTCTTTTTACAAGAAGATGAAGAAAACCAAACAAAAACAAATTATTTGTTCTTCACAGAAATAATTGCATAAGTTTTAGATGTTATTTTCATTTTTATATCCATGATTCAAACAAGCATCACCTTTATTGCTTGATAAGATTTTTGAATTATGTAAATGATTTGAACATTTTTAAGATGAGACAGAAGTAATACAAAATCATGTTGCTTAAGAATGTATTAAAAATAAATAGCATATTGGTTTGAGCAACAGTGAAAGAAGGGGCTTACAGGTTGTCTTCACTATTATTTTGTAATTTATAGAAATCGTGTTCCAAAATGCGCAACTTAATATTGTTAAGTTCTTTTATCATAAAAGAAATTGGAATCTGTGAAGGTTAATTTATGAATATACATTTCAGTAAACAGAAATAGAATAATACTGATTATTTTTTAAGCATATTATTTATTAGTCATCATTTCTAAAGAAAAAAAATATTTATTTTAATATTTTTAAACTGTTCGTAAATAAGTCATACAAGTGCTGTTCAAAGTGATGTAGATGTAATTTTGGTTATTTCTTTCAATTTACATCCTGTACTACAAAAGAACTATTCAAAGAGTTATTTTCATTCTGCTGTTGGAAAGCTTCTTGGGATTTTGTTTATGAGGCCCTAGCAAATGTTACCTGATTTTTCATTTGTTTGAAAACAATGAATTTTAATTTTTTAATAAAAAAAAAATGCTAGAGTCACTTTAGGAGAGTATATCACAAGTTTAAAACCTGTAATAAGCTTGTTATTAGCGCAACTGTGGGTGATAACTTATTGAAATTGCAGTAATGTGCACATAATTATTGTTGTGCATTGGCACCCTTTTGTCAAAAAGTACAATCAACATAATCCCAATGTTCAAATGACTTGATCTTTTTGATCATCCTACAGATTACAATGATTTCAGTTGGTTTCCTCATCATTCTATTCAGCTACATCTCATGTTACATGTTTCAAAATGTTCTCGTCATTTGATAAATCTTTAAGTTCTTGATTAACAATGTATTTTTATTTTTGTTCTTGGTCCCACATTTCCACAATAAAATCCATGCTCAATTTCTTCAGTAAAAACAAGTATCTTAATTTTTTTACATATTACTTTTTCTTCTGATGCTGCACGACAGTCAACCTACAATTTTCCTCAATAATAGCGCTAACATTTCAATACGATTACTTCCCTTTGAAATTGTCAGCTGTCAGAATTTTTCATTGCCCTCAATTGTTATTCAGCCTTAAAACAATTATACCACTCAGATACTCTTTATGACTAATCATTTATTGACCCATTGACCTTATAACATTTTAAAAGTCTTATTAAAAGATTTCCCCTCAATTAAAAGAGATTTTAGTGTAATGTATGTTTTTCTTCAGTAACCTTCACTTATTGTCAAGAAAATATCGCTGCAGTCTCGAGAAATATCTTCACTCAAGCTATCATAATGCATAAACCAAAAAATATTTTAAAGTGCTAGTAATTTAGCTGTCTGTGTTCGATAGCATTTAGGAACATTTTTCAATGTTTGATGTTTTTATGGACATGCCTTAGAAAATAGAATATTATAATCTTTTTATAAAAAATTGTACAATATTTATTTTATAATTTGTAATAAGTTGAACAATATATACTACTTGCACATTTATTCTACACATAATTTTTACTGATGACTTTTCTAAAACCTTGTTTGCTAAAATTATAATTTACTCTGCTATGTCCATATTATGAACTGATTTGACTTATTTTCTTCTCATTTTTGAAGTCCATTTTCAATAAAGGTATAGATAGAGTAGCTTTTTCAAAACAACCATTTTATTATAACGACCCTTACATCAGTTACATCACTAATTTCATTTTAATAGTAATTTAATTTCTTAAGGTTCAAGTGTTTTATGTATTAATAATTTATATTTTTATTCTGTGACATGAGGTGTAATGATTACACTTAAATTGATTATTTACATATAAGTATTAATGATTACAACTGCCTATTGTATTCTTATTCAATAAGAATAATTTATTTCATGTCTGTGCTTGTTATATACAGTATGTTAATTGGTATGTATCATAACAGCTTTATCCATGAATACGTAATTGATTGTAAAATTGATATTAATAATATTTGTTTAAAAGGATTTCTTGTGCAATAAGAAGAAGCATCTCGGGCTTTCATTCAGAGATCCTGGATTCAAATCCCGGTCAGACATGGCATTTTTCATTTGCTACAAAATTTAATTTCCATATCCCACGCTCAAGCTTCAAGTTAAGGTGGTAATGTCAACCAAAAAAAAAAAAAAAAAAAAAAAAAAAAAAAAAAAAAAAAAAAAAAAAAATTATAATTCTTTTTTATGGTTTAAAATATGGTTAATATAATTCTTTATCAAATCAGTACTGAAAAAATTCTGTAAATTGTTGATGTAATCTGCTGACCTCTGTGACTGAGATTTTATCATCCACTAGGTTACAGTTACATGTTACTTCCCACACACAAGCTTAGCGTAAGTACCTTAAAAAAAAAATACATATATAAATATATATCTACATATATATATAACACATATATATAAATATATATATATATATATATATATTTATAAATAAATCAGTTTGTGTTTGTAAAGAAATAGAATATCAATTTAAAGCAGGTATTGGTGGGTTTTATTTTTATTATTACTTCTGTTACATGAAATAAAACATATGTTTTAAGAAGTCTGTGAATCAGTTGAATATTTCAAGGCTGTTAATTATTATCATTTTTCATATTTGAAATCAAGTCTTATGATGAATCACTATAATGTAATGAAATAATACGCCTCTTAATTCTTTTTTATTTATTTTTTATCATTTATGAGTATATTGTGTATGATTTAATGTTCTTAGATAAATAATATTTGTGTGATGTAGTCACACTGGTTAATATGACTATTGGTTACTGATACACTTTTTTTATGTTGTTTTAGAATAATAATATGTACAATTGAAAAACTGTATTTGTTGAATTCCAAAAGAAACAAGATAAATTTATTAAAAACAATTTTTTTTCTGCTTCCTCTTTTCTTAAAATTCTCCGATTTAAATTAAGAAAACTTGCAAAAATTAATCGAATTGAACGTAAATTGGAGGACATGAAAACATACACAAAATTACATCAATTTTCTGCATAATTCGGCTATTTGTTAATAGATTTAAAAAAATAAAATGTCATTTGTTGAAAATAAAAGGCTTAATATTTTAGCAAATAACATAAATTTTAATAAAACTAATATTTATGGAGATATAACTGATTGAAAAATAAACATGGCCACCATTTTGTAATTTGCGAAGGTATTTAATTCCTGATTTTTTCTAATTTTAAAATTTTATTATCAAGACACTTACAAATATTAATGTAATTCATCTATCTAAACTTGAGATATAAATTTTTAT
The DNA here is from genome assembly GCF_047948215.1 of Lycorma delicatula. NCBI lineage: Eukaryota > Metazoa > Arthropoda > Insecta > Hemiptera > Fulgoridae > Lycorma > Lycorma delicatula. The sequence continues at coordinate 125,652,762 of NC_134457.1, forward strand.
ATAAAAATAACAAAATGTCAGACAGGGAAGAACAAAGGAGAAATCACCATTTCTCCTAACAATATTTTTTGTTTAGTTTTACAAGTAGAATCCGAAAAAGCATAGTCAACCCACCATTTTAAAAGCACTCTGTATATAAATTGACTTTTATTACTTTTTTAAGTAGATAATTATGTTGTTACATTTGAATAATATTAAAGTTTATTTGATAAATTAATTTGCTTTTGCCTTTGACCAAATGAGTAAATTCTTTTAATTTCCAAATTAGTTGCAAATGAACATGTTCATGTCACAGTTTTGTATTCTCTTTCCAGTAATATTTCCTTAACTCAAATGGATGACATCTTGTATCATTATTCATGAAATCTGTTGATGATTTTTTTGTATCATATTTGTAGAAACTACATGATTAGCTGAAAGCTAAAATTTAACTACAATAGTTAGTTTTAGCTGGATTACAAACCTCTTTTCTCCTGCAACTGTATTAATGACTTATTGTTAAAAGGATGTAATTAGGTATAAGTGATTCTGATAAAAATGGCCTGGGCAGGTATTTTGATGTGTTTGAATTTATCTAGCAGTTTTTTGTTCATTTGAAAATTATAAGAATATGTTTTATATTTAGTTAAATTCAACAAAGTGTATTTTTTCTTTTTTAAAGTTTTAGGGGCATTGACTGCTGTGACCATTAGCCCATTTCCACATCAAAAAAAAGAGAATATTTCTTTCCATCCTTGTTAAAAACACCAGCGATATAGTTAGTAAACTAGTTTTGTCATAATAGATCATCCAAAAATAGACTTGTCAAAGGATATTAAAATCCCCCCAAAAAATACAGTATTACAAGGGTGTAAAGTGTTCTTGCCACTTAAAACTAACATATTAAAAACAATTCAATAAACTTCTTAAAAACATTTAAAAAATACAAACCACTTTCATTATAAAATTTCTAAAAGCTCATAGAAACTGTATCATTCTTTAATGTTACCATAAAGGTTTATACTTAGGCCATCATATTTTGTTTATTTTTTCAATTTTCCTTTAGACCTCAATGTCAGATTCAAAGATTTTGATGCCTTGGAGATGGATCCTTCTGATCCTCTGCAAAAAATTGTGGAAGATATCTTGCATCTGACTCAGATGGTGCAATCAGAGTTGAGAGTCTATGCATTCCCTGCTAAGACTTGTGGGACAGTTGAGTCCTCACTCATTCACTTAGTCTTCTGTGCTTTTGGTGGCTCCATTTTTGTTTTTCCTAAGTATTCTTTTTCTAATATTTTTATCTCTATCTTCTCTGTTCCCTGCATGGGGATTTTTGCAATTTCTTTGTTGGCTTCAGGCTTTTTCTCTATTCTCTGCATTCACTGTCCTTCACCTTGGAATTTATTAAAGTTTCATTCCTCAAAGGAGACGAACTCTTTTGTACAATTGCTGCTGTTTACTTCTCTCATTTTGGGTAGTATTTTCTGGTTGGACAGTTTCCAAGTTTGTTATTCACAATACTTTCAACCATACTTGCTAATGCTGATGCAAACTCCAGAATCACATCTTACGCTTTGAAAGAAGATGCAGGAGTTGATGCAGTCTGTACATACAACATTACCTTCGGTAATCTATTCTTGATGATTTTTTCACTTCAAAGTAGCTTACCTTTTGAATTGTCTTAACCTCTTGGATAACTACCTCCTCTTTATACATTGGATAATTTCTAAATCTTGCTGAATGATTCCCGTAACAATTGACACAGATAAGTGGATCCCTGCATGGGTCCTCAGGATGAAGCATTTTACCACAAACACAGATCTCTGTTTCCTTGTGCAACATGCCACTCTGTGTCCAAACCTCTGACATCCATAGCTTTGCAATGGAGTCAGGATGAATGTCTGGTCTGTTAAAGCCAGCCTTTATCTTTTCTGGGCACTTTGGCTTGCTGAATATCAATACATGCAACACAGAGGCCTAGAACTTCTCCATTGCATTGGATGTTGAATCATCAACATGCTGTAACTCCTTGTTCATTCAGTTCCTCTAGAGAATGAATATTATCAGCCGTTTGCGAATGGGGCACACTAGGCTCATTCATGAACCTATGATGACTCAGATGTACCACTTTGTGCTCACTCTGACTGCCAACTAACAGTGTACCACATCCTTGTGCATTGCATAACAAATTTAAACTAGAGGCTAACATGCGAACTATACTGAAGGATAATGAAGTGAAGTTATCTTGTTTTACGATTCCTTGGTGCCATTCATTTATATTTAAATATATGATTTACTGTGTTTCAGCTATTTATGTCATTTGCCATGAAGCAGATGATAATTTTATTATTCTATTCAGATATACAGCATGATATATCTTTGTGTTTTTATTTTAATCTTAGCATACATAACAGGTATTTTCATTTTAAGATGTATTTTAATTATTTTTAAAGATGCTTTTGTTTTCAGTGAATTTCTAATTGTAAATTTTTAACATATCTTGTTTGGGCAATGGTAATGCTGAAGCGTTTTTCACCCAGAAAAAGCCAAACAAAAAAAAGTTCCTCGACAATTTCTTTCTCTGTACAGTGTCCCCTGGACACACAACTACCCCCTTTGAGATGTCTAACAATCCATTCTTCTTTGCCTTCAGTAGCCGTGACAGTTTAGACGAACAAGCCTACTGCAGTCTTCCTTACATCCTTTACCAGTCCTCCAGCAGCTTCCGTGATACCTCGGACTATCGCTAAAAAACTTATATTGCTAAAATTTCCTTTACTCCTCTTCATAACCAAGTATTTTTGTGTCACTACGTTACCTTTTGATCGAAACTTGGTTTGATCTGTCTTCTCAATGTTCGTGAATTCTACACTCTTCCTCTTTGCCTGCAAAGACAGAGGCTGTCCAAGATGAAGATTTTTACGTGAACCCTGTTTCACATAAGATATAAAAGATGCATCCGTAGCCTATATTGTCGCCAGTCAATATGTCATAACATAAGGTGCAGGCAGAGATGGTTGGGTATGCCCTGGATCATAGATCCTGCCTGGGTTACCCCAGTCTTTTTTTTTTTTTTTGGTTTGTTTTACCTCCGGGTCCGCACTCAAGCAATTCATTCCGCAGAGGATGAGATGAATGAATGTTTTTGTAGCGTGTGTGAAAAATGCCATGCCTGACCGGGATTCGAACCCAGGACCTCCGGGTGAAAGGTCGAGATGCTACCACTCGCGCTACGGAGGCCGGCACAGGGTTACCCCAGTCTGCTGCCTCCCATGAATACTTCCCATGGCTCCCATGTAGCAGTAAGGGCTCTAATACTCTTACCCATAAGACAATCCCTGCCAAGGGCCCAAGTGACTGTCTCACACTGAGCAGCACAAGACTTGGGTAGAGAAGCTCACAGCAGCCCACCCTTGACCCGAATCTACAACTGGGAAGAGGATGAACACTCTCTGTCTGCACTCCGCCCAGCATCATCAAAAACAGATCACGATCAATGCCTCCCACCCCTGCTGCAAGCAACAAAACCAAGAAGCACAACCTCAACCAACTTGGACAGCTTGGGACCACCAATCCCATACTCCACTGGGAGCTCCTGAGCAAAACCATTGTCCCATTGGCTATCATATTGTACTGAAGTACAATGTCGTTGACCACTCCGGACATGTGCATAGGTGATATTGTACGGACATGGAGTTGGAAATTATCCAGGGCATTATTATTATTATTAATTTATAAATAAAAAAATATTTTTTGTCACTTTCAGATTTCATTTGTAATTAACTTTTTTTTTTTAAATAATTTAAAACAGATTCTATTGTCTATGTTTTGTCCTCTATAGGTGGATTTTTGGCACAAAAATTTGCAGAGTATACTTATCAGTGTCCCCGTGTTGTTTCACTCATTTTGTGTAACACGTTCACGGATACATCTGTATTTTGTTATAATGAATCTGCCACTGTGTATGTATTACTTAATATGTTTTTTTTAAAAATAATATCCATACATAAGTTTACATAAAAGTTTACATAAGTTACATAAAAAGTTTTATTTTCTTTACAATTTTTTTCAAGTGTATTAAGTTAGCATTCACTTTAGATATAGGTAAACAGAAAAAGAAATAAGATTGATGTGAATTTTCCCCATCCACTACTTCTGTTTTACTTCCTTGTAAAAATGAGTCTGATAGTAATTGCCAGTCTTAATTTTTTTTTTTTATATATCTGCAGATATAGAAATTTTAGTTTTTTCTTGATGTTAGTGTGGTTTTAGAAAAAAAAAGAAGGTATATTTTAATTTATGTAAAATGAAAATTTAATTTTATATATAAATCAGTTGTGTTTTATATGAAAAAATTGCAGATTCTTTGATACCAGTGCCACATATTCTCTAATAGGAATTTCAGTAACACCCTACTGTAAAATAGGAATCCAATAATAATAGTTCACATCTTATTAAATAATTTTGCATATCTCCTAGTTCTTTCAGTAAACTTTTATGAGTTTCCATTTGTAGAGCTGCAAATTGCAAGTATGGTCTCATAAACAAAACTCTCTGGAGAGTTTGGATTCCTTCTGTCATAGTATAAAATTGGACTAAACCCTTCATTGATTTAAAAGGTATTGTGGACACCTGTCTTATTTATTGTTAAATAATTTGTAATAGAATTTTCAATGCTTATTTTATTCTCAGCTACTGCAAAGCACCTTTTTGATTTACTTCTAGTAGCCTTCTTGATCAATCATTATAATAGAAACTAACCAACCTCAATTTTCTATGAACAATTATTAAACTTCATTTCATAATCAATTTGCAGTATCTTAAAATGCTATCATAATCTATCAATTGCCTATCTTACCTGCTTAAACTTCAAGAATCCATCTTTAGAACTACCGTACCTAATCATCAGCTTAACAAAATCTTATATTCTTGATTAGTTTAGTGGGTTGTGTAAAATTATGTTTTATATTTTGAAATGTATAATTTTTATTATGTATGCTTTCAAATAAACAAATGAAAATCATAAAAATAGAAAAAATATTGCCTTGTAAATTGCAACATGCATAATTATAACATCAAAACTAGTGTTAATAATAACCTTGATCTTTCTGAATATTTTTAATTTTAATATTTATGCATATTTTTAATTCCATATGCTACACATTTCTTAGTATCGATAATGGGTATTAATTTAGAAACCATAAGTCTTTTCTCATACAGCTCAATTTTCTGAAGAAAAAATAAAATTTGGTACCGCATATTTTTAACTGGTTAACACATAATCAATAATGGCACATCCCATACTGGATTTATAATATTCTGATTGCTGAAAGATTAAGAGTGAAGTGGTTGCCTGCTGCTTGGAAACAACCTCAAAACTAACTTCTTGGTGGGATTATTTGTCTTCATTCTGTAACCCTCTTTTGGTAAATTGCTTCTCACCATACATCCTTTTTTTCTTTTTTTGATTCTGTCTCGCCACTTAAGGATCTGGACTAAACTTTTTCATAATTTATAATTATATTTTTTTTTTACATTTCAAAACAAGTATACTAAAAATCTGATGACCTTCCTGTAAGCTCCTCTAGGTTGTTTGGAAAGTTCTTGGCCTGACAGCATAAATGGTACAAGTGTGATCAAATAAATGGACATACGGAGAATTGTATCTGACAAATGATATTTGTCAAATATGACATTTGATCCTTTAGATGACATACTGTGAAGCTGGAGACAAATATATTTAGTTACTTGTTTGTAGCAGCTGAATGAATCAAAGAAGTTTTGATATTTTATGAAAAATGGGAAAAATGAAGTTCAAGCTGTTATAAAATTCTTTATTTTAAAAGGATTAACCCCAACAGAAATACAAAAAGATTTAGATTCCTCTTGAAAGGATTCTTCCCCTTCATTTTCTTTAGTAATAAAGTGGGCTGCTGAATTTAAGCATGGTCATATATCCATTAAGATGAACACTCAGGCCAACCAATGAAATTGTTACAAAAATCCACAATGTTGTATTAAACAATTGCCAGCTGAAAGTACACAAGCTTGCTGACATAAAAATCTTGATGAACCATTACATGAATGGTTGACATGAATCTTGATGAATCCATTACATTTTAAAAGATGTTTTGGGTTTGAAAAAATTTACCTCTCAATGAGTGTAAATGGTCAACCAGAAACACATTCAACTGAACACTTGTTGAGGGTATTTAAATACGATTCCACTAAGTTTCTTAGATTTTCATAACAGTAGATGAAACATGGATACACTATTACAAACCAGAAACCTAAACAACAGTCCAAACAGTTGGTGGGAGCAGGTGAATGTCCACCACAGAAAGAAATAACAATTCCATCTGCAGGAACCAAGTCATGGCTTTTGGGATTCTTGTGGTGCTGTCCTGATAGACTACCTGAAAAAAGGCAGGACTATCACCAAGGAGTATAACACTTCACTACTGGACTGATTGCACGGTGCTATTCAGACTAATCATCCACATCTGGTCAAAAAGAAAGTATTCTTTCACTACAATGTACCTGCTCATAAGTTTCAGGTTTTTGCTGCAAAACTCACATAACTATAACTAACTGCAAACTAACTCACTGCAAACTATGCTTTAAAGTGCTTCGACATGCAACATGTTTGCTGGATTTGGCTCCCAGCAATTACTTCCTCTTTCCAAACCAGTAGATATAGCTTGCTGGATGAAGAGCCACTTCAAATAATGAGGTCAAAGCTGAGTAAACTGCTTATTTTACAGAGTTGAACAATCACTTATACTGAGAGTATTAAAAAGTTGCAAAGTCATTGGACTAAATAAATGTACCAAATTGCAAGGTGACTACATAGAAAAATAAATAAAATATTACTGAAAAATAATGTTTTTGTTAGATCAGAAAGTTTCCGAATGACCATCGCATTTTCAATGGCTAATAGAAATTTTTTTCACCAAAGTTTTTTATTTACTAAAAGCAACAAACGAAATCATTTCAAAATAGAAAGAAAAGTCTAACAATGATTTCTCACATATATACATTTGAATACACTAAATCCTGTAGATCTTTATTTAATCTGTGTAAAGTTCTCAGTATACCCACATAACATAATGATCACATAGAAGAACTTATGTTGTAAATAAAGAACTCACAAATATCATCAATGTACTTGTTGACTTACTTCTGCATAGAATTAAAACAAAAATAAAGATAACTGACCAGAAAATATGACTTATGTAAACAAATATTTTATAAAAATAGTATGTAAATAAATTAAAAATCTCACTTTTAAAGCTTTAAATAAAACTTAACAAACCATAACACACAGAACATAGGAATGTGTAAATTGCTCTGATTGTTAAAAGATAGCTATTAAGAAAATGGAGCTTCAAACAAAGATACTACAAACATAAAAACACTCCATAATGGTATATAAATGCCATTGCCAGCCACATAACACAAACAGATCACAAATATTCAAAACATTGAACAGCGTACTTATTTTACATGGTAAGAACACAATACATCTTAAAACTCATTTAAATATTCAAACACTCAAAAATTTACAATACAAATATTATAAATAAATGGGGAGGGTACAAATACCTATTTCATTTAGTTATTTGTATACTACATAGTAATGATGCATGATTTACTGTCATAAAAAACTATTATCAATAACACCAATTGTAAATACCAATTAGTGATTAAAGATGATCACATTTAGTAATTAAAAATTTTTCCCTTAAAAAAGTATGTAAATTTAAATTTTATTCGGTCTGTCATTATATACTAACAATTTACTGCAATATTCACAGTCAGCCAACATAAACAGAAAAAGCTAATCTTATATGGTTATAGTCTAAGGTATCTGTTGCTCAAGATATTTTCTGGAAAAATAAGTATATTCACACTAGTTAGCACATATATTAGTTACAAAGTGATTGTTTATGAATGTAAGATTATTATTTAGAGATTTATGAGTAGATTATTTCAATAAGTATATAAAAGAGCCTGTAGTTTACTTAAAGTGCCTTGTATCAAAACATTTCTATAGACTAGTTTATTTTATTTATTTCTTCTTTGATATTTAATTTGCTGACATAAATTATATAGTTTCTAAACTGATTCTGCATTCATTGTTCTTTCTTGGCTGAATTAACTGTTCATTTTCTGTACCCTAAAACACATTAGATCTTCACAAGAAAAAAAAAATATATATATATTAAAAATATGTAAATCATTCAAATAACAAGTGTATTGTTATTTTATTGACTGTTGCTTTCTTTTTTATGTCATTTGGATTATTGAAATTTTCTTTCAGAATATGATCCAAAAGGCAGTATCATTATCTGTTACTTATAAATCTTTACTGATAGTTACTCATCCTAATTTTCAAATCTCATTTAGTTTTGTTACCGTATATGTGGCTTAAACTAATCACTGGTTATCAGTGAGCAACACCTGTCAAAAAAAAATAGGGAAGCTATGACAATATGCAGTCTTTTTCGTTTAGAATGAGTTAGTTTTGAAGAATTTCAGATTATGAGTTCCACATCTTTAAATCTAAATTATAAGGCAGTTTTTAGTGAAATCTCACAGACTGTTAAATCAACATGAAGCTACACTAGCCATAGTAGATCCTTCTCCCTCTTAAGTAAAATTAGGATATATTGTTGTATTACAGATTCAAAGCAAGAGTCTCTTGCTTTGAATCTGCTCTCTAAAAGGCAAAGCATTTTTATAGAAGACAAAACCTCTAATTGTCTCAAAACAAGGTTCATGTCATATTGTTTTAAAATTCCAAAGATCTTGTTAGTATCAACTTTCTTTGCAGTCAAAAAGCAGTTATTCCTATCTACTACACTGAACTCTTTAAGTTCAACTGACGTAAAAGTTTCAACATTGTGGCATTCTCACTTGTAGTATGTTGCTTTTACATAACAATAATAATACTAAGCCTAACTGCCACTGTAACCCATCATAAATCTGCTGAATTGCCCTCAGATATCCTCCTTACACCCCAATTTAGTGCAATCTGAATTTATTTTATCCTCTCAAAGAGTTGGAAGTATGTATTCAGTAAAGTGTAGTTTATATTTGAACTCAAACTTACTTTATATTTTACTCATTCCTTTAATTTTATAGAAAAATTATAAAATTGATTATGTTTATTGGTTATTTTTCAAAATTTTTTCAGATTTTGGATGTTGCCTTCACTTGTTCTTAAAAAGATGGTCATGGGAAATTTTACAAGGGAACACACTGATCGCCGAATTATAGAATCCATTGATTTCATGGTTGATAGAGTAAGTTTATTATTTGTTAATGAATATCTTAGCAAAATACATCTTCTTCTAAGTACCTTTTTCTTTGCGATGGTTGGCGGTCACGTAGCCAACTCTGAACATGATGAATTTTACATTGAACAGAGTCATGGCATGTGAACTCAAAGGTATATCCTTCAAGATCTTTAATGCAGTGATTTCCCATTACCTTCTGCATCCTAATGCCATTGACCAATTTTGGTTCTTCCGCCTTTGGGGGCCATTTTCTGCCTCAAGGACAGTTCCGCTCATCCACTCTCAAAGAGGTTGTTGGCACTTGGTAAAGGGGATCATCTTATCCTGGAAGATACTTAGTCCTTTCATTCATTTGCCACCTGCATATAACAACATGTTATAAACGGTCATTGCCCCTTCTCTACCACAAGAAGGTGAATGTCAGGATTTCACAATCATTGAAACTGAGACCGTAAAGGCATTTCTCAGCATCTCGGATCTCTGGAGAGGAAATTGCATTTAGCAGCACATTACTATTGCATTGTTAAAATTAATTTTTTTCCCCACCGATTTTCTTGAAAATTCCATTAAGGGCTTTTTTTAGAGATTTTTGCTTCTTCTGAACAAAGTTTGTATAAATATATTTAAAATAAGTAACATAAGCTTGAATACTTTCTGAATATACCTCATAAATTCTCAAGTATGGTAGAATACATCAGTTTTACCTGATTACTATCAACAGACTGCAATAGCAGCAGAGTAGTTGATTTTACTTCTGTGACAAATAATTAACACACATTTTTATATATTTTTTTAATAGTTGGCAGTTGCATCATGACAATGCTCCTACTAATTCTTCAGCAATTTTTTTTCCCAAGCACTGAATTTCCCAAATTCACCAGACTTTCAGATAAAACTTATAATTTGTTGTTCTCCAAGCTGAGGATGCTACTGTAAAGGTCCTTTTATAAAATCCAGAAGGGCTTAAAAGAGAACACAAGAGCACAGCTGAAAACTACAATAAAAAGAGCATGGAAGAACCGCTGGGTTAAGTGTGACTAATAAGACATTGAAATAGATTTGATGTGAAAGTGAACAGGTCTACTGTTTATTTCTCTGCACTCTATGATTGGATTATTTTTGAACAGACCTTCTATTTTTAAACATTTAAATAATTTAAACTAAATTATCTAAGCCATTAAGATTAGGTTCAAATTTAACTTGTTCATTAATTATATTTTTGTGGCTGTATTTACTGTATTTTTTTAAGTGTAAAGAATTTTAATTCGGTACTATTGATTTCTAATGACATGTTTTCTATGTTTGAAAAAACATGTTTATTGTGCACTTTTATTTAACTTGCTCTGTGCACTGTGTCGCACAACAGGATGGGATCAGAATTTTGTCAGCGACATTTAACATACTTTTAGATGAGAGAAGGCTAAAACTTGAACACATGCTTGTTGTTGATGACAAAGCAATTGTGATAACAAAAAATTCCTTAAAAAAAATTATTTTCATAGAAAATTTCTTCTTTGTAAATAATGGAAATTCAAACCATGCATGCGTACAAGAGACTTGTAATACAGAGTGCCTGCCAGTCAGATATGCTTTCTGCTACACAAGAAAATGAATAACTTATAATGTGAAGATGGGTTGTGTTTGGATAGTTGTCAACTAGTGTCAGTGAATCACTGTGCTTAGTGTTATGCACAAAAAAGTTTGATAGTTATTTATTTTGCTACATCATTGTATTTCAGAAGAAATCTATCTGCATTGTATACAATTGTGTGGAGTTGTGTAACAATTTATAAAATATGTTTAAAAGTGATAAATTAACACATTTCCCTTAGATTGTGTCACAGAAGTTTCATAATAATAATACATTGTCTAACTGTGACACTAATTTTTTTTAGTCTAATTGAAACTAAGAATATAACATTTAAAAAAAAAAATTTTAATTTAAAAAATACACTTTTATTTAATTTGGAAAAATTTTTCTATACAAATATATATAAAGATGCACTAAAAAAAGAAAAATAATTTCACTTTCATACTAAATCAAGACTAAATATTTATAATAAACTCTTTGATTAAATTCAAACAACATTTTATATTGATAACGATGATCTATTAATTTTTTTTCTATTAACATTAGTGAATGTACTTTTATGTGAACATTTATTTATTACATCTGTCAGCTATATTTAATTCAAGTCCTAGTAAAGGCAGTTTACTTTTATACAGATTTGAATACTAGATTGTGGATACCATTGTTCTTTGGTGGTTGGGTTTCAATTAACTAAATATCTATGGAATGGTCAAATTGAGACTGTACAAGACTACACTCGTACATAACATCCTCATTTGTCTTCTGAAGTAATGCCTGATCGGTAATTCCCAGAGGCTAAACAGGAAAAAAGAAAGAAAGCTATATTTAATTACAATAATGCACATTGAATGAATTTATTAACAAAATTCCTTTACATTTTGTAACACAAATAATAAACATGTAGATCACCCTTCATTGTAATAACAATGAATATTCACATAAAAGTACATTCACTACCACGAATAGAAAATAAATTTATAGATCATCATTATCAATATAAAATATTATTTGAATTTAATCAGAGTTTATTAAAAAGAATTTATTCTTGATTTAATTTGAAAGTGAAATTATTTTTCTTTTTTTGTACATCTTTAATATATATATATATTTGTACTGGAAAATTTTTATAAATTAAATTAAAGCATATTTTAACATTTTTTCCCCTAATATTTTCAGCATATCTTGATTTTTGTTCATTGTGTTTATATGCTTGTAAACATTTTTGTATGTTTGTTATTCCATTGTACAATTTTTCTTTCCACACACTATTTTATACATCCCTAAGGTGCTGCTTATAATTTGTTAAAACTTTACCCTACTTACCATAAATAAGCAGTTAAAATGTTATCTTTTGATAAGAATACACATGTAAAAGAATGATGTAGGAAAGTTTCATCAGTCCGTGCTTTTCTCTTATTTATTAATTACCTGGCACAAAGACTTGACCCATCCATTGTTACCCTCTTGACAGATGATACAACTGTATCTATATTTGAATTTAATTATTTAAAAGGAATTGAAAATTCGATGGTAGTAATTAAAAAATCATTCAAAAGTATTGCAACCACGTAATTTTAAATATGGATAAAACCATTGCATAGTTTCTTAGGTAATTGTAACATTGCTGATCACATGGATTGAATTCCCATTAATGATATCAATAGTACTTCTGTTACCCACAAAGTGGAATTTTTGGGTGTTTTATCTGATGAAAAGTTGTCTTTGGATGATCAAATCAATTTCATTTGCAAAAAATCAAACCATATTTTTCTGTTTTAAAGAGGCTTAGTAAAACATTAAGCTCAACATCATTATTAAATATTCATTATGCCTATGTGTCAGCCTCCATGACACAAATGGTAGCAGCTCGGCCTTTGATCCGGAGATCCAGTTCAGGCATGGCATTTAATACGCTACAAAATTGTCATTTCATCTCATTCTCTGAAGCAATTCCTAACAGTGGTCCCGGAGGCTAAAAAAAAATTATGCCTATGTACATTCCTATCTAGAGTATAATCATTTCTTTGGGCTCCTTCAAAAGATCACAATGAGTTTTCAGGATTCAAAAATGGAGTATTACAATGGACTATTTTTAACAATCATTTAAAAATTCTTTACACCAATTTATTTTGAAAATAAAGTTTTTTTTCACAAAATTAATATTACTGTAATTTTTAAATAATACTAATTCAACATTTTAAAAAAAAATCATTTTCTACATGCCACTAAAGATGTACAAAATGTGCTCAAGTAATTTTCAATAACACCTTTTGAATTATTATTATTATTAAAAAATATTATTTGTAACTGTTATTTTTTACATTTAGTAAATTTATGTATTTTATATTAACATTATTTCATGTGTTTGTATGTTAATCAATATGAATGGTAATTGCATCTATTTTTCAACTTATAAATAACTATGATTTCTATTATGCTGCTCTTATGAAGGTTTTACCATGGTTTCCCTTGATAATAAAGATTTTACCACAGTAAGCATAACTATGCAATCCTGACATGATCTAAAATAATACCACACCAATCTGTATAGTTAATTATCAAAATAAATTTCAATTTGACATCTAATTAGATGTTAGTTTTCATTTTTACTTCCTTGTACGAAATACAAGAAAGTATTGTAATAGCGAAAAATTTCCCTTTTCAGATTTCATTGGAAATATCCATTTTGACTAGTTGCAGCGTGACATCTATATGTACATATGTATCTCACATAATTCAAAAATGTTGTCTTGCATAACTCAAAAAGATTAGCCGTAGGATGTTGAAATTTTGAATTTAAGACTTTTGTAACAGCAAGTTTGTACATCTTCCCTTTTGATTGCAATCAACGGAACCAAAAGTGTTGAAAAAAGCCCAAAATCCAAAAAATTTGGATTTTGGTATTTTTCTTAACTGCAGTGATAAGGCCTCATTGGGAACTTTTCAATGATATATTTTAAGCGGTACTTATTTTCATTGGTTCCAGAGTTATAGCCAAATAACATTTTAATTAATGAAATATTTGGATCTTACAAGGGGTAGGCACATCGATTCAAATCCAACTTCATTTCCTTTTTCTTTGGCCTTTTTTTTATTTAAATATATTGATTTATTAATAATTATAAACCTCAGATTGTAAAAAAAATTTGCAATAATTAATAATTCAATAACAATAAAAAAATATGAAAAAATTAGAAGTTATTGAAATAAAATTTTATGTACATTTTAAAAATGTTTATATGTAATTAATAGGCAAACAAGGAAGTCATGTGGTATCCACATCATATTTTTTAATTTGATATAGCACATTTTTTTTATAAACAGTTTTACAGTCAGAAATAATTTTTAATATCTATTTATTCTAGCTTGACAGTTTGTCTCAACAAGATCTTGCTGCTAGATTAACTTTGAATTGTGTCAACTCTTATGTTGAACCTCATAAGTTGAATGCTGTCAACAAAAATATTACAATAATTGATGTGTTTGATGATTATGCTCTTTCAAGTCCAGTTCGTGAAGAAATATATAAATTTTATCCAGAAGCAAAACTTGCCCACTTAAAATCTGGTGGTAATTTTCCTTACCTCAGTCGCAGTGATGAAGTCAATTTACATTTGCAGGTATGTAGTAAATTAGTTAAAAAATATTATAGGTACTAATATCTACGTTAATACATTTCTGAAAATTAGTCTTAATCATCCTTTTATTAATATAGATTTCTCCTTGCAAACTTAATAGTAAATAATATTTATAAAACCTGTTATCATTTTAAAGTGTTGACTGTTATTGTGACTGACATTGTATGTAACTCACTTGGTCTATCTCCTACACAATGGAACCTTTCATCAACAGAATCTATGTTGATATAGATCATGTATTAGTCATCAAACTTTAGAAAGTATTAAACTCAATTGCACGGTAGTAGTTCTATGTGGACATTTGTGAAATGAATTGGTACTACTAATAGAACAGAGGAGAGGATAGTGTATTACAGTAGGAGGCTGTAGATGGCCAGAAGGTAGAATTTTTTATCATATTTTTTTAAACCGTACTTTTCAACACTCATTCATTTCCACATATTATAAATAATTATTTTTCATCGCCTCAGCAAACATCTAATCACAGATTAGAATGAGGAGTGATCCTTTTAAAAAAATCAAAGCAAATGTATAATAATGAATGAATGTTTACAACAAAATAACTGATGAAAGTCCAGAAATGTTACATTCAGAAATTCAAAATCATGTAGTTGATCTTTGTGGCATGTCTGGCCATTTGGGCATAAACTTATAACAGAATCAAATAAACCAAGAAAAAATGGGAATTTCAGTAGCCTGGAAAATGTCTTAAAAGAATGAAGAAGAAAGTTAACATTGATAACTTTCAGAGATGCTTAAAAAAAATTGAACATTGCCTGCATTAAAGAAGTTAATAGCAGTTTTAAAAGCAGAACATCCCAACCCCGTAGGGAAAGATACTCGCCTAGTGACGTTCCGGTTACCACACCACCCCCACCCACATTCATGCCCTGTTGGGCTTTAACTCCAACAGGGCATGAATGTGGGTGCTTTTTACATCTTTTACAACTTTTACATCCCATAGTAATAAACGTGGCCTTGTTGGGATGCTATCGATGCAAATGCCTGTCGACATTTGAATTGGTGATTTAATAACTCAGCTTATTGCTTTCGCTATAGGCCTCGTCCGGACATCTTGAGTGTCCTACATCGTATCCCTCTGAACTAGTCAACTGAGCTCGTGGAAGCGCGAACCCTAGTTCTACTTATTATGAGCCAATTTCATGAATGTCTCGTAATTTGAGGCAAAATAAATATAACATACCACCAAACATTGATCGCAACAACAAAATTTAGTCCTAGTTCTCTTAGTGAACTCATTTAAAAGCAGAACAGCTGGATTTTCAGATGAATTACACATATGATACTTTGCAAAAAATTTTAAGGAGTACAGGTTTTTGATGGAAGAAGCCAGAAAATAATAGGAACATTTTTGCTCCTATTAAAAAATTTGTATCCTAAGTGTAAAAAGGTGGTATTGGTATATATCAGCAGTGTTGCAGAAAAAAATTCCAAATGCATCACTTTTTACTTTTTAATTGAGCAGAAGCAAGAAGAATACCAGAAAGATAAGAAAACTGAGAATTATAATAATGACAAGAAATAAAATGAATACCAAACCTTCCTTCTCATTCAGTTTTGGTAATTGACAACACTCACTGTCATAGTTTAAAATTTCCTAAAGTACTGAATTAGAATTGAAAAATTAAGAATATCTACAAAGCAGAAATATTCTGTGCTCAACAGATATGTTAAAACTGAATTTTATGAATTAGTGCGATTAAGAATATTAAAAGATTATAGTCACAATGTATTAAGTGTCACCATATCACCCTGAACTCAATTCAGCCCAAAAAAACTAATGTGGTTGAAAATAAAGAGTCCGGTTATAGGAAAAATGTCATGTCTGCAAAATACAATAAAAGAAACGGCGAGAAAAACTTGCTTCTGCTGGTTGAGTACTTAAAGCATTGCTGCAAACATACCTTAAGAATAGAATAGAAATATTATGGGGCTGACAGAATTGCCAAAATTTAAACAAAAAGGTTTACAATAACTAACATTGATAATGAAAGCAACAATGATAGAACCAATGAATGTCATCAAACAGTGAAGATACAGAAGACTCAAGTACAGATAAAGTAGAAACAGTAGTAAAGTAAAAGTACAAAGTAGAAACAGAGAGTCCCTTCTAAGTTAAAAAACCTTATCTATCTTTCATACATTCACTTTTTTTAAAATAAAGAAATGGAAAAACGAAAACCTAAAATTAACACGTAAAATGCAAAATATACAAAATTTTAAATAAAATATTATTAAGCTGTACAATAAAGGAAAATAAGTTCATTCATTTCCATCTCTAATGTGTGTTTGTGCTGATATTTTTCATGCCTTTCCACTGGTCCAGCAATCCAACCCCAACCTGTGCATAATCTGAGCTTCATAAATTTTTAAGATAAATACATGTTTTCTTTATGAAACAACTGTACTCTTTTTTTTTTTTTTTACACATAACCAACAGTTTTATGGGGCATTTTTTCTTTTCTTTACTTTTCTTTATTAACACTTCTTTTATTATTAAAAATTATAAAACTGTGAACATATTGTATAACATTGTTAAAACTCGTAGTACAGTGCAAAAATGTTTTCCTTTCTATGTAATGAAGATAATCTTTTTTACAAAATATTGTAGTAGTGAAAGTGACCATCTGAAAAGAACTTTAAATTCCATAAACAACAAATGAGATTCTGTTCTTATTTTTTTCTTTAATACTTTTTTTTGTTTTTATCATTAAATAAATTTCAGAATGAAACACCATCTACCAGGAAAATAGTTGGTGTAGTTCACCACTAGAACAACCCTGTGGGTTCTTCTTCTTGTTTACTTGTACTAAATTAACTACTTGAACACAGCATAGTCAACACTAGTTCTTATTAAAATTCCACTGCAGTGTGTTTTACTATTTAATTTACTTCAAAGCCTTTTAATTTCAAGCTTTAAACTTATTGTTATAGAATCACACTCCATTGAAATACATTGTAGTTCTAATAATCCAAGTTTCATTCTAGTCTCCCAGAAAAAATTTTCAGTATAATTATTATAGGTTAGCTTACTTTAGTGTACTGTGCTAATCGTATTTAATTTAACTCCTAAACAATTGTGAAACTGCAGTGAAAGTAATTCTGTGCTGTATTATCAACTCAAAATGAATGATAAATCAAAATGCATTTCTATGCATAAGACACTGTTCAGAAATTATAAAAGAAAGTAATTTAAAGATAATTGGCTGCTAGATATAATGGTGGATTTTGCTGACAAAACAGATAGAGGATTGGAAAGTTAATCCTACTAAATGTTTAGAAGATTAATTACAATTGTGGAAATCAGTGAAAGCTGAAGATGTTAAATTAAATGAGGCACTACTTCTTTGGATTTGTTTACAAAGGTAATTTTTCATCCACTGTTAAAAGAGAACTGTTGTTTTTCAGAAACAAACTACACTTTTATAAAAAAAAAGTGTCATCTACTTTAACCATATAAGTATGGGAAAAGCCCATAAAGCGACTTAAGTGGTATTTAAATTATATAAAAAATTGAAAAATTTGTATAAAAATGAAAACCTTTTCCTATTAGCTTTATAATCGCATTAAAATTGTACCCTCAAAAACAATAACTGGTTATAAAAAATTGCTTCTTCTACATTTAATGAAAAATTGCAATCACATGAGATAGCTGTAGCTTATTTCTGCCCCATTACCAAACATAAATTAATCTTATGGATCAAGGAGTGCTAGAGTGTATTAAGAAAGATATAGATCCCATTTTTCATATCTCTGTGACAAAGGAAATTGTTTTGTATTTATTAACTGGTAATATATTGGTTAGCAGAATATGGGAATGCGGCTAAAATAAAAATAGTTGAGGTTAGATTTTAAAAATATTTCAAAATCTTTTAAAATATTAATGAAATTGTCTGTGAAAATGAATGTTATTAACAAATGTGGCGTAGAATATATAGAAGATTCCACACAACTTAGGATTGGAATCTTAATGACTAAACATTATTGTTTATATTAAAATGGCTGCATTATGCTGCGTTAAAATAAAAATTGTGTGGCAGATAGAAACAAAATGTCTTGAATTTTTTTTTATTATATTCATTTTTCTGAATATTTATTCATATTCTACTTTTTTGTCATATTAATTACTTATTTGAATTATTTGTAAATAAAATTTTTTTCTTGTATTCATACAATACACTCGCTTTCTTTTAAACTCTCTTTTACTTTCAACTAAAAGTTCAATATCATCTCCAAATACTGAAATCTCATTTTTATTCTCTCCTTGGACCTTTTCAGATTTTGTCTTCTTTCATAGTAATACGAAAAAATAAACCGGAATAAACTACTGTTTTACCATATCTATAAAAGATCATGTCATTTATTTTTTTAAATTTGCTTTCTTTTTATCTATTGGATTTTAGCACGTGATTTTATTATTTTTATTTAATACATTTTTTAATTTATAATTTTTTTATAGTAACAATTTATAGTTTTTTTTTAATTTATTTAAAAAGTAACTATATCAAATAAAATCTAAAACACTAATAAAATCTAAAAGAGAACTGTAAATTATAAAACCAAATCTCTGAGGAGGGTTTTCACTTCATCAAATAATTTTTTTAACAAAAAATTATTCTTTCATCACCATGCTAATTTTTCTCTCAACTTAAGTTGAGAGAAAAATTCCAGGCTTCATTATCTTTTATGTATATATGCCTCCTGCAGTCATCCATAGTTTATTTCAATATTTACAGAGATAACTTTTACATAAAATCCCACTGATTGCATCTATTATAATATTCTTAAATTTTCTTATCGGATATTTTTTAATGTAGTTTTACTGTTTTTCAGATACATGTGGGAAGATTTGAAGGAACAGAATACAGTGCTTTTGATAAAGGTGAAAACAATAAAGAGGAGGAGGATAATCATCAGTAATTAAATATTATTACATTTATAAGGTATTTGTATATCATGATCTCTGTAAAGTTCTTTTATTCAATTTTATGAACTAAAACCTTGGATTACATGGTTACTTTAATGAGATAAAATATTAAAAAGATACCAGACCTCTGTTGATAATCACACTTGAGAACAGTTAATCAGATGTTGGTCTGGTTAGTCCAGTGTGGTCAAATCAGTAACAAAGTAGCTGGTCACTTCATAGGTTTATTCTAGAACTTCAATGGCACATTTATTTGATATGTTTTTTATGATGTTTCAAGAAGTGTTCATATGTTTGCATGTATGTGTATCTTAGAAAAGTGCATCGTAGAATATTGTTTATTATTTTGCTAAAAACAAATAATTTTTACTTTTTTTTCATTTTTTAGTAATTTTGCAGATCTCTGCTTCTTCAAAGCAGATATAAATATTAAAATTAGTTCCATCACTAATTTTTAAAAAAGTCAATGAATCAAAAGGTATGGTAGTAGGCTGAGATTAAGTTAGAGTGAATATTCACTACGTTAAACTGACTATCACAAACTATTCAAAGTAGTTCAGTTGAAAAAAAGTAGTGTATATAATAATTTTAAGGATGCATAAAATCATATGATGACTTTATTGATGGTCTCTTAATTTTGACTTTGTTAATTTATAATCAGAAATTGTTGGTCATAGAGAGTGGAAGTATGTTAATTTTTCTTTGGAATTTCTTGGGAAATTGCGAGTTGACTAGAATCCTATTTATTTTTAGTAGGAATATATCTTATGATTTATAACATAGAAAATCAACCTAATAAATATTAACGGCCAATGTGACCATGGTAAAAGCCAAATCGGCAATCAGTAAGAAAACTTATACATCTACCACAAAGGATGAGGTGAAATTAATGAAATTATAGTGAAATTCTCATCTTATCAGTCCAGATATAAGGTTCAGATGCCACTTTTTATGTACATACACTCTCTCCAACAATATATGCTATGTAGTTTCTACTAGGAATTCCATAGCAAAGCACATGTTTAAACATAATAATAATAAAGCATAAGGGTCGTAATACTACATTCATATATTTTTACAACCTTCATTAAACTTTCTATACGCTACATCTTACTTTTCCTTCACTCTTTTAAATATGAGTGATATCTTTGTATTCCCATAAATAACACACAGTTCATGAATTTTACCTTCATTTTTTACCTTCATTTTTCATTAGCATATCACATTGGAATGATAAGATTGTTTATTGTCTGTCAATAGGAAAGCAAACACTTACAAATACCTGAAGGTATCCCTGCTATGTGGTACAAGGGCTGCATGAGGACCAACATGGGAATTATTTTCTTCTCCAGAGGCTGCACAACAAATAATGGCAAACCTCCCAAATAACCCAACAGAGTAATAATATTACCATTAGCTGAGTGTAACTACATAAAAGATTCCCTTTTCAGTTCATTAAGAATTGACAATCTACTTTATTAAGATTTTTATCATGAATTTCAAGTTTTTATCATGATATTCTTATTTTTTTATAAATATCTTTTATAAGTTATTAAAAATAGATTTCTTAAACATGGTTTCTGCTGATAATTTTTTTTAATAGAATATAAAATAATTAAAAGTATTTCCACCTTACCAGCAAAAAAAAAGTTAAGTCAAAAATTAAAATAATGACTGTTTAAATGTTCAAAATATAAATGTTTATACTAAATATAAACAGAATATACTTTTGGCATTCAAACAATTTTTATCTCGATGGTTTGAAATAAACCGAAAGATCTCAAGAAAACTTATGTTTTTTACTGGTAAGGTGAATAAAACGTTTAATTATTTTTTATTCTATTAAAAATAAATATCTTCCAAGGTATTGCACAATTTTTCAAATCATTTTACTTTCAAAATCTTACTTTTTAGAATTTCCCAATTTTGTTAAGTGAAAGAAATGTTAAAAAATTGATTTAATGGTCAAAAAATATCAGTAGAATAATATGCAATTCATGTTCTATATACCGCTGTTTAAGCCATATTTGAAAAAAATATTTAAAAATCATAATTACAGCTGTATTAAAAAACAGGTTGTTTTTTAAACTTAAGGTTTACTGTATGTATATCGGATTATGGTTATGTATTTATATATATAAATTAATGTCATGCTTTTTTTTTCAGATGCATATGCAGTCAATGCAAATTAATACACGGCTTAATGTGATAATTAGAACAGGGAAGAATTTATATTTGTTAATTTGTGATGTACCTGTGTACTCAGTTATTGCCTTTTATGACCACATCACCGCTAATATTTTTTATATTGAAGTATTTTAATATGCATTTTCATTAAAGGGTAATTTATAATATTATACAATTTAATCATTATATATTCTCATTTAGATTAATTTATATTAAAAAAAAATTAAACATATTTTATTAATAATAATGTCTTTTATTCTTGTTTTTTTTAAATTTTTTTATTACTTCATAATAAAAATAAAAAAAAGTCTGACAATCCAACCTATGGCGAAACATTTAATTACCAGAGTACCCTACAGAAATGTGCATGGATAACCAACCCCAACATTTGTGTAATATAAAATAAAATTACAATTAGCTGAACAGACACCTTGGCATAGACTCACAATCACTGAGGCTTCTTTGAAATGGTCTCCAAGGTCAACCAACCTGATCCAATGTAATTCTTTTCCTTTGGGATTTTATAAAAAATTTTGTGTATGTATCTTCATTTTTCCATTAGTATAGGGCAAACTCTCTGATTGGTTGGAGTATGCTGCATGACAAAAGGTGCTCACATTTAACACTTGTAGAGAAAAAACTATAAAGTCAAAGTTAAAAAAAGTAATAGCTTTAAAACCCAAGATTTTTGTACACCTACATTTCTACAAAAATAATCTAAATGTAAGTTGCCGTAATCTAGAATAGTATATAGAGTAATCTAGAAGTTATATAACATGGAAAAGTAATTTAGATCAAAATTTAACACATTTTTTCTTGTTCAAAAATGATTACACATCTAAACAATGTTTTCAAAAAAAAGTAGATTCCAAGATTGAGCAGCAGGAGATGAAAACGTTAATCTAAAATAAATTCGATCTTCTTAGGTTTAATGATTTCTTTTACCTTTTAAAAGGACCTTTTTTTATAATCTATGTTTTCATTATTGTAATTCAACAATTATATCACCAGTATATTTTTATGTATTGTGAGACTGTTGCAAAAAATAATCTTAATTATCAATAGTAATTAATTATAAATAGCAATTATATATTAATTAATCAGTAGCATGACTATAAGAAGTTCATGCCTAATAAGTTCTGATTAAGAGTCGGGAAAAATTTCTACATTTAGACATATGTACATAAACCATATAACTTTAGTTGTAAAATTAATCATAAAAGATTAATGCAAGAAACACTCTTAACCATGAGGAGAGGGGGATTAGAAACATAATAACATCATCATAACTTAATTATTTTTTATCATAAAGAGTAAAATAAATAATCAAAATGCATGAATCTTAAGCTTTAAAGGTCTGATAACATATTATCAGTTTTTTGAAATTTTAAAAAACTTACTTAAAGGAAAAGTCACCTTTTCCACTCTTAAAACACTGTAGACCATCCTATTCAATATTTTACAGAATCTTAGTAAATTAATAAACTTAACATAAAAGAATTGTTTTCTAAAGTATTTCCTTACACACCATCATTTTGGTCTCTCTCTCGCTCTGTCTCTTCTCTATATATAGACTTTCTATCTCTCTCTCTCTCTCTCTCTCTCTCTCTATATATATATATATATATATATATATATAAGATTTCAAGTGTATGTGTTTATATAAGCACATACACACACACTTGAAATCGTTTTATGCTTGTTACAAGGCAATACAGATACTCTCAAATAATTCAATTTTTGCTCAGTAAGACTAAGTCTTAAAAAATGGAAAATTTAAGACAGCTATTCCAACATTTAAAGTATAATTTATTTTTCTCGTAACTGTAAAGAATCAATAGTAACAAAGTAATATTTTAATTTCAACAAAACTAATAATTAAAAAGACATATGTAAAAATTAATGATTGACTTTATTTAATTTTTAAATAGTTTCTCTTATAATATACTATGATAATATTAATGAATTTAATTATTTACTTTGTTGATACTCTTGTTCGTTTATCCCAAGAAAAATTTACAGCATAAGATTTGGCTCTAGGTGCAATTTTCTTCTCACTTTCAATAAACCACTCCCAACCATTTTTCTCACAGAATGCAATAGCTTCATCTGGAGTAGAAAATTCAAGTTGCATATTTGACAATGGATCGCCACTGGAAGAAAAACATAATTACTCTTGTTCAGTGACAACACAAATGTTTTAATTTTTAATGATTATAAAACTGGTAAAGTAAAATCTCAGTACTGTAGAAAATTTAAAATCATAAAAATATAGCAGAATGCTAAATCTTATTTTAAACCAATTTTTTTACTTTCAGTTGATAAAACAAATTGTTCTGTCAAATTTAAAGCGAAATTCACAAGACTATGTAAATGTAATCAAAAATAAAACAAATTACTTACGAAGATGTCCAACCCATTAAAGGATTCTCCCAACGTTCTCTTGTTTCAAATTCCATCACCCATTGTCCAGTATTATTTGTTCCAGACTGCATAGCATTCTTTGGTGAAGAAAATATTCTCACACGACGTTCCTTAATGTGTTCTTCTGGAACTCCAGATATAAGTGAAACGTCCATCTAAAAAAAAATTAAGAGAATGAAATTTAAAGAAAACCTGTTTTTAATAGTTATTTAAAAAATCAGTAATTGAAAGTAGGTAAAATATAAATTTTATAAAAAATTATTAACACACATAGTCAGAGTGAAACAATTTATAAAATACTGGTGAAGAAACTTTCACGCTTTTGGCCCTCCCCAAAATAAAATTCAAAATTACTTTAGACAACATTTCTAATTCGTTTTCATATTAAAATGGAAAATAATAAAAATGTTTTATATAAATTAGAAAATTATAAAAATTTGCACAAACTCAGCTCTGTGCTAAGATAATCAATCTGTCTTAATTATTAGATGTAGAAATAAAAACATTACATATTTTCTCACTTAAGTGATAATATTATAACATAACATATTGTTATCAGTTCAAAAAATGGGAAACATTCACAAAACATATTTTACAGAGTCAACAACATACATAAATATCTATGTAATGCATTTCTTTATTTTGAGAGTAGGGTGCAGTATTATTTAGCGGATATGGAATACAGAGGAATATATAACAATATATGATATCATATTTTATTAATTACTAACATCATAGCTAGTGTTTATTCAAGAGAAATGACATTCACTGGGTGACAATAAGAACTACTATTTGTTTAAAACCTGAAAAAGATGTGAATATTCACAGATTAATTCACATAAGTTACAAATGTAATTTATATTTATAAAACTACTGTTTAATTTGAAGCATCCCATACGACAACAGTTAATAAAAACAGAAAGATATCAACTAAGATTAGGGCAGAAAAAATAAAAAAACAGTTGTGCGCTGCAAATGGGAGGAAAATAACCTTTTACAAAAATTTTCAAATTGTAAAATCTTACCAAAATTGACTTAAAAAGTGTGAATGTATGACCCTGAGAAAAGAATTAGATGAATTTCAATTTAACTGAGGGTTGGGCAAAATGTATATAATAAAGTCACTCACCATTCCAATTTGGCTTATGTATAAAGAGCCACTATATCCAAAACTTATTAACTCAAGAAGTTAATAATAATAAACATTTAGATGAATTTGATTAAACTAGTTCCTTTGCAATTTTCACCCAAAAAATTTATAGGGCATTTACGTCTAAATAGTAGTATAAGAAAATTTTTGGAACAAACTGTTAACTTTTTGCTGAAAGATATTAGCCAAATATCAGAACAAATTTACTTCAACTTTGTAAACAGGATGAAAATAAGTATTACATTGATGTTGAAAATGCTGTGATAAATGATTCTAGTTATTTTTTCAAATTTGTTAGACTCTATTAGATCTCTTCCTAGTACAATGTTTTATAATAATGATAGGGCGGTTTGTTTGCAAGAAATTGTTGAACTGTTGAACTGTTGGCCAAGAAATTTGGTAGTGTTTATACTCGGACTGATTTGTCATCTACTGAAGTAAGCTTTAACGTTAATGATAACTTTAATTTGATTCAATTTAATGAGATGAGATATGCAATGGATATTATCCAAGAGATATCACGGCTCTTAGCACCTAGTCCTAATAATATACATCCTTTGTTTGTTAAAAACTGTGTTTTGTTTTTTGCCCCACTCTTAACTAAATTATACAATATTTCTTTAAAAATTGGAGTTTTCCTGGATTTGGAAGAAATGCTTCATCACTCCACTTTATCAAAAGGGGAGTCCTGCTGATATTAATAACTATCATCCAATTAGTAAAGGTAATACCTTTGCTAAATTATTTGATTGCCTTATTTGTAATACTGTTAAACCATATTTGTGTAAATATATTAGTCCTCAGCAGCATAGTTTCCTTTCTGGCAGATCAACACTTACGAATCTGGCTGTCCTTAATGAATACATTAATGATCACACCTAAATTCACGGTGGATGCTGTTTACTCTGACTTTACTGCCTTTGATAGAGTAAGCGGTCTGCTCTTAAGAAGTCTTGATGTATTTGGAATTTCTGAACCCGTACTTAAATGGATTTCATCTTTTCTAGGGAATTGTGTTCAATTTGTTAAGGTTGACATTTGTATATCTAATCCAATTCATGTAACTGTGGGGCAAGGTACCCACCCACCTTGCAGCACTACCTTTGTTTTTGTTTTTTATCAATGATTTACACTCAGTTATTGAGTTTGCTTTTCGTTTACTTTTTGCTGATGATGCTAATCTGGTATTAGCTATTAAGGACTCAACTGATAAGATCTTTTTCAAAGAGATTTAGACTCTATGGTAAATTGGTATCATCTTAATGGGTTGACAAGCTTTTGGAACTTCTTTTTGAAAACAGATAAGTAATAATGAAGTTAGTGATTACAGAATCCGTGATATCTACCTCAATTAGGTTAAGGACCTTGGGATTTATTTTGACTGTAAACTTTCATTTAAAAATCATATTGATTATATTATTTCTAAAGCCATAAAAAAATTGAATTTTATAAAAAAGGTTTTCACAAAATTTTAGTTGGCGTTTATTTATCCACATTTTTTTATACTGCTCAAGTAGCTGGAGAGCTCATACTCTTGAATTTTGTAAAAAAACAAGAAAAAGCGAATCACCTTTTCTTTAGATATGTTTCTTATAAAGCTGGTCACATAATACATTATTTGGACCACGATTATAATCTAACTGCATCTGCATTAGGTATACTATCAATGCAATCATCTTCTCTATGTATTAAATCACAAGATATGATTTAATTTTTGCCTATACAATTATTAATAATCATATTGATTGTCCAGAATTGCTTTCAAAATTTTATTTTTTTGTCCCTGGTTGGAAACTTAGAAACAATAACTATTACTTTTATGTAGATATTAATAAAAACGTTTGATCAATTGTTCAACAATTGTCATTAAATTGCAATTTTAACAGTAACTGGTTTGATTTGTATAATTTTAGTTTCTCAAATTAAATTTAAATCTACATTTTTATTAAAATATGAATGAAATAATTGTATGTGACAGTGTAATATTGACCATTTATTTTGTAATTGTAACTTTATTTTGTATCATGGAATTTATCCTGTTAGTTTTAATAAATAAATGTGTTTATTGCACAACAGTTTCCATAAACTTTCATAGAAACATTTCATGTAGTTTATTTTGCAAAGGTTTGAATATATATACACATATAATTTATAAAGAGTGAATGATATGATTGATTTTGTTTGCACCTATTAGCTTGTGGTCAATTTTAACATAAAATGCAAAAACAAAAATTTTGACCTATTTTACTTTTTTTATTTTCATAAAGGCAAGAAGGTACTGAGACTGACAAAGATGTATGTGAAGTTTATGTTGCTGATTGCCTAACAGAACATACATGTCAGAATTGGCTTAAAAAATTCTATTTTGGAGATTTTTTACTCAAAAGACCCAACGTTCTGGTCAACCTACTGAAGTTGATGAAGAGCAAATCAAACCCATAACTGAATCAGATCATCATATAATTATGCGAGAGATTGTAGGGAGGTTAAATGTATCACAATAATTGAAGATCACATCAAATGTCTTGGACTCATTAAGAAGCTCAATATTTGGGTTCCACATAAATTGAAAGAGATTCACTTAACACAATGAATCAATATTTGTGATATGCATCTCAAATGCAATGAAGTCGACACTTTTTTGTAATGAATCATGAGAAATGGATTCGTCTACAATAACATCATAATCAAGAACGATCATGGGCCAAGCGTGATGAACCAGCACAAGCCGCAAGCTGAATTGCATCAAAAAAGATTATACTGTCAATCTGGTGGGATTACAAAAGTGTTGTGTATTTTGAACAGCTTCCAAGGAACAAAATGATCAATTCAGATGTTTACTGTCAGCAATTACTGAAACTGGAACAGGGCCAGAATTGGCAAATCGCAAAAGAATTTGTTCCACCAAGACAATGCAAGGCCTCAATATCTTTGGTAACTCACTGAAAATTATTGTAACTTATTTGGGAAGTGATGTCTCGTCTCCCATATAGCCCTGATCCTGTATTAACAGATTACCATTTATTTCAAAGTTTGCAAAGCAAAACTCTTTGAATGGTAAAACTTTCACTAATGATGATAATCTGAAATTCCACTTGGTTCAGTATTTTACTGATAAGGACAAGTTCTATGAGTGCAGAATCATAAAGCTGTCAGAAAGATGGCAAAAGACTATCAGAAAAAATGTAAAATACATAATTGATTAAAGTTCATTCTTTATATAAAAAGCATACAAAACCAAAATTGCTCTCTTGTCAACTCAATACTTCTATAATTTTATTATTATTGGCTGTTTTCAAACTATAAATTCATCCTTATAAGCAACTGTAACTGAGTGTTTGACAGCAATTGCATAAACTTCTAGGTAAAAAACCTAAAAAAAATTATGTGTAAACAAATTAGTACAGAATATTGAGATAAAACATATCTTAAAATAATTTAAAAATTAAATTTTGGTCAAAAATTAAGGTAAAATATATCTTATCTCAATATTCTCTACTACGTGTTTTATATTAATACAATTAAAAATATAATTTTACAGTACAGAGGAATAATATAATAATTTCAGTAAAAAAAAATATATATATGAAAAAAGTAATGTAAGAATAAAAATTATTTTATTTCATTATATTATTTCACATTCAATTATTAATCATTAGGACAATTATTTAATTTTTATCTTACTTTGTATATAATATAATTTATTTAAGATGAAGATTATTTAAGAAGATTTAAGATGGTTCTTAAATCATAATAAAAATTTATCTGCAGCTACAGTTCCTTAAAAGTACACAAAAAATTTCTGGTTTTATCTAAATAATCAAACCTAAAACAAATATTTTTGAAAAACAAATATATTTTATGACCTTCAACAAAAAATATAAATACTTAAAAACATGTATATCAAAACAAGAGCACATTAAAAAAAATGGTTCTAAAGGAAATACATGTAATGAAATGGGAAGATACATACAGATCAAACATACGCTTATCCCATCTGATAAGGTAAAAATTACATTACTATGCATTTTCTCTATTGAGTCCTTGTATATAAACTATGTATGGCATAAAAAGTGGCACTAATCAAATCTGTATTCTCTGATAGCTATGACATTTATTACATAATGCAGATAACATTCACCTATGATGAAGACTAAAGAAGTCCAAACATATGACCTGCAATTTTTGCAGTGTTGTGTAACAATATTTTCAGCTGTGAAGAAAAAATGGAAAAACATTCCACTCAACACTTTACCTGGTAACCTTGCATGAAGTGCTAATTCATAAGAATGGATTTTCTTGTTCCAAGATTGCAGTTTCAAATGTTCTACCTTACAACCATTTGTTCAGAACACCAACAAGCACATATTTATAAATTATTACATATACTCGAGTATCACACACAAGTTCTCCCGGGACTTTCATAACATATTCTACTCATGAAAATGATGGAAAAGGTTCATATAAACATATGCCCTAAAATTCTTTGTTTGCGAGTTACAGTTAGTGAAAGATTTTGCTCGGATTTCAGCTGCCCTGGAGAAATGAGGTCGTACTGAAATTTTTATCATGTTAATTAATGGGCAGAATTAATAATTTCTTGTGGTTTTTGATCTGAAAAATTGAATAAAATAGATTCCAGAACTGTATCTGCAGTAGTTTTTAAGAAATTTGGGGTGAAACCAATAAATTATGGTATAAAACTCTGTTTTTTATGTTGTACAATAATAATTTTGTTAATGGATAATTAAAACATTGGTGTAAGATAAGTTGAATAAAACAAAAAAAAGTTAGAACTTTTCTGACAAACATTATATTTGTCAGAATACTTAATATAAACAAAAAACAAATTCTTTTTTGGTGATGTGAAAAATTTTTAAAAACAAAATACTGTTAAAAATTTAAAAAAACTGAATTACACAAAAATTTTAAAATAAAAATGAAGTTAGCAATAAAATAACAGCTGATCAACAATGCGCAATACAGTAATAGTATTTAAATCATCCTGTAAGGTAACAAGTATATCGGGTGCCGGCCTCCGTGGCGCAAATGGTAGCACCTCAGTCTTTCATCCATAGATCCCAGTCAGGCATGACATTTTCAATCAAAATCAAAAATCATTCAACTCATCCTCTGAAATAACACCTAATGGTGGTCCCAGAGGTTAAACAAAAGTACTGTGTAAACCATTGTTAGCAAAGGTTTTCTGTGAATTTTAGTTTCAACGAGATTGGTTTACCATTGAAGTAAAGCCATATCTATTTACAATAGAGTAATACACTGATATGATATTCATTTTGGATTTATGTAATGTTAATATTACAACTGCTTCATTAGAATATGAAATACGTTTTCTGAATCGCAAGATTCCAAATCCCAAAACAATTAGTGCAACTTTTCACACTCTTTGAGAAGCACGTTCACTACCTATTATTCGTACCAGCTACGAATGATCTGTCCAATACAACACTGTTATTGATGAAATTATTATCAATGCAGTTCAGCCCAGTCCTGGCATCAGAACATGACATCTAAGCATATAAGAATTTCGCATTCGATGGTTTGGAGGACATTTAAACAAAACAGGTTTTATCCTTAACATAAACAGCCAGTTCAATATCTACACCAAGGAGATGGTTTGCTTTGCTTGGAGTTCTGCAAATGATGGAATACAAATTGACAACTCTACAAGTATGTTTTGTTTACTGACAAGGCAAATTTCACCTAAGATGATGTCAACAACTTATGCAATAAGCATTCATGAGCAGAAGTAAATCCTCATGAAAAGGTGGAAGATAATTTCAATACTAATTTAGCATCAATGTATGGTGCAGACATCTTCACAATCAGCTGTTTGGACCATTCATATTATGTCTATTTGCTTTCTTCACGAAGAATTGCCACAGCTGCTTGAAGATGAGTGCTGAGACATAAAGTATACTTTCAGCACAATAGCGCACCTCCCCACTTCCTGTGCCATTTCCATTCACTTAAATCATCATTTCTCTGAGAAATAGATTGGTCATGAAGGTCCACATTCCTGGCCACCAAAACTGCCAAGATCTAACACCTTTAGATTTTTTCATCTAGAGATGAATGAAAAATATTATATAAAAAACACAAATACATTCTCATGAGGAATTAATTGTCCGCATTATGGATGCGGCTGAGCAAAAGGGCAGGCCTGAAGAACTAAAAAGAGCAGTAGAAAGAAGTGTGCCAAGACATGTGTTGAAAATGACAGGCTCATTTTTGAACATTTATTATAAAGTGGTATATATAATGCACTTTGGTCTAGCGTACTGTTTCTAAATAAAATTCTGTACTTACGTATTAACGCCACCGCAGCTACAGCTTTATTTAAAAACAAAGTAGTCAATCGGAATTCTATGAAAAATGAACAGTCTCTTTATTAATTTTAATAAATGGTTATTTGTATTTATTTATTTTATAAATATAATTTAACCAAACTTAACCTACGCTCGCTTCGCTCGCTAACCTTGACTAATTAACACCGTAATTTTTTGAGTATTTATTTAATAAATTCAGTAATTTTGCAATTATTTATTATTTAAATAATCAAAACACTCTTGTTAATTAGTCAAGGTTAGTGAATCCCGAGAGTAGGTTAAGTTTGGTTAAATAAATAAATATAAATAACCATTTATTAAAATTAATAAAGAGACTGTTTTGAATCTATGTTAAACTCTATATCGGCCCATTTTCTACTGAAATCTGATTGACTACTTCACTTTGTTTTTAAATAAAGCTGCAGCTAAGGTGACGTTAATATGTAAGTACCTAAAATTCAAATTATGCTAACTTTTCTTTGTTTTATTGAATTTATCTTACATCATTTTGTTCAGAATTAAATTCTCTATACGTTTAGTTTAAATGTTTTAAGTGTTTATTAATCATTTAACAAAGTTATTGTACATCAAACATAAAAAACAGGTTTTTTACCCCAATTAATTGGACTTCACCCCCAGATCTCTTAAAACTACCACAGATACGGCTCTAGGAACTATTTTATTAGATTTTTCAGGTCAAAAACCATAAGAGATCACTAATTCTGCCCTTTAATTAACATGCTAAAATTTCAGTATGACCTCATTTTACTGGAGTAGCTGAAAGCTAAACAAAATCTTTCACTTCCATAAATCGCAAATGAAGCATTTTAGAACATATGCTTATATGAACTCTTTCCATTATTTTCACACGTAGAATAGGTTACGAAAATCCTGCAAGAACTTTATGGTACACCTTGTTTATTTATATATATATATATATAAATACAGGGTAATATAACTAATTTTATTTAGCATGACCCATTGATATATATAAGCCCAATGGTTGGCCATACCAATTAGTTGCATAACCAACTAATGGTTATAAGCGGAATTATAATTTATATATTTTTATAATATAAGTAAACCTAAAATCAACAAATATTAAACATACTGGTTCATCAGTAGTAATATGACCTTCAGTCAAATGTTTGTAATGCTCAATCTCGTCTGTATTCATTAATGCAATTTTACGATCTATAAGGACTGGAACATCTTTTCCTTTATTTTCTTCCAATCGAAAAGAACTTGTAGAAAGAGCAGCACTTAACCTGATAACATTTTTAAAATATGGTAAAAACATTTTTAAAATATTCAAAGATTTAGAATATTCTTTAAGGCTGTTACGTCACTTAAATAATAATTAACTATAGAGTTCATGAGAAAAAATTACTATATTACAAATACTGATTCAAAATAATAGAGGTAATCTCAGCTGGATAATAGCATATAATATTCAAATATATATTCATAAAAGAATTAATGTATAATTAGGGCACTCTCTTGCCCTTGAGGTGAGTAAGAGACAAGGATCTCTTACTATTCATCCATCTTTAGTGGTAGATGAATTGATTAAATTCAATGGTTAAGGATGAATAAGGTAACTCTGAAAACCACTTCATTAATGATCCTAAGGATAGTTTTGGTACTAGCAACTCAATGAAGAAGTATTCTTTAAAAACAAAAATATAATAATCAGATTAACAATCAGATCTATAACTGAATCCAACTAAACAAAAACCAGTTAGCAAATGAAAAGAATTAAAAATTACGACTTGAGAGTATTAAATCAATGCTACATTCTGAAAAATATGAAGAGCTATCAAACAGAAAAGAAAAATTAGGATAGACGTGCCAGGATTATCAGAAGTGAGGTGGCCTAAGGAGGATCATTTCTGGATGAATATTGTCACCAAGACAATATTGTTATGAATAAAGGAAAATCAGATAGATCGGGAGTAGCAATCTCAGGAATGGTCTCAGTTCGACCATTCCTGAGATGTGTGGTTAATTGAAACCGAACCACCAAAGAACACCAGTAGTATCCACGATCTAGTATGCAAATCCATGCAAAAATAACTGTCTTTACTAGGACTAGAACACTGGAACTCTCAACTTCCAAATAAGCTGATTTGCAAAGACACGTTCACCACTATACCAACCTGGTAATGATAAAACTTGACTTCAAAATTTTAAAAACTGCAGAGTAGAAAAGAAAAGTAATGTAAACTACATTTGACGTAACCTACAACTTATTTAAAAAAGCACATTAAATAATAGAATTCTAGAGGAAACTATGGAAATAGAAGGCATCATTGAAATTATAAAAGCAGTATAGGATAAAAAGGAAGGAATGGATAACATTAAAGCATACTGAAAATTAAACAGGGAAGACAAAAGTTAATAAATTTTGTCACTGAAGTTCAATAACATAAATTCTAAACCAATTTAAGTGAAAACTTCTATCACTTCAAAAATATATTTAAACCTATGACCAGACCACTTCTACTGACATACATTTCTGCTGATGATCACTGCCATCGGCGTGCATGTGTGCATGCACAAATACTTTCTTTGATCAAAAGAAAAAGCAGAGCCCCAAACAGCATTTTCTTTAAGAAGCCATAAAAAATATAACTCACCTACATATGAAAAAATACTGAAAGCAATCCACTACTGGGAAGTCAGACATAAAATAAATGTTTGATAAATTAGTTTTTGTAGATTTTATGACTTAATTCTTGTTCTAAAAAATTTTGAAAAAGTATTCCATGATAGAAAACTGAAAAATAAATAAGTATTTGTCTTAGAAATAATAGTTGTAACACACACACACGCAGGTATGAAAAATTAAAATAATTTTTCATTAATCATGGATAAAAAATCAAAATTATTTGTCAAAAAAGTCAAGTTTATTTGCATTGCATTCTAAAAAAAAAATTAACTTACTATACACAAATAAATATGAAATTTTGTACATCATAAGTTATACTACCTACAAGTTAATCAGAAAAAATGTACAAACAATATCGGATTTTTTTTCTCTGAACTTTAGGAGATTTGCTCTCTGTTATATACATCTCAAACTGAAAGCTTTGTTATCAGTTTAAACAGTTTTATTCTGGCAAAGATTACACCTTTCCTTATTAATATCACAACTCTTACCAGTCATGAGATAGATAGTAATGTCAAAATAATAGCACAAAAACAAATATAATTATTAGTAAGATTACACAATTTTCTATTTGGATTAACATTAACCAGCAAACAAATTCATAACTGACAAAAATAAGTAAAATATATAAATAACTGAAAATGTGGTGCTGTAAGCTTTCATAAGTTACCACTATTATAAACCGTTTGACAATTTACATTAAATGTATCTAAATTATCCTTATAAGTAGAAAAAAAACAAATAACAGGGTTTAATAAAACCATCTTTAAAAATATTAATAAATTAGGTCAAAGACTTCAAATATTTCATTCAAGCATTTAATAAACAGCTGCCGGTATGTTAATACTGACTTCTAAATAAACAGAAAACTACACCACCAACAACTTACCATCTTGGTCTAAAAAAAATGGCTAATAACTACAATAAAAATACCAATGTACTCACTCCAAATATACCTGACATATATCTGAAATACCTCTTTAGAGTTAGAAAGGATTTGATAACGACAGAGTTCTAAAATATTGAATCAACCCTTATACAAACTGCAAACATACAAACAGAAATATAGTAGAAATATGGTTAGAAAATAATAATTAACAGATGGTGAACGAATAATTAATATAATGATGATTTTCAGCATACAAAGTATTAAAAACAAACACAAAATAAATATCCTACGAGAATATAGGTCGTAAAAAATATGAAATTATATGTGCCCTTTAAGAATTTTTGTAATTTACACATTCCAAAATTAAGATTAATGAATGAAATTACCTTTTACATATTGGAAGTGCAATTCTTCCACAACTTTTTAAATTTAACAGTAAGGCCATAATCAGTCGTTAACTAACTTATGAAGGTTACAAACTGATCATGCCATCTTCTTATTTTAATCGATCAAACTGAACTTCAGTGATGCAAACATTCTAACTATACTCTTGTGTAGCAATTTTAGTTCAAAAGTAGACCTGACTGTAATTTTATTATTCAACCATAGCATTAACTAATAATTGTGTTTAAGTTGTATTGAACGACTCTATTAAAGATCGACAATTTTATTATTTTGATGAGTTTTTCGGTAATTAAGCTTACTAATCAGCTGATATAGATCAGCTGTTTGCTAGCTAGAACTGCGGGAGTTTGTTTTCAGAGTGTAACCTTCCAATAATCTTGTATTTAAAAATATCTTTATGTAAAAGATATTCTATTACGTTTTATTAATTTTTAACATGTTACAAAACATTATTAAAAATTCTAGGATTATTCAGTTGAGGCAGATGTGCTTTGTAAGTATATTAATGTACTTATTTTACTGTCGTTTTTTAATGTTGTGAAAGCTTCTGGTTTATATTTGAATGCCCACTTTTTAGTTGTCTGACTTATCCATTCATCGTGTTGTATTAGTAATATATAAAATACTGGAAAAACTATAGCCACTTACAAAATTTATGTAATTGAATGAGAGATGCTCGTACTTATGTTTATCTCTGGGTGGTTAGAATATGACAAAACGTACACACTTAGTGGTTTTTTACCGGTATGGAAAAATTTCGAATACCACAATTATTTAATTACTTACTCTGTATGCGTAATTAATTATAAAAAATATTACGAAACTTTTGATACATGGTTTTAAAACATAATTTTACTTCTATTTTTTTTGTTTTTTCATGTAGTTGAATGAGATTAAGAGTAGGTTAGACGTTTTTAATTAGGTTACTTAAATTTGATATAGAATTCATCAGGTATCACTTTTTTATGATTTTATATTTAATAATTGTCAATGCTTATTTAAAATCATGTTTTTTTTACTAATACTTTATTAGTATTCAGATACACAAAAATGTAGCATAAGAAATAAATCTTCTTTCATAAAAAAATTAATTTAAAATGACCACTTTCTAAGTATTGCAAACATGCTTCCAGAAGATTTTTTCAGTACAGTGATGAAGTTCATTCTTGTGTGATGTTGCCACCAGAGCTATCTTCAAGTGGTTAGGAATTCAATTTTGTTAGTGGTAAAGTAGTTGTTTTTTCCCTCATATAATCTTTAGATTTTATCTAAGGTTGTTAAGGTTTTTAAAAATTGAAACTACATTAAAATTCACTACAAATAAGACTATTAATAATTTATACAGCACATCCATGTGCTCACACCACAACGTAAGCAAACACCTTAAATGATACAAACTGACATTAAAACGATTACCTCTTACCTGACACTTAAAAAATGAAGATTATTCACAAACTACATAAATATGTCCTTATATCTGCTTTACTCTTTTTAATTAGATAACAATTGAAATTCATGCTTCTTCCACACCTCATATACCCTACCAATCCTGAGTATTCCATTCACATCCTACCCACTGATTAATTTATTTGTTATATATTAATGGTGAGCAATCTACCAATTTAGTTTGGGTGAAAAAAGACTATGGATTTTGAATCCTGATTTGGATTCTCCATTAAAAATTGGGGAATACATCTTTCAGGAAATTTTGTTTGGAAGATCGAGGGATCAAAGTTTTGAAAAACACACCCACCTGAATTGTTAATTACTCCATCGCCCATCCATTTTATTATATATTCATGTGGACAAAGGGACATTCCAGCTTTGTTGGACTTGATACAGTGGTACCTACATCAATAAAAAGTGGCTTTTTATAGCAGTTGAAACTCTTTTGTTTCAAGAACTATAGTGAATAAGAAGTAACATAGAACTTACTAACTAGTACAGATTCTTATCTTTTTTTAACACTCCCTTACTTTCTGGTTTCTCAAACCAGAAAGTAAAAAAATTTTACTTTTAAATTAAGAAAATTTTTTTTTAATTTGACATCATGGAAGTTGAACAAAAAAGAGACATATACGATTAACACATTGATGTCTCT
Source organism: Lycorma delicatula (assembly GCF_047948215.1). Lineage (NCBI taxonomy): Eukaryota > Metazoa > Arthropoda > Insecta > Hemiptera > Fulgoridae > Lycorma > Lycorma delicatula. The sequence continues at coordinate 125,690,400 of NC_134457.1, forward strand.
TGTAATTTCTTGATATTCCTTAGATAACTGCTGCAATCATATTCTACTTGATTAGATATATTATGAGACATTGACTTTAAGATTCACATTAGTACAAAGAATTGGTGTTTTAAGGTAGAGCAGCTGAAATTCACAATTTGTATAAATTTCTTAAATCTGTTTTGGCTTATGTGTAAATTTTAATGAAGTCCTTATTTTTTATTTTTACATGTACTTTTTGTTTCTGAACAAAGCATTCCAATACATACTTTAGTTTTATGGTATCATGTTCATTGTGGGGTTCCCAAGCTATTTTTTTTGTTTTCTATTTTGTATTGTACTACTTGTAAAGTTTTCTTTTTGAATGTTTGTCACTTTTTCTGTTTGAAGATTATATCACCTTTGTTGCTAGTGTTTTGTTTTTTTTTTTTTTTTCAAGAAATAATAACCTGGTTCAAACATATATTTTTCTTTAAATTAAATCCAGATTTTAGTCAATGCTTCATAGTTAGTTTTAATATAATAGAATCAACTGGACTAATATATTACATGTGTGATCAGTCATTATTAAATAATTACGTATGGTAACAAATTAATATAAACTAAAATTTAAATTATCTCAAAAAACTAAAAAATACTTATCAAGATATTTTAAATACATTTGTAAGCTGTAAAATAGAAATAAAAAGAATGATTAAAAATTATAATATTACCAACAATATAAACCAGTTATATACCATATTCATTATAGTGTAATATTTAGTATAATACAAGAAAAAATATTTCTTTATTTACTATATTAAATAAGGAATAAAATCATTTATAATGTTATTTATCTATACAATTATAATAATTTAAAGGATTACTATTGCTAAAGTTTTTCTTATCCAAATTGATTCTTACTCATTTTGTTCATTATTAAAACATTTTAATTAATTTTGTATGTCAATACATTATAAGAAAGAATTGATGGAAGCTTTTATTTAAAGGTTTTATGTATTTATTGAAATAAATAAATATACTTTTATTTATTCCATTGAATCTGGAAAAATTTTGCTGTGATATTTTGGAAGATGGTTGATGGATGTAGAGGTTAATGATAGTAATAAAGTACAGTCATACTTCCAAGGAGGAGGGGATCTTCATAATTGCATGAATATTATCCTTGTTCCTTGTAAAATTGCCATGAAAATATAGTTTCTTCACAAAAATTAAAGAATGATAAATGTATAGGGAGGGCAAAGATATTGTACTTATAATTTTTCAAGAAAGTTGATATTACCTAATCCAGCTAACATTCTGATGGCTTGGTTTTGAGTACATCTTCACTGCAATTCTAGTTAATCAGAATAATAAATCATAGGAAATAAGAGATTGAAAGTGTACAAATAAAACTGTTTTATAGAATCAAGCCTAGAGATTTTTAAGAGAACTTAAAAAAGTTTCAAAAACCATAAAACAACATATCAAGAGTAATCAGCCGTTATATGATAATCATTCGCCTTCATTCAGTTCTTGAAAAATTTGGAATATGATCTGGATAGATCTAAAATCTGAAAGCAGGGGCAGATAAATGTGAAGAATACAGAACAATTAGTTTAACTAGTCATGCATCAAAAATCTTAACTAGAATTCTATACAGAAGAATTGAGAGGAGAGTGGAGGAAGTGTTAGGAGAAGACCAATTTGGTTTCAGGAAAAGTATAGGGACAAGGGAAGCAATTTTAGGCCTCAGATTAATAGTAGAAGGAAGATTAAAGAAAAACAAACCAACATACTTGGCGTTTATAGACCTAGAAAAGGCATTCAATAACGTAGACTGGAATAAAATGTTCAGCATTTTAAAAAAATTAGGGTTCAAATACAGAGATAGAAGAACAATTGCTAACATGTACAGGAACCAAACAGCAACAGTAACAATTGAAGAACATAAGAAAGAAGCCGTAATAAGAAAGGGAGTCCGACAAGGATGTTCCCTATCTCCATTACTTTTTAATCTTTACATGGAACTAACAGTTAATGATGTTAAAGAACAATTTAGATTCGGAGTAACAGTACAAGGTGAAAAGATAAAGATGCTACGATTTGCTGATGATATAGTAATTCTAGCCGAGAGTAAAAAGGATTTAGAAGAAACAATGAACGACATAGATGAAGTCCTACGCAAGAACTATCGCATGAAAATAAACAAGAACAAAACAAAAGTAATGAAATGTAGTAGAAATAACAAAGATGGACCACTGAATGTGAAAATAGGAGGAGAAAAGATTATGGAGGTAGAAGAATTTTGTTATTTGGGAAGTAGAATTACTAAAGATGGACGAAGCAGGAGCGATATAAAATGCCGAATAGCACAAGCTAAACGAGTCTTCAGTAAGAAATATAAGTTGTTTACATCAAAAATTAATTTAAATGTCAGGAAAAGATTTTTGAAAGTGTTTGTTTGGAGTGTCGCTTTATATGGAAGTGAAACTTGGACAATCGGAGTATCTGAGAAGAAAAGATTAGAAGCTTTTGAAATGTGGTGCTATAGGAGAATGTTAAAAATCAGATGGGTGGATAAAGTGACAAATGAGGAGGTATTGTGGCAAATAGATGAAGAAAGAAGCATTTGGAAAAATATAGTTAAAAGAAGAGACAGACTTATAGGCCACATACTAAGGCATCTTGGAATAGTCGCTTTAATTTTGGAAGGACAAGTAGAAGGGAAAAATTGTGTAGGCAGGCCACGTTTGGAATATGTAAAACAAATTGTTAGGGATGTAGGATGTAGAGGGTATACTGAAATGAAACGACTAGCACTAGTTAGGGAATCTTGGAGAGCTGCATCAAACCAGTCAAATGACTGAAGACAAAAAAAAAGTATATGAAAATGTCATAATTTTTAATTTATTAAAAATCAGTTAATTATATTTAAAAGCACTAAATAGCTCATTTTATTTCTTAAAACTCACCCTGATTTTCTGAAGTAATCTCAAGATTTATAAACTGGGATCATATGTAGGCATAATATTTAATATATATTTAATAAATATTTAATCATTAAGCAAAACCCAGCAATTGATTAAGAAAAACAGATCATTGTTTTGATGTTGCGAACAGAATCAGTTTGGTTGATCATAATATTAAAATTTACAATTTAACAAAACACTCAAAATGTTTACATTAATGACTTCTAAAATGTTTTTATTATAATAACTTATGATGTGTAATTATATAGTAATCAATTACTATATAAAATCATCTGTTAGGGTGAATTATTGCTCACAACTTTGCAATAAAGGGTTAATGAATTAATAAGTTATTTTTTTATGTTTAATAAATTATGTTATTATAATTGATACTAACTGAAAAAAATACATTTCCTGCAGATATTGCATAAAATGTCTGTTAAGATTCATGTTTCCTTTCCTCCATTTTATTTGTAAAAATAAATAAAATTTATAACTGTCTGGTTCTTCTTACTCAATGTAAATTAAATAAAGTTGTCTATATTCGGCTGGCCTTGTTAACAGCTGATATTTTATATTACTAATGTAACAATGTGTCTAGTTTTGTATTGTTCAGTCTAATTCCGTTCTTCAGAGACTCAACATGTTCATATCATTAATGCATAACTAATTTACAACAATGTCACATATTTGAAGTATAAGTTCAAATGTTATAATAAAAATAATTTTGAATTAAACCAAATAAGAACTTTTATTTATTTCAATTAACCAGCAAATTACTTAATACTTAGAATAATTAATCCAAACCAAGGTACTAAACCAAGATGAACATTATTCGAACAACACCTTCAATGTGACCCTCTTATGTAAATAAGATGTTTTACATTATGTTCTACATTATTTGTTTTCTGCCTGAACTAGATTATACCAGTACTTGAAACTGTTGTGAATCAATTTTTTTGTTTTTAATTTCTGATTAAAAAAAAATCAGATAGATTTTCTTTAAAGCATTATTAAAAAATAACAACAGTTAGTGTTTAACTTTTGTCATTGAACTGTTTTATCTGGTATCATAAAATGGGTAATATTTACTTGAATGTTAAGATGTAATGTTGAGTGGCATGTATATATACTGTTTTTCTAAAAAAAAAGAATAACAGAGAGAAACAAAATCAGACTATTGTCAATATTTTAACTAACTTGCTTCTTTTTTTTAAATCTCTGATTTTTGGGGAGGAATTTGCAGAAAAATACTGCAATTTTTGTAAAACATAATAATGTATTTATTTATGTATTTACCGACTGCTACCTGTTAAACAAGAAAAGTTGGAATCTAGAAATAGAGCTAAGAGTAAGGAGATAAACATTTTCTTACCTTCTCAATCCAATTAGTAAACCTTTTCTTTCATTTTCCTGTTTAGCCTTCGATAATTACCATTCAGATAATACTTCAGAGGATGAATGAGGTTGATTTGTATGATTGTAAATGAAGTGTAGTCTTGTACAGTCTGTGTTCGAGCATTCCTGAGATGTGTGGTTAATTGAAACCCAACCACCAAAGAACACCGGTATCCATGATCTAGTATTCAAATCCGTGTAAAAATAACTGACTTTACTAGGACTTGAACGCTGGAACTCTCGACTTCCAAATCAACTGATTTGGGAAGACGCATTCACCCTCTAGACCAACCCGATGTGTTCCCATTAGTAAACCTATCATGATTCAAGATACCCTTGAACACTTCTCCTATTCTGAGTTAACCTAATAATCAAATAACACATCTTCAAGCTGTGATCTACAAATATATGAAAATCCAATATAGAATGAGGATACTTACAATACTCATTCTTTTTATTCTATGGATATTAAAATATTTTCAAAAATAACTTTATAAGGAAATTTTATTATTTTTTAGAGAGTAAAATTTACTTCCATTCTGAATTTTATATCAGCCATTTTATTTGAATATTTGGAAAGAAACACCTCAGATGCTATAGAAACATTTATGATAGTGCATGCTTATAAATATATTATCCTAGTTAAATAACAGGAATATACATACAAAATTTTTCTTTTTTCTAATAGTGATTGTGATAAAAATAACCACTGTGTTTTTATAAAATTACAGAGTTTTGATTAATTTTCTAGTAATTATTTAACAATTATTAATTATATAATGATTATTTAACAATTAAGTTAATCATTAAATTCTACTGGACAAATATAATTTAAATTATTGTTTTATATAGTATTAATCTACTGCAAGTGTATTTTATTAAATAATAGTAAGTCCCTGATTTCCCCTCCTCTCTGTATTTTTGAAGTTTCATCTCTCCTATGATAGATAAGTTGTAATTATGTGATTTTATTTTATTTTCCAGTTAGCACAACAAACTGGTAGTAAATCAACATTTCTTGATTCATCTAGATCATTATCTTTAGTCTCATCAAACTCTTTATCAACATCTGTGGAGTTGTTTACTGAAGGTGAAAAGAGGATAAAAGGTCTATTACAGAAAACATTTCCCAAGGCAAAAGACATTAAAGTACAAGATGTTTCTGGTATGTGTGTAATATTATGAAATCTTAATGTGTATTACTAATGTTTTTATTATTATTATTATTGATTTAATCAACACTTGCCTTTGAGCAATGTGCTTAAATTATAACAAAGGTACTGTTTCAAAATTCAGCTAAACCTACCTATTATAGAATTTTAAAAGAGCAAACAGATTTTTACTAAAACATAAATTTATTTAAAAAAGACTTACAAGGTAATAATTCTAATATTTCCAGATTGGGGTCATGAGACCATATTGGTTGAAGTTTCATGACATTATTAATATTTATGTCATGAGTTCATGTTCTAAATGGTTTATATTCCACGGTGGCTGGGCATAATGATATAATGATTTTTGTTTATTTGTCATGCATTCATTTTCTTATGATTTTTTTCGAATGAATATAAAAAAAGGAACAAGTTTTTACAAAATTTCAATGAGAATGCAACAAAGCTAAATATTCAACAAGTGTTTAGTGAACATTGTTGTGTTAATACAATATTATTTCACCATCTATAAAACATTATTTACCTTATGTCAAATTATAAAAAATATACTGATAATTTTTTGACAAACTAACATCTAGTTAATGCTTCAAGGAAAATTGATGAGAGAATGATAATAAATTACAGATTTATCATGATCTTACATTCTCATATGTGCAACAAAATTGTTAAAGGAACAGTAACATTGTAATTTAGAAATAAGTTTAAAATACAGAAAAATGTTACTCACATTGCTAAATATAAATTAAACTGTTACAACATTAGATCTACTAAGGATTCCATGTTTAAATAGAAGTTCTGTATGCAAAGATGCTATTATTAAAGTCAAAATAAAAAAACAAGGCTCTGTTAAAAGTCATTTAAATGACTTTTAAACAGTCATTTAAAATTACCTCTTATCATATATGGAGAATAAGTTAATGAAGAAACTTCTAAATTCTTAAAAATTAGACGAGGTTAGAAGACATTGGTGAAGTCGGGTGTGCCTGTGGTGTGCTCTGACTTTATTTATTTTTTTGTTTAGTTCAGTTGTTGTGTGAATGAATATGTATTTTTGAGTTGGACAGTCTTTTTTTGATACAAGTATTACTGCTGGGACTTAATACTTTGTATAATGATTAGAAGTAGTAGAAGTTCTGTATAAGTGTTTAAACTTAACCTAAGTTGGTTATTATTATGTAAGTGTTTACAGTATATTTCTCTCTGAAAATACGAACAAGTATGTTTTTATTAATTGGACCGTATTTTGTTTAATATTAGTGTTAAGCTTATACTTTTTATAATCTTACTTGGTATTTGGGTTTAAGTCTTTTTGGACAGTAAATAATCAAAAAATATGTGAGGTTAGTTTAGGCAGGAACTCATTTCCCACATTGGGTGTAATATTGTGCTTTATCCCAACTAACTTTTGCAACACTTATTCCAACGCATTTTTGCCAGTTCCCCACTTTTCTGTGTTATCGGTTGATTTCTCTTTTGAGCTTTGTAACGTGCTCTGCAGGGTTCTGAAAACTTGTGCTGTACTTTTAGAAGTTTAATAGAAGTGTTGAAGTGAAGTGTGGTTCACAACTGACGGCTCTGTTGGAGCGGGTGGTTAGAGCGGGTAGAAAGAGCAGGTGGTTAGAGAAGAGAAATCAAACAGCCAGACGGGGATCCGAATTCAATGGGCTTGTCAAAAGGATTGTAGATGTTGCCAAAACAATCCAATCACGTAGACAAGACCACTAAGAGAAAATTGAAGCAGACTGATGTAGTACTGGGTAAGCTTGTTTTGGAGTTAAGCAGTTTAAGAGGCACGCTGAGAGATATTGACCATATGAAACCACGTCCATGTGTGTCTGTCGCAGTTCAGATAACAAGGCCAATGTGATGGACTTCAAGATCTCGTAGAGGAGAAAGTTCTTGATGCAGAGGTTACCCGGTTGGTTGCAAGGGGTGGCCCTTGGAACTATAAGAATACGGTAGAGCTGCAAAAGTGGGTGTTCTTTAAGAATGGTAGAGACACCTTTCTTATATATGATTTGGTCTGTGGCAAAACTTGTTACTCCAGGAAGGTTAAAGAGAGATCCCCATGCCTGATGAAACTTCTCAATGAAAATAAGGTTAAAGTGGAGCACCTCAGTAAGGATTCTATTAATCTCACGATCTTGATTTGAAGCTGTCAACATACATAGTGATGGTTAATACAATAGAGAGCAAGGAACAGGTTGTTGTAGCTGTCACGCAGGTGGTGGACAGGGTTATGAAGGGTTCTTGAAACTTTATCTTCAGGTTGCCAGATGGTGGGACTGGAATGACCATTAGGCATCTTCTAGAGTTTGTGGGTAAGAGAAAGGAATATTCTTGTGAAGTCTCTTTTTGTAGGGAGGCTAAGAAAAAGATGAAGGGTACCGACCCTAAAACGTCTGGTAGTCTGTCCAGTCGAGAACACTTGTGAAAGCGAGTGGTCAGTCTTACGCAGACCTTCTGAAGACGATGAAGAATAAAGTTTCCGTGCAGGAAGTTGGCGAAATCCTCTCATAGGAAAGTAAATAATGACGAAATGCAAATTTGGGTAAGAGGTGAGACCAAGGCAGCAGAGTCTCTTAAGACCGTTTTGAAGGAGCGAGTGTCTGTCCGGGTTTGATGTTGCATCAGGGCATACAGAAAAGTTGTTATCCATATTAAGGACATTGACTGCAGCTTCGACAAAGGGGTGATTAGGTAGGGTATCACTAAGGCAGTCAAACCCAAGGAGGCATTTAAGCTGAAGCTTAAATGCCTCCTCGTCTCATCAGTGGCAGGTCCAAAGGCAGGTCTCATCAGTGAGACCTGCCTTTGGAGACACAAAGAATGCATCGGTCATTCTTTCAGCCAGAACAACTAAAGTCTTGGCCAACATGGGCAGGATATAGATTGGTTGGGTACACTGTCATATGCAACAGAGATATGAGCAGGAGCACTGCTTCAAATGTTGGAAGCCTTGCCATGTCATAGCTAAGTGTCAAGGTCCTGATTGCTTCGCTTCTCATTATGTTTTAATTGTGGGAAAGCAGACCACAAAAGGCAGCAATGCCCTGGTTATCTGATGTTTGCTCTGTGTGATTTGGAGGGACATAAGTTCAGAAATAAGGTCTGTAAAAGTAGGAAATGTAAAAGATCCTACATGTCATCTGCAACCGGAGTTGCTTGTATATGGGCGCTTGTTGAGAGGTAACCACCAGGAAAGATGTGGATTAAGCAGATATCCAAACCCAACGTCTCCGTTGTGGAAGCCAGGTCTTGGTTGAATGACGTGCAGAAGGATGCCACCATCTGTATAGTTAAGGTGGGCATACCGTTTTTGCATAGTGGAGGGGTGATGGTTTTGTTTGGGTCAACATGGAGCAGCTGATATGGTTTAGCTGGTACTAGGTGCTACTCTGTACTGCTGAGTTCGATGTGTTTGCGATGGTTTGTTTGTCAAGATCAGAAGGTGTTGGGGCCGTATGGTTGTGGTCGCTGGAGATTTCTATGCAAAATCTAGAACTTGGGGTGGTTCAGTGGACAACCCTAGGGGTTTTCGTATTGAATGATCTGATGAGAGTGGTGGGGGTTGGTTTGTCTAAACGACGGCCATTATCCTACATTTGAAAGGACAAATGGTCGTTCATGGATTGACTTGACTTGAGTGCTGATCATGCAGGCAGGGTTGGCTTTTGGAGGTGTCAAATGAGATCTCACTTAGTGATCACCGATCATCCTGTTAAAGGTTGGCCTCCAGAAGGGTTAGGGATGACCGCTGGTGAAGATGAGGGCGGTGACAGAATGAAGGTTGCATTAGATTTAAGAATTTAATCACAGCTAGGCTGTATCAAGAGGACAAGGTAAGGTTGGATGTCCTGGTGGAGGCTGTCACAGAGGTCTGTGAGACTGCAGGGTGTTTTGTTAAGACCTCAAGATCAATTGAGGTCAAGCGGAACTAGAGATCAGTTGTACTGGCCGAATTGAGACGGTCCTGTTAGTCATCATGGCAGTTGCAGAGGTTGAACCACAGGATCGACTCGAATAGAAAGGAACAGGCGAGAACTTCTTTTGTTGAGGCCAGAAGAGCTTATAAGCAGGCTATCATCAAATCCAAAACAGATTGTTAGAGGCAGCTGCGCGAAAATATTGACAGTGATGTGTGGGACCAGGGATACTAGATCGTGGCTAAGAGATTCGGGCGCAGGCAGCCAGTCCTTACAGATGGTTAGCTGCATAGTTTTGTGGCAGTATTCTTTCCAGTAGGTGGTGGCATTTGAAGGAAGGAGATCGTAGCTGATAACATTCCTTGATTCAGTTGGGAGGAGTTAATTGCTACCAGCCAGAAAATGAAATCTGGGAACATTCCTGGGCCTGATGGTTTTCGATTAAGTGATCACGATTGTGGTTGACGAGGCACCATATATGTGCTAGATGCGTTCAACTACATCCTGATCAATGAACAGATACCAGAGGTCTGGAAGGAATCTAGGTTGGTGCTGATCAGGAAGGAGGGACGTCAAGTTGATGACTCGTCCGGCTATAGATCTCTTTGTCTGATCAACAACTTTATGAAGCTGTTTGAGAATATCCTAGTTATGAGGCTTGCTGATAATATTGAGATGTGGTGGGGGCTAAGCCCGCATCAGTATGGATTTTGAGCAGGCATCTTGACGGTGGACGTGGTGAACAACATGATGAGCATGGTGGACAGGGCGGCAGCTTGGTCGCCTATTCTCAAGTCACTTGCGGATAAGGGGATTGATGCCTACCTGAGGAGAGTGTTGCAATCCTTCCTCTGCCAAAGAACTATCATTACATTTAGCGTAAATGGCCGGGTCAGGTTTATGGTCGATTGGGATGTGTCGCAGGGATCTGTCAGAGGTCCCTTATTGTGGAATATCGTCTATGATGGGGTCCCCAGGCTAGCTTTCTCTGATGGTGTTGTCCCTGTTACTTTCACAGATGACTTTGTTCTGCTCGTGGTGGGCAGGATCGAGCCCAGCATGATGGAAAGGGGCAACGAAGCCATCGCAGGAAAAGGGACAAATATAGTGATTTTGTATGTTTGACTGAAAAATGAAGTAAAACAGATGATCCAGAACTGCATAACTTCTGAAACTAGTAGTTTCTGAGAAAATTGTTGTAATGCCTAAAAAATGGAGTAAAAAAAATTGTTTTGTTATGTTTACCAAAGATTTACTTTGTTAAATTGCCATTAATAAATACAAATTTGTAGAGAATCCAGTTCTGAGAAAATTGATGTAAAGAAAGACAATATAAAGCAAATACAAAATACAAAAATTGAACTTTAATTAATATAAAAATCTCATGTTTCACATAATGTTATAAAAAGTGTTTCAAACTGTTAAAAAATATTTGATAGATTATTTAAATATTACCTTTTTCAGGAGGCTGTGGCTCTATGTATACTGTAGATGTACGTACAGAAGAATTCAGGGGATTGCCTATCATAAAGCAACACAGATTAGTTCATGAGGTTTGTTATTGTTCATTGAAAAGATTTAGCAGATTTTCTTTACAAGAAAGTATACTGAAATGTTACTCATAAGGAAAGTGTACATGTTTGCTTGCTTCTTATTTAATGTTTCTTGATTCAATTTCAGTTTAGAATCTAACATTTATGACATCCTTAATCACCATTTGAAAAAAAAATGTTCGTATCTTGGTGATAATTATAACCAAATGTATAAATAAGACATCATCTTATATATATTTTATTAAATAATCGAAACTGAATTTTTTTCTTTTTATCAGAACTACTCCTAGTTATCAAACAAATATTAAATCACTGCGTAATAATAATAGTTCTTTAAAGTTTTAATATCAAAACAATTTTTACACATAGTAATTATGTTACAATACTATGACACTATTACGTTCTAATCTTTAAAAATTATACTTTTCCCTTTCTCAAATATTAATACAATTTGTATTACATTAACTGAGAAAATCTTATTACAACGTTTAGACACTTTCTTCCAAATTCAAATCTATCTTAAATATTAGTGAAAGAGACCGTATGTAAGCTAATATGATCTCTTATTATATATTATGTATTATATATATATGAGGTGTGTGAGAAAAGTAATGAGACTGGTAACACTGCGAGCAATCTGGCAACGCTGTGTCTACCGGTCTATGCTAGACCAGTTTGTTAATCCCTTCCACATGTTCAGTACGAGTTTCAACTCCATCCAGCCAACACATTATTTTTGACAGCGCCATCAGTGAAGTTGTGTTTTTGTTGTGTGTTACGAAATTGAGCATCAGAATTTAGAGCGACATTGTGCAATCGAGTTTTGTGTTAAACTTGGGGGATCCACGAGTGTGACCTTTGAAAAGTTGAAACAGGCCTATGGGGAACATTGTTTATCAAGAGCACAAGTTTTCCGCAGGCACAAATCATTTTTGGAAGGCCGAGAACACGTTGAAGATCAACCTCGCTCAGGGAGACCTTCAACTTCAAAATCTGATGAAAATGTTGAGCGTGTGAGGGTTCTTGTGAGATCAGACCGTCGTTTAACAATAAGGATGACAAGTGAACAGTTAAATTTAAACACTTTCACCATTCATCAAATTTTGACAGATGATTTGGACATGCAAAAGGTTTGTGCGAAATTGGTGCCGAAAAACTTCACAATGGAACAGAAGGACAATTGAAGAGACCTGTGCGTTGATCTTGAGAGAATTGACAATGGCCAAAAATTCTTCAATCGTGTGATCACAGGTGATAAATCCTGTTTATTTGAGTACAATCCTGAAACAAAGCAGCAAAGCGAAGAGCGGCACACTCTGTCATCTTCTCGACCGAAAAATTGTCGAATGAGCAAATCAAAGATCAAAATCATGCTAATTTGCTTTTTTGACAGTAGGGGTATCATACATAAAGAATTTGTTCCTCCAGGACAAACTGTCAACCGTGTTTTACAAAGGTGTCCTTGAAAGGCTCAGGAAAAGAGTGATTCGTGTGAGACCTGTGGATGCTCCATTGCAGACCAGTGAATGCTTCATCATGACAATGCCCCGTCTCACACAGCCATTTCCATCAGGAATTTTTGACCTCAACACGCATTCCTACAGTTCCTCAACTCCACTATTCACTTGATTTGAGTCCTTGTGACTTTTTCCTTTTCCCGAAATTGAAACATGTCTTAAAAGGACGTCATTTTGGAATTCTGGAGAACATTCAAAAGACTGTGACTGACCAGTTAAAAGCCCTACCAGTTGAAGCCTTCCACCACTGCTACCAGGAGTGGGAACAACGACTCCGCCGGTGCATAGCTTCCCAAGGGAACTACTTTGAAGGGGGATAAAATTGTTGTTTGAAAAAATAAAAACTTTGATAAGGTAAACGTCAGTCTCATTAGTTTTCTCACACACCTTGTGTATATATATATATATATATATATATGTATGTGTGTGTGTGTGTGTGTGTGTGTGTGTGTGCATGTGCACACACGACATGCACAACATTTCTTGGTCAATGCTAGGCATTACACACCCAGTTTATACAAAGTCCAAAATTACTCATTTTTGCAGGCTTTGGACAGTAATCTCTGAGAAAAGTTTTTGATTGCAAACTTTCTCACTAGTGGTTTGTTTTATTAACCTCCAACCAAGGTATAACCATATCTTCTACATTGTGATTTGCCCTCTCTACACTCGTTTTTCAGAATGTCTGGGTTTATCATGGACAGTTTTTAATTCTGCCAGATAGATTTCAAACCTTTTATAATGCTAATAACAAATTCTCAGCCATTACATTATTGTTACCTGATTTACAATTACCTGGGTACAATTAATTTTTTCTATCTCCTACTTTTAATATACCATACCTTTTCCTGTAGTCTGTTGGTATTTCCACTTCATGAGTTTTAGCATCCAGCACTTCATTTATAAATTTATTATACTGTTCTTCAGTTTTGATTGAAAAACTATTCACTTTAACTTCTAATTCATTCACTTTTAACATAAATGACTCCTCAGCATTCATTTTTAAACAGAAAATATAACCAAACACACTATCCAGAACATAAAAACTTAGCAAGCAAACCTAACATAATGGAATTTGTTCATCTCCAACTTCGGTTATAAGGTTTGTACAATGTTGACATTCTATAATGGAGCTAGTAGAATATCCATAAAAATGAGTTTTCAGACTTTGAACAAACAGCATGTGTATTGCTAGCAATGTTGTATGTCAACATTGTACAATTTCAGGTTTTGTCCGTAACAAATATATATATATATATTGCTTCATAATCTGGTTAAGAAATTGTTGTATCAGAGGTGAAAAGCTATCATGCATCATTTAAGGACAGAAATAATTGCTTATTGCATCACAAATTGATGCAAATAAATATTTGATTGAAACTCCAAATATTTTAGTTATTTTTAGTTAATGTGAAAAAATTGCTATGGTAATAGATCTCTCTAAAATCTTGATGGTAGTAGTGGAGCAGGAGCTTGTGAGAACCAAATAGCCATATTATAGATCTACCATAATGTGTGGGTAATTTTGGAAAGACTAGTCTAAAGAATGATTCTTGAAAGGGGGTTAGTTACCCTTTTGGTAGTTTTTTAGGGCATTGACAAGTTGATTCAATACCTTAAACAAATGAACCTTAAACTTTAATATTTACTGGGCTTTTAATACTGCATGGCTAAACGTGAGAAAACTGTCACTGCATTTTGTAGAAAAACGCTCATTGATGTAAAATACCTTTACACACACAAAGGTTGTTACTCCAAACTCATTGACTGACTTCTACACAAAACAAAAAAAATTATGGATGTGTAAATTGATTGCTACCAAATACACATATTCTACATTGGACAAGTGTGATAAATATTACAAACAAAGATAAAATAGGTGGTTAATAATACTCCACAGTGAACAAAATCAATATGCCCACCTCACAGATGCAAATCGTAAACCCACCAACATTAATAAAAATCTTGATATGCATATTTTTTTCGAGTGTATTGATTTTTAAAATCCATACACTCGACTGTTATGGAAAATAACAATACACAACAATGATACACTAAGTATCAAGATAAAATTCAAATATTTTTAACTATATTCTCAAATTGTATTTTTCTAACTCATGAAACACCACTAGCAATTATATTAGTATGTAAGATTTCAATAAAAGCATTTTTTTTTAACTATATTAATGAAATCACTAGATAAATGTGAAAATTATACAGAATCATTCCAAATTTAGAAATTATTAATAAAGACTGTTAGAAGTTGTAAAAAAATCTATTTTTGACAGATGTTTTATGTGTATGTACATAGCAGTAGGTAAATGTGTATGTACCTGCAATAGTATACATACATACATACATATATATATATATATATATATTCACATACATATATGGTACAGTGGTATACTAGTTATGCCGGTCAAGTTATGCGTAACTTGACCAGCATAACCAGGAAAGTTATACAATTCTTTGCCAGCTTTTTTAGCTTTAACTAATATTTTGTACTTTTTTCATTTTTTAATTAAACTATTATATGTAACCAGTTGTTAATTTAGTTGAAATATGTTGAACTACCCCCAAATATTAATACTATACCATACACATATACTACGCACATATGAAGCAGGTATTTAATCTCCAATAAACAAATTTTGTTTATTTATTCTTAGTAATTTGATTTGTTTGTTGCAGGCACTGAAACATGAAATAAAAGATATGCATGGGATACAGATCAATACTGCAGCTCCATAAACTTAGTTGTTATTTTATTTCTTTAAATTGTATCGTTCATAGTTTAAAATGTTCTTTTTATCATAAAATGTTAATTTTATAAAAAACAATATTTTTTGTTGTTGTTATTTAACTTAATACACTAACCTAAAGAAAAATCTACATTTGTTAATCTTTCATTTCTCTTTTTTTTCTATAGTCATCAGTTTTGTTCGTACTAAGGGATCTGCACTATTGCATAATAAAATTAATTAATTTCATTTATATACAAGGGTAAATCAAATATAAACGGTAATTTTCTTTTATAAATTTATTGATTAATAATATACCAATTCATACCTTCATCATGTCTCTATAGTCTCCTGCATGATCTACACACTTTTGCCAACGATTTGGAAGCCTTGTTCATAGAAAGTTTGAGGTTGAGTCGTCAACTAATTGCGCACGCGCTCCTCAATATCTTTATTATTTTTAAATCATTCCCCTTCAAACGATTCTTTCAAGAGTGCAAACAAAAAATAGTCAAAGAGGGCAAATCTGGACTGTCGGGAGGTTAGTTGAGGGTTTCCCAGTGCATTTTTTCCTATTGTATATCTCTCTTGTCAAAATCGTGTGTGGCCTGGCATTGTCATGGTGAAGGATGGTATCTCTGAAAAGTCATACCCTGCCTTTTGTTTCAGTAAGTGGCTTTTGTTGACAGTAGCAGCTGGTAATAGTAAGCCACATATACTGTTCGTTGATTATGGAGAAATTCAATGAGTAAAACTCCCCTTGAATCAAAAAAAAAAATGTCGCAAGAACTTTTCCAGCTGACGGATGGGTTTTGGCCATCATTGGGCAACCTTCATCCTTCCTTTCCCACTGCTTACTCACCATTTTTGACTCCGAAGTGTAATAATGGACCCATGTTTTATCACATGTGACAATGCGCCTCAAAAAATCGTCCCCTTTTGTCGAAATCAATTCAGAAGTTTCTCGCAGATCTCCAACCTGACCTGTTTTTGATTTTCAGTCAACAACCTTGGAACCCACAAGCACTAACTTTTCTAAAGCCAAGATCAGCACTCCTGTAGCTGATATCTGCTTCTGACACAATTTCTTCAACAGTAAACCGGCGATCACCTTTGATAAGCTCTCAAACAGCACGGATGTTGTCAGCCGTGAGACTTGACCTTGGGTGTCAATCATGACTTGTTTTCTACATTTTCTCACCCGCCCTAAAATTGTAAACACTCGGTTCTGGGACAGTGTAACGTCCTCAAATGTACCTCTCTAAATAAGTTAAAATTTCCGCAGGTTTAACGCCTTCATTAGTTAAAAACTTTATGATTATACATTGTGCAATAGATGACGGAACTTCTTGCTCACTCATGGCTGTACTGACAACAGAACAGAGCAGAGGAGCTAATCAAGCTGTTTCCCCTTATCTAAACACCAAACATTAACTCCCTCCCCCACTATAACATTCATCTTAGAACTGCTTACTGTGTAGAATAGCAAAATTACCGCTTAAATTTGATTCACCCTCGTATCATATTTCTCCACAAAATTATCCAGTGGGTGTCTTGCCAGAGTTCACACCGTTGGGCAGGAGAGGATCAAGGATAAGAATAACAGGTAGGGATGTAATAAGTAATTGTTGATCTACCTAAGCAGGGATCCAAAGAAGTGCTTTAATGTTCCCCTCCAGATAGTGGACACCCATCTTATCCACAGTGTCTCAGGAGATTGGGCTGTCCTTACCCAAAATGGAAACAGCACATTTTCATTGAATCAACAGTTTCAGTGAAAAATGCTGCAGCAAATAACTTTTCCTCTAGGTAGTAAGAGTCTCCTGAGAACAAAAAATCCTGCTTTCTTACAGAACATCTTCATTACAAACCCACAGTTGTTCTGCCCTTGTGGAAGTACCCAAACTGAATTATAAACCATTCTTTCAGGCTCTCACATTAGAAAATATGTTAACAGAATTTAAGAAACGGACATAACCCACTTTGTGAAGTTATACTTCACAATATACTTTGTGTATAGTATCTATATTTAAATTGTCAAAACAGTGTTTTCTGTGAAGATAAACTAGCAATTACTATTTTCAACCTTATGGAACCTCAGTGCAAATTAGAGTATGGCTATTAAACCTGCAGGTAACCTGATAGGTCAGCATGTGTATTGCCCATTTAGAAATTGATTGCATCACCACCTGCCTACAGTTAAATGCAATCACTACATTCTCTTTGTTTGGAGTTCTATAACCTAAATAATTAATCATTTAAATTTACGTAAATCATAAATATTAGACTTTAGCAAACTCTGATGACAGTGTTTACATACTTCAGTTCAATAAATACCATTCAAAGTGACATGGTTTAAAAAAAAAAAAATTACAAGTTTACAAGACAAATTAGCCATTTTGATGGTAAATTAGTAGTAATTACTGGTGGTAGATGTATATATAATTTAAAAGTCTTATGTTTTTTTAACACATTTAAACTACCTCTACATCAATAACTCTCAATCTATCTTACTATCAGATTAGCCAGTTTGTGTGGTGCTGACTTATAGGTTAGTGGTCTTGTGTTTGATTCAATGAAAGAGCATACTAGCATTTTATTTAGTATTATTTCAACTATTTAACTTTGTTTGATAAAATATGCAAAAATTTATACAAGCTCATAAAACAAAGTAATAGAAATAGAAGTATTTAAATCTAGAAAACACATACCTAATGATTGAAAATGTTAGGTTAGTTGAAATAATAATTTATTCCTTGTTTGATTTTTTAATCTGATTAATTTACAGAAATAGCAATGAAATCTGTCAATCCAAGACCCACTCACTTTGAATTTCTTCCTTACCAGTCAAGTCAGAGAACTGGCACTGGCAACACTAGTTACCATTAAATGGATTTTGATATTTTTTTTTTTTTTTTGAATATTTTATTCAGCTAATAATACTGATCTTTACCTTGCACCACATGCTCATGAACAGGTGAAGCTCAATTGATGATGCTATGTTTTATTAGAGATACTTTAATTGTCAGTAATTAATATTTAACTGCTGTAATGAATATATAATCTTAAGCCAAGAAAGAGATGCAATTAAATTATGTAATGAAATTTACTTATATGAAAGATGTAAATGTATCTGTCATTACATTTCTCCTAAATTACAAAAAAAAAATTATTTGAAATTTTATTGAATATTTTTTAATGAATTAAAATTAATCTGGGTCTTAATAAGACAGATTTTGTTTGATAAAATTGAATGTTATAGAAGCTTATCTTTAAAAGTATGAATTACAAGTAATATTAAGCATTTGGATATTAATATAGTAATTAATATCTTATAAATTTGCAAACATTGTTATGACAGATAACGTGCATTGCTGTATTAGATTAATGCAGAGAAAAGAAATATATTTATCTTGTGACCTCTGAACCAGATTCACCTATAAACAAGTAATTAGAGATAATAGTTTGCTCTCTGGCTATTCCATATTATAGTCCTGAATTGTGTTTGATATTTCAAACAAGATTATGTAAAATTTTGTCTGGATTTTTGCATAGATAATTTTGACTGTCTTAATTTATTTTATAATATTTCAAACAATATTATGTAATATTTTGTCTGGATTTTTGCATAGGTAATTTTGACTGTCCTAATTTATTTTATAAAAATATTATGACAAAAAGAAAGGTGTGTATTTTTAAATTCTTAATACTATTTTTAATTATTTTTATGAATAGAATTTATTTAAACAATAAGTCAAAAAATTGTTATTATTATTTTGTAGTTTATTTTTATATTGCGATTAGTATTAACTTTTATAGTAACTGTTATTCTGATGATTTGTGTTGAAATTTGATTACCAAATTTTTTTTTAGTTCTCTATTTGTAAAAATTAATTGCAATGACTGTTAAAAAACTAAAAGAATAAATTTCCTTATTATTATATCTTACAAAGATTAACACAAAAAGTATTCTTTCTTTTGAGCAATCTGAAGTCTTGAGTTTTTTTTATTTCATTTAGCCTTGTCCATTATCATGACAATCAATTTTGTGTGTCATTAATTAAATGACAGCGACATACACTGGTAACGTATGTATTCAGGTGAGCAAACTTCATTTTAAACAGAATGTGTACCATCAAAATATACACAAGTAACTAACTATATGAGCTTAAGTAACTATTTGAATACGTCAACTTCTCAGTCTGTTTAATTTGACTGACACCTGATATATACCAAAATAAAAACATTAAAAAGATATTTAGTACTCGTGAAACTTTTTGGACTGCTTTCAAATAAAAAAAAACCGCCATCAAAAATTATATGGTTTACTTTCACTTTTTTCTAAAAAAAGTTTATTTATTATTTCAGATGTTTTGAATTCCTACCGATTCAAAACCCTTTCATACTGGGTATCATTCCTAGAACTAACTGTGAAACAGAATCTTCAATAGAACTGTCTTGCGATAGAGATTTGAAGATGGAATTTATTAAAGTAGAATTGTATGAATCTTGTCTAAAAGTTAAAAGTGTACATACTATTACTGTCCAGAAAAGCAGTGAAATTTTTAATTCCATTTTCTACCACATATCAATGTGAAAATGGATTTTCCACTATGGTGACAGTAAAAAACACATTTTGTAATAAACTGAACCTTAACCCAAATTTGTGTTAAAGTACAACTGAACCAGATATGACTTGTTTTAGCATGCAGCATCATCCTTCTCACTGAATTTTTATTCTTCAAGAATATTGTAATCACTAATGTGAGTAAATTTGTAATAAACAGAAAAAATTGTAATACATGATTTTTTATAAAATAGATACTTTCAACAAAAAAAAAAAGTTATAATTTTGTATTGGTTTACCACTCTGAGATGTAACTCTTTCGCTATCCTAGTGAACTGTTAAATTACATATTTAATAGTTCAGTGACACACTACTGATCTGTAATTCACCTGAGTGGTACATAAAAAAAAAAGTTTGTGAACTACTGTGCTATTAAATTCCTTATGTAATGTAAAAAGATTATAATTTTTACAATTTTGCTGCTTTCTACAATAAATTAATAGAAAAAACTTACTCATCTAAGCAAATACAAATTATTTTTAATTTTATGGTCTTCTTTAATTCTCGTTACTTTTTATGAAGAATTAA
This sequence comes from Lycorma delicatula, assembly GCF_047948215.1. NCBI lineage: Eukaryota > Metazoa > Arthropoda > Insecta > Hemiptera > Fulgoridae > Lycorma > Lycorma delicatula. The sequence continues at coordinate 125,710,795 of NC_134457.1, forward strand.
AACTAATAATTTCATTGCAGGTTTTGAGGAAATTGAAAGAAAGAAAAAGTAATGAGTGTAGTTATGATAGATTTATTCCTCCAAGGAAGTTTATTGATTTTGATCAATCATATTATTCTGTAATCTATGATCATTCTTCAAAAACTACACCTGATATTCTATTACAGGTATATAATATAGTATTTAGAATAAGTGTATTCATGTGATAAGAGAAATATGTCTTAATTCAATTAAAATTAAATCTCCTTCTTAGTATTTTATTATTGTTAATAATATTATATACAATCAGTTCATGTTTAATATAATCAGAATTAGAAAGAGTTGATATTAAACCACCCCTCATTAGTATTCTTTTTTCAAAATTATGTCATTACATCTCCTGAAATAATAAATAAATTATTTTTAAGAAAAAAAAAGAAGCAAACCATACAACTTTCAACATCAGAATGTTTTATCTGAAAGCTGTTTAAGGACTTTATGAGTAACTATATATCTTTTTAAGTGTTTTTATATTGGTATGTATCATGTTTCGATCACATTAAACAAATTAAGAAGTTGATAAATTACTCATTCAACAAAAACTCACAAACTGGATCGGAAAAGTGATGCGATTTTAAACAGAAAATTTACTTACAATGCTAAAAATTATGTAAATAAATTTGAAAGACATCCTTCTAAATATATTAAAAAGTTTTATTCTTTCATAGGTTGGCAATAACAGCTGATCAACAATTAGGTTATGTGTTGCATTTGAATATTCATGTGAGAGATATTTGTGCTGTTATTCTTTGGTCTGTATTCACAGTGGGTAATACCACAAATTTGTTTTCATTTGGAGAGTAGATAGACATATTGTTAATTTATGGTAAAGAAAATAAAAATGGATTAGCTGCTGTGCATATTATCCAGATTGAAGAGAACCAGGTCATAAAACATTTGACACTTTGGTAAGGCGATCTGGATAAACAGGCATGTTAAACCACAACGATTCAATGCTGGTCGTGAACATTTTGTGAGAAATTCCAATGCTGAAGAAGCATTGTTAATGCAGTACAATTATCTCCCACCTCAAACACTAGAAAGTTGTCGCATCGCTTTTATGTTTCGTATTTAAGTGTGTGGTGAACATTGCAGAAGCAATTATTATTACCCATTCCATACAACACGTATTCAATTGTTATACCACCTGATTTTGATAAACAGATGAAATTCTGTCGATGGTTAATTAGAAAATGTGGCATACCAATTTTTTAGTTATATTCTAATTAACAATGAATCCTGTTTTACAAGAATTGACATAGTAAATTATCAAAATTCTCACACTTTGGCAGAAAGAAATCTTCATGAGACTGCTACAAGTCATTTCCAAAGCACTTTTTTCTTTAATGTGTGGTGTGGCCTTCTTGGTGATAAACTCATACACCCTTTTTTCTTACTCCAAGTCTCAATGGAAAGCAGTACTTGTATTTTTTGCAAACAAATCTGATGGAACTCCTGAAAGATATTCATTCCACTTGCAGGTATATATTTCACCTGATCACTATTGTCGTGATGTAATGAATCATTTAAATAACATTTAGTAAGCAATGGATTGGTCAAAAAGGACCAGTAAAATAGCCACCTCGATCTCTTGATATCACGCCAGTGGACGTTTTCCTTTGGTGTTGGATGAAGTATTGCTGCTCATATTGGCGTACAAGAAAAATTGAGACATCCTATAATAGAAGCTGGAGCTATTATTAGGAATAATGATGATGCTATTAAACATACCTGGTAAGATGGATTCACTGAGCTGAACTATGCACTGAACAGAATAGCAGCCACATTGAGCAAAAGGTTTGTACCTTTATCAAGTAACCATTTTGATATTTAATAATTTTTAGAAAAAAACAATAAATTATATAATTTTTATTTTTAAATCTATTTTTTATTAATTTTTTCTGTTACTGATAAGTTTTCTATTTGTTTTCATTTACATTATGTTGTTCAAACATTGATGTGATAAAAATTGTTCTGTTAAAATCAATTACTTTTCCAATCCAGTTTGTGTGTTTTGTTTCTAATTAAAGTTGAACTTCCCAAATTTGTGTTTAATTTTAATAGACGTTATTCACATCCATTTTCTCAGAAGCAAATTCTCTACAAAGTTGATTAGAAATTTTTATTTATTTATTAGTAAATTAACAAAGATGTTTTATTACAGATCTAAAAAAGAGTATTTTCCAACAAAATGTTTTCATGTTTTACCCCATTTTCTTAAAATCTAAGTGAGTTAGAGCTCTCTGACCACTTTTATCCAATTTCTTAGTTCAAAAACCATAATGAAGGATTGAATTTATCCTGTGATTTGTACCCCAAGAATTTTAGTACAGTTTAATTTCACAGTGGAAGCAGAAAGCAAGGCTAAATGTTTTGCAAGCCGGAACTCGTTAACAAACCGTTTTCTGACCTATGTTTATACAAACTTTTTTCCTTATTTTGGGTTATACAATCATCTCCTGAGAGATTGCCAAGCAACTTTGAATCACTTTGTTATGAATAATTATTTTCTCTGAAAATTCCAATTATTCATTAACATATTGAACATTGTTATAAAAAATGTAATATTATACAAAATATAACCCACCAAAACACTAACATTATATATATATATATATATATATATATATAATGTTATAATGTCCTTATATCAAAAATCAAGTAGTTAAAATAACAAATATTATGAACTTATTAGTCATATATAAATGAAATCATTTATTATGGACACAATTGCACTCTTTAGTCCAATAATGAATGAAAAACTGTTCCAATTGCCATTATATGTTTACTCAAAAGAATTTTTATATGATGAAAATTTTTTTTATCATTATCCATTTCACTGAATTTTGATACACTTCTTCATTTTCATACACTTCATAATTCTCTTTATCTCAATTTCCTGCACCTCTTTAGTTATCTATATTATGCATCCTAATCTTGTTTTCTTTTCAATTATCCTCTATACTTCTTTTAAAACCAAATAAACTGATATGAATTACTTAATGTGTGGCCCAACCATATTGTTTTATTTTACAGTATGTTGCCATAAATTTTACTGTTGTCAAATTTATCTTAAAACATTCACATTTCATTTCAATTGTAATATTCTCTTAACTTAAAATTATAAATTACATTCATGGTTTTAAAAGCATCAAAGGTAACAAGAACATAGATTATCTAGTGTCACAACAATGACTTCATATTTTCCAAGTCAGTATTGAAAAATGTTAAACTTATGAAAATTTAATAATGCAATCATGTCAACTCTTCAGATAAGCTTTTTTATTTAATGTTAAACTAATTCATTTTGTTTGTTTTACATTATCGTCATGTGACATTTTTGATGATCAGAAATTATACTTAATAGATGTTACTTGAAAAATAATGTAAATTGATTTGCTTTGTTTTTAGATTTATTTATTTATTTTTTAGTACAAGTACTTCTATTACAGTTAAAAAAAATAACCATTCTAATAATTTTTTTAGGACATAAATGACTGGCCAGCATGTAATTATAAGTCTTATTTAGCTAGATTAATTAATTATGATTTTAATTCAAATCATATACTTCCATTTAACTCCAAATTAGAAAAATTTAATAAAATTAATCACACCATTCACTGGTCTGTAAAACCAAGGCAGAAACCTATGATTGGAACACCATGGGCTGTGCTTGATCTACCCAACTTTATGAGCACTTTTGGTAAGTAACAGTTTGAATTGATTTGGTAACATATTGTTATATCTTCATGCTAACAAAAACATGAAGTGGTGTGATTTAACCACTTCATGCTTACAAAACAATTAAACGTAAAATATTGAAGAAAGAAATATACGTTTATTATGTATTTTTTATTAAATGTACTTATGTATTTACGAAAGTAAGTCAATTATTATCCGCAATGTAGTTACAAATTTTATTGCAATGCAAATAGGAAACTTTCATGTACATCATTTTTCAACATAGTCTCCTTGCATTTCAACGCACTTGGTCCATCACTGCACAAGCTTCCTGACGCCCCCATAAAAGAAGGTTTTCGGTTGAGCTGCAAGCCAGGAATCTACCGCTTCTTTCACTGTTTCGTCTGAGGTAAATCGACAGCCCCTTAATACCTCTTTGAGTGTACCAAACAAATGGTAGTCAGAAGGGGAAAGATCAGGACTATACGGAGGATGAGCCTGTACTTCAAAGTTGAGTTTCTGGAGTGTTTCAGCAGTGTGGGCAGCAGTATGTGGACAGGCATTGTCATGCAACAACACAACACCTTTCAACAGCAGCCCTCGGCGTTTGCTTCAAATTGCAGGCTTCAGCTTGGCAGTAAGCATCTCACTGTAATGCGCACTGTTTATTGTCGGGCCCCTTTCCTCATAATGTTCCAGTACTGGCCTTTTGAGTTCCAAAAAACAGTAAGCATCAGTTTTCCTGTAGATGGTTGGGTTTGAACTTTTTTTTACAGGGTGAATTTGGATGTTTCCATTCCTTACTCTGCCATTTACTCTCTGGCTCGTAATGATGGATCCATGTTTCATCACCAGTGATGATTCTGTCTAAGAAGATGTCGTTCATTTCTATAGTGATCCAAATGTTTTTGGCAGATGTCCAAGCATGTTTGTTTATGCAACTGTGTGAGTTGTTTTGGGACTCATCTTGCACAGACTTTATGAAACCCAATTCTATTGCGGATGATTTCAAAGGCAGAACCATAACTAATTTGCAGACAATGTGCAACTTCATCAATAGTTACTCGTCTGTCTAAGAAAACCATGTCACGTGCACACTCAATGTTTTCCGCATTTGTAGCGGTAAACAGTCGTCCAGCTCCTTCGTCATGCATAACACTTGTGCGATCATTTTTGAATTTTTCAATCCATTCGTAGTCACTCCGTCATGGCAACACACTATTCCCGTACTGTACCGTAAGTCTTCAATGAATTTTGGCCCCTGATACACCTTCCGACAACAAAAAACGTATCACTGAACGTTGCTCTTCTTTGATGCAAACAGAAAGCAGAGCAGCCATGGTTAACGGCAGGGCAGAGATAATGGAACTAACATAGCAGCATCAAACCTGCACAGACATAACAACAATTAAACCACGCATATGTCATCTACGCAACACGACAGTACTACCAATATAAACAAAAATATAACTAAATTGCAGATAATAATTGACTTATCCTCGTATAAATGTAATTAGTATCAAAATAATTGTTAAAAAAAGGAATGTAATAAATACTTGTGATATGTATAATAAACACTTTACTAGTGTCAATGAAAAGTCAGGAATACTTTTCTAACTGTTTGCCTATAGTGATGATATTTTGTTTAATGGTCTCACCACTGATTTAGTGGTTAGTTTTTGTGATGGATTATGTAGTCTAAATATTTATTTTTGTCGCTGTGGAATAGTTTGTATTTTCTTATATTGTTATTTCATTGTGGCATAAGGATAAATCATCACCAAATACAAATATTTAAAAATAGATATAATGAAAGAGTTACTGTGATATAACTATAGAGTTTACAAATCAAGATTTTTAATTCCTAAAAGATCAGTAATGAATAGCACTGGTAAAGTATCTTTATCTTTTATTTCAATTATTTTTATTTTCTTTACTGAAGAAATATCTAAACAGATCAATTTTTTCACAGATCGTAACCTTCTTGACTGGGGTAAAAGTAACTATATAGCAGCAGCTTTATGGGATTCTGTTTATCTTTGGAACTCTCTAACTTCAAAGACAATTCCCATCCCAAATCCTACATCAACTGCTATCAGATGGAATCCAGATGGCTTAAGTCTATTCACTGCAAGTAGAGATTCCATTAAGGTTACTAATTACTTTTACAATTATTAAGTATAAAGTTCAATTTACTTTACAGATATCATACCAGTAAATATATAATTAATATACTTTTTGTGATTAATTTTTCAAAACATGATTTTTGGTAATGCACTAAAGATTAAAAATGAGTAATCTAATGTCAGCAAACTGAACTAAAAAGAAAAATCTAAAGTGTGATATTGATAACTAAGTAGTGATAGATGAATATTAATATTTAAATTATTTTTAAGTGTGGCTGAAAGAAATCATACCTAGATCTTAGGAAGAAACATTGTATTGTTGTAATATTCTGCGTTCAATATAAAATAAGGTTTTAACAGATTTTTTTACCTTTAAAATAAAATATTTTTATTTTAATATCTTAAACCTATATTAATTTTTTTTTTCTTTTTATAATTTTAAATAATAGGACTTAACAAGATTTGAGTAAATTTTATGCTTCATTACTGTGCAAAATAATTAATTATAACATTTCTTTTTAAATTCCTGGAAATATATTTTTAGATCTTTATAAAACTGTATCACAATACCTAGCAAAAAATTGTTGCAGATAATACTGTTCTTTATGATACTTGTCAGACTATTCTTGTAAGATGTCTTCTTTTCTTACCTAGTATAGGATTAAGAATATATATTCTTTACGTGGTAATTCATTTTTATACCTTTAATTGTCTAAATAATATTTTTCTCTTGCTACAACCTAATATTACAAGTAATATTTTTATCATTGAATGTTATTGCCTTTAATTATTAGTCTTCAATATAATTAATTAATCTTATATTCTGATTGTTACATAATAGTACATCATATAGATCTTGTCTGGAATTGGTAGGTATACTACACTTATAAGTACAAAAAGAATCTATCCCAATATATACTTGGAAAAACTATCCCAAAAAACCGTAGTAAAACCTTGATCAAAGCAGTATCACAAAGTACACAATTGATAAAATGCAGATGTGGTTAAAGTTTGTATTAATAATTTAAGTTATTAACATATGATGAAATAATATTAAGTAAATACATGAAGTTGCATGAAATGACTACAGAATAAATCACAGTTCAGAAGGTGTTTATGAAAATTATTTGAAAACATATTTATGTAAACATTGAATGAGGATGCAGAAAATTAAGTTCTTTTTTAAATTAATAATATTTAATCAAAATTTATTAACAGATTTTTTTTCTGTAAAAGGAAAATAGTTTACTTTTAAATAAACTGGTGGAAAGATGTTTTAAACAGTTTGGTAATTTATTCAAATTGACAACAGAAGCATATTAAGGTCCTTTCTTAAGCTGGGTCACATAAAACAATATTGTTATCTGGTTTGATAGAAGTGGATATAATTTTTTTTTTCTTCTTAAGAATAAGAGATTATTCTTTTTAGCGAATATTGTGTGTGATAAACACATGAATAAGTTAATATAGCTTTTAATCTATTAAAGACTAACCCTCGTTGTTTTTGTCATTTTTTTATGTTTTTCAGATTTGGGATATAGAAACATCAAAACCAAAGAATAATGATCACACTCAAAGACATTGTACACAAATTAGTTGCAGTGTAACTGCAGTTGACTGGTTTCCATATGGACACACACAAGTAATGTATGTTGTTTTTGTCATAATCATTTAACTGTTTGATGCCTTTCTCCATTTCTTTCTGTTCTGTGCTAATCTTTTAACCTAACATAGGACCCTGCATCCCCAATAATCTATTTTATCTATTCCAATCTTTGTATTCCTTAATGTTTATTTCCTGTACGCCCTCCTGGTTCTAAATTAACTAAACTTTGATGTCTTAATATGTAGATTTAGCCACAAATTTCTTCTCTCACCTATTCAACTTAGAACATCATTTTTTACTTTTTCAACACATCTAATGTTCATCATTCTCTCTAACACCATACTTCAAGGGGTTCCATTCTTCTCCTTTCTGCTTTTTCTATTCTCTGTTTTACTACCATAAAGAGCTGAATGCCAAACAGATATTTTTAAGAATAATCCGTGGTTTTCTACTAAGTATTACCTTTCTACCTAATGTTTCCTCTTCTACCTAATTATTCCCTTTTTAAAATGTTTTGTTTTTTATTTACTGAATCTGGTCTTGTGTAATTTCTGGATCTATACCTAAGAATTTACAAATTTTAATTTCAAAGTATTTTCTTGTATCCAGTTCAAATTATATCTCTTAAACTTATACTCTATCTCATCATCTTCTCTATTTTTTCATCTTCCGAAAAGATTGGCCAACAAATCTGTCTGTTGTTACAAGCTTAGGCTTTGAATCTATCTTAACTAAAATAATTCTTCAGATAAAATGGTTTTATAAATTATTATTTAATTATAAATTATTTCTCATGGATTTTTGTTTTTTGACTTTACATTAATATTTTATAATTCGAGACAAAAAGTCTTGTTCATCTTACAAACTTACCTCACCAATTTCTATTGTACCTACCTTCAACTTATTCATTTCCTTTTAAATTATTCAGCATAGCACTTTTATTTAAGCTTTTAATATTCAATTTGAAAAATTCATTGGATACATTGTGTTTTATACTTCTTGAAACCTTGAGTAGGAGCTCCCAACTGAAAATCCAACAAGTTTCTTTTATCCTTCAAAATATTTAATCTAAGAGTGCACCTTCATATTAATCTTTAAAAAAGGAAGAAGGAAAATACAATTCCTCAAAAATACAGCCATAGTTTTCCTTTGTTTTCAGCTATGCATATTTGAACCCTAAACTGTATTATCTTCAGATTTGTTTTCAAGCTTTATCAACCATGAATTAGGTGGTATCCTCGTCAACTATTGAAAGAGCTGCTAACCTCTTTCAGAGATTATTCTTTTGACTAGTGGCTTCTACAAGATATCCAGTCATTATGGTAGCACCTACAGTATAGCCACCAATTTCTCAAAGGATTCAGTCTTCTGTGTGAAGGATAGCTTATTTAGAGACAATCAGTATTCCTTGAAGCTTAGCATTCTTATTTTAATGGTATATTTTAGTTATTTCTTCATTGACAGTAATTCACCCCATCTCAGATACTTCTGTTTTTTGTTTTGTTTTTTTTTTTTTAATTTAAAAATTGGAAAACAAATCATGCTACAGTTATTTAACAATTTTGACAAATAGAAAAAAGTTGTAAGATTCAGTTGTTATGATGATTACAGGGGCTGTAATCGTGGAAGTATAGTTATCTTTAATGAAGATGGTTACAAAAAGATTGTGAATCAAGGTCAAGATGTTAGTTTACATCATTCCATTGTTTCAATAAGTTTTTCATGCAACGGTCGTTATTTTGCATCATCAAGTTTTGATTCACTTGTTAATGTGTGGACATTCCCAGATGGATTATTATATTTAAAAATCAGAACATTAGGATCGACAAGGGTAAGTTGGTGTTAATTTTCTTTTTGTTTATTTTTAATAAATTGTTTTTAAATATATGATGCAAAGTGCAGCAGAAGTACTTTCCACGTTTCAAAATGTCACTGTGTCATATGTGGTGGGGAGACCTATACAGGTGGAATCTTGTTAGTTAATGGTGGTCCCACCATTTGTAGTTACTTGGACAGGAAAACATCGTGTTTTTGTTGTTGAGCATCAATGAGTCTATGTTTGTGCTTCAGCTAGTCTTTCATCACTATGGTCTCGGTCGGTGTCGCACCGTTCCGGATAAGAAAACAATTTTGCAATGAGTTTCTAATCTCCTTTTAACTGGATCAACATTGAAAAGAAAACTATCAGGCAGATCTTGGATCGTTACAACACCAGAAAATGTGCAAGCGATAAAAGCATACATTGAGCATTCTCCCACGCATTCAACATGCACACATGAAATTGCACTTGGGATTTCTGATTTCTGATTATACAAAGAGTTTTACACAGGAAACTTAAAATGCATCGCTGTAAAATGCATTCTTAATTCTTTCACAAGAATTAAGTGAAAGATGCTTATCAATCATAAAAGTTTGTGTAACAAATTTCGGCAGCAGATCCCCGTTTAGCTGATGTGCTATTTAGTGATGAAGTACATTTTTATCTTTCTGGCAGGTAAACAGACAAAATTTTCATCACTGAGCCGAGACAAACTAAACCAAAAACCGCTGCACAGTCCTTGCGTTACTGTTTGGTGTGCAATAGAACAAATTGGTGAATGAGGGCCTATATTTTTTTGAAGATAACAGTGTCACAGTTTCTGTGACCTTAGATGGATGCATAGAGATGCTACAGGGCTTTCTACAACCTAGATTAGATGAAGTTGAACATTCAGTAGATGTTTGGTTCCAACAGGACGAAGCCACGCTCACCCTTCTCGACACTCTCTTGCAGTTTTGAGAGACATGTTTCCTGGTCATCCAATTTATTTACGAGATGACACTGAGTGACCCTCATGGTCACCAGATTTGATACCTTGTGATTTCTTTCTGTGGGAATACTTTAGATAAAACCTTTAGACATCGTCCTCAAAGTCTAGATCACTTATAGAATGCGATATGGCAAGAAATCAACACCATTCCTCTCAAGATGTGTCGAAGTGTACTAAATTACAAGAAAAGCTTCAACAATCTATCGCTAATGATGGCCAACATTTGAATGACATAGTTTAAAAAACTGCATTATAAAGTGTTTTATGATATTAAAAATTTTTTTTCAGCTCATTTATTTTTTTAAGATTAATCTTCAAAATGTGGGACTTATTTACAACGTTAAAAATTTGTTTTGTTTTTTTTTTTTTTTTGTCTTCAGTCATTTGACTGGTTTGATGCAGCTCTCCAAGATTCTCTATCTAGTGCTAGTCGTTTCATTTCAGTATACCCTCTACATCCTACATCCCTAACAATTTGTTTTACATATTCCAAACGTGGCCTGCCTACACAATTTTTCCCTTCTACCTGTCCTTCCAAAATTAAAGCGACTATTCCAAGATGCCTTAGTATGTGGCCTATAAGTCTGTCTCTTCTTTTAACTATATTTTTCCAAATGCTTCTTTCTTCATCTATTTGCCGCAATACCTCCTCATTTGTCACTTTATCCACCCATCTGATTTTTAACATTCTCCTATAGCACCACATTTCAAAAGCTTCTAATCTTTTCTTCTCAGATACTCCGATTGTCCAAGTTTCACTTCCATATAAAGCGACACTCCAAACAAACACTTTCAAAAATCTTTTCCTGACATTTAAATTAATTTTTGATGTAAACAACTTATATTTCTTACTGAAGACTCGTTTAGCTTGTGCTATTCGGCATTTTATATCGCTCCTGCTTCGTCCATCTTTAGTAATTCTACTTCCCAAATAACAAAATTCTTCTACCTCCATAATCTTTTCTCCTCCTATTTTCACATTCAGTGGTCCATCTTTGTTATTTCTACTACATTTCATTACTTTTGTTTTGTTCTTGTTTATTTTCATGCGATAGTTCTTGCGTAAGACTTCATCTATGCCGTTCATTGTTTCTTCTAAATCCTTTTTATTCTCGGCTAGAATTACTATATCATCAGCAAATCGTAGCATCTTTATCTTTTCACCTTGTACTGTTACTCCGAATCTAAATTGTTCTTTAACATCATTAACTGTTAGTTCCATGTAAAGATTAAAAAGTAATGGAGATAGGGAACATCCTTGTCGGACTCCCTTTCTTATTACGGCTTCTTTCTTATGTTCTTCAATTGTTACTGTTGCTGTTTGGTTCCTGTACATGTTAGCAATTGTTCTTCTATCTCTGTATTTGAACCCTAATTTTTTTAAAATGCTGAACATTTTATTCCAGTCTACGTTATTGAATGCCTTTTCTAGGTCTATAAACGCCAAGTATGTTGGTTTGTTTTTCTTTAATCTTCCTTCTACTATTAATCTGAGGCCTAAAATTGCTTCCCTTGTCCCTATACTTTTCCTGAAACCAAATTGGTCTTCTCCTAACACTTCCTCCACTCTCCTCTCAATTCTTCTGTATAGAATTCTAGTTAAGATTTTTGATGCATGACTAGTTAAACTAATTGTTCTGTATTCTTCACATTTATCTGCCCCTGCTTTCTTTGGTATCATTACTATAACACTTTTTTTGAAGTCTGACGGAAATTCCCCTTTTTCATAAATATTACACACCAGTTTGTATAATCTATCAATCGCTTCCTCACCTGCACTGCGCAGTAATTCTACAGGTATTCCGTCTATTCCAGGAGCCTTTCTGCCATTTAAATCTTTTAATGCTCTCTTAAATTCAGATCTCAGTATTGTTTTTCCCATTTCATCCTCCTCAACTTCCTCTTCTTCCTCTATAAAACCATTTTCTAATTCATTTCCTCTGTATAACTCTTCAATATATTCCACCCATCTATCAACTTTACCTTTCGTATTATATATAGGTGTACCATCTTTGTTTAACACATTATTAGATTTTAATTTATGTACCCCAAAATTTTCCTTAACTTTCCTGTATGCTCCGTCTATTTTACCAATGTTCATTTCTCTTTCCACTTCTGAACACTTTTCTTTAATTCACTCTTCTTTCGCCAGTTTGCACTTCCTGTTTATAGCATTTCTTAATTGTCGATGGTTCCTTTTACTTTCTTCATCACTAGCATTCTTATATTTTCTACGTTCTATCAGCTGCAATATATCGTCTGAAACCCAAGGTTTTCTACCAGTTCTCTTTATTCCACCTAAGTTTGCTTCTGCTGATTTAAGAGTTTCCTTTTTAACATTCTCCCATTCTTCTTCTACATTTTCTACCTTATCTTTTTTACTCAGACCTCTTGTGATGTCCTCCTCAAAAATCTTCTTTACCTCCTCTTCCTCAAGCTTCTCTAAATTCCACCGATTCATCTGACACCTTTTCTTCAGGTTTTTAAACCCCAATCTACATTTCATTATCACCAAATTTTGGTCGCTATCAATGTCTGCTCCAGGGTAAGTTTTGCAGTCCACGAGTTGATTTCTAAATCTTTGCTTAACCATGATATAATCTATCTGATACCTTGCAGTATCGCCTGGCTTTTTCCAAGTGTATATTCTTCTATTATGATTTTTAAATTGGGTGTTGGCAATTACTAAATTATACTTCGTGCAAAACTCTATAAGTCGGTCCCCTCTTTCATTCCTTTTGCCCAGCCCGTAGTCACCCACTATATTTCCTTCCTTGCCTTTTCCAATGCTTGCATTCCAATCTCCAACTATTATTAAATTTTCAACTCCTTTTACGTGTTTAATTGCTTCATCAATCTCTTCGTATACACATTCTACCTCATCATCATCATGGGCGCTTGTAGACATATAGACGTTAACAATCGTTGTCGGTTTAGGTTTTGATTTTATCCTTATTACAATGGCTCTATCGCTATGCGTCTTGAAATACTCCACTCTCCTCCCTATCTTCTTGTTCATCACGAAACCTACTCCTGCCTGCCCATTATTTGACGCTGAGTTAATTACTCTAAAGTCACCCGACCAAAAGTCGCCTTCCTCTTCCCACCGAACCTCACTAATTCCTACTATATCCACGTTTACCCTATCCATTTCCCTTTTTAAATTCTCTAGCCTACCAACCTTTTTTAAGCTTCTAACATTCCACGCTCCGACTCGTAGAATGTTATTTTTTACTTTTCTGGTGACCCCTTCCTTTGTAGTCCCCACCCGGAGATCCGAATGGGGGACTATTTTACCTCCGGAATATTTTACCAAGGAAGGCGCCTCCATTATTGCTTTTGAAAATGCAGAGAGCCACATTTTCTTGGAAAAAAAAAACAGCTGTAGTTTTCCATTGCTTTCAGCTGCGCAGTACTCAGAGGACTGAGTGATGTTGATATAGCCGTTTAAGTCATTGTGACTCACGCCCCTAACAACTACTGAAAGAGCTGCTGCCCTCTTTCAGGAATCATTCCTTAGTCTGGCTCTCAACAGATACCTCTCCGATATGGTTGCACCTTCGGTCCAGCTACTCTGTATCCCTGAGCACTCAAGCCCCCTCACCAACGGCAAGGTCTCATGATTCATAGAGGAGGATTTGTTTTGTAAGAAAATTGAATTTGTGTCCTTTTTTATATTTACCACGACTAAAGCAATAGTTGACAAAACTAAAAATAAAATAAAAAATCAGTGTTTTTTATTTTGGTTTATTTCATTTTAGATGTTCTTGATATCAATTAATGTGCAGTAGAGAACACAACATCAAACATTGGATGATTTCGTTGCGCTTTAATATGAGCTGCCTAAGTGCAAATCATTTGATTCCTATTCAAAAGGGATGGCTCACCACTGTCCACCAGTAAACTTACTACAAGGCTTGAACGAAATGCACCTGTAGGAAGACAGATGAATGAATGATGGACTGCATCTAGCATTCTAAGAGCGGTGGACCGAAGGGGCGAATAAGCCACACAGCCATAATCCAAGCAGGAATGGAATAGAGCTCAGTAGAAGCGCAACATGCTTACTCAATCAGCTCCATAGAAAATTAGATAAAACTGTCATTATGTCTAGCATTTTTAAACATTTTACCTTCAGTTCCTTTTAATGTGCTATCTACATTGGTCGTTGTTCAAACCTTATTTCTAAAAATCTAACCCATGTGCATGGTTCATCTGGTTCACCATGCAAAAGCAGTTGAGGGTCCAACACCTTCCCTCCTCAAATGTGAAAAGCAAATGCATTTCGTTTCAGAGAAAATAAAAATCCAGTTGTTTTAAACCACAATTCTAGATGAATTATTATACTTTGGAGCAGAGCCTCTCACTAGTAGCTTAAGTTCTAAATGCTACGTTAATTGAAAATTCGCCAACAATTAAAGAATACATAACAGGTTTTTGCACACAGTTTGTTATACTAATTATAGCTATGACAAATAAAATAACACAACCCACAATTACAACGCTCTTATTTATTATGAAAGGAGTAATCTTTTCAAAGGATTTACCTTCCTAGAACAGTACTGTTACAAGATTTACAGTCACTAAATTTACTGCATAACCAGTGAGTAGATCCAACCAATAATGAATGTCCCAGTTCGAGAGACTCATTATTTTGCTAATTGTATGTTAGGATCAAGTCAGGGCATCTGTTAGTTTTAGTCTGACTGACACTGTGGACTGACCCAGGGAATCACAAGTCTCTTATCATTGCAGTCCATTTATAATATATATAACCAGCATGCCTGCATGGCCAGAACAAATGACCAGAAAACTAAGATTCCCATCAAGTGCATTTAGCTGGAATACTCCAGGAACTTGTACTAAAATGGCTTTCAGAGAAGGGATAAAAGGGAATCATAACCAGAGAATAATTATTACATCTTTCTCAGCAGATATCACGATCTTCATATTTCAGAACAATCTATGTTCTAAACGGATCGGAATACAACTTTTTAGGGGCACCCCCAGTACACGTCCATTCCAGCCATACTGACAAGCTCAGCTCTACTATTGCTGAATAGCTGTAAAGATTTACAGCAATTCTTGTCATCTTCTAGTGAACAACAACAGTAATTTTTACAATCAATTCAAGGTTAAAGCCAGTTACTCAGCAATGGCATCCAACACTATCCTCCTGGTGGATGAAAATGGTTCTTTTAAGAACCAATTCAAGGTTAAGATTCCTGGGTTGCCCAGCGGTTGATGTTAACTGATGACCTTACAATTCATCATTTTACAATTCATTGTAAATTGTAATTGTAATAAATTGTAAAAATATAAAAATTAAAATGTAAAATTGTAAATGTATAAAAATTATAAAAATAAAATGTAAAATTTTAAAAATTATAAATTATAAATTGAATGGGAGCTTACAATTCATCATTTTACAAGTGTTTGCTGTGCCATATGCTGTTATTGTTTCTATCTATTATTATTATTTATTGTTTTTTATGAATTTTTCAGTTTTTTCTGTTATTTTTTTAACTATATGGCATTATAAGATGGCATTTACCATTTACAAAACTATTCAAAATTTATGTTTTTTTTTGTTTTGAAATTTCACAGGGATTGGCATGGCATCCTGTCCAACATTCTTACCTCTGCTTAGGTGATATCAGTGGTTCAATGGCTTTATGGAATGTTAGTAATAGAACTATTGTAGCTCAGTACAAACCATCCACGAAGAATGCAGTTTATTGTTTGGCCTTTAGTGAAATAACTGCAGAATTAGTCACCAGCCATTTTTTATATAATGGTTTGCTAGCTTATTAATATTTCTTATAATTTAAGAAAAAATACTGCAAAAATTAATTTAAAAAAGATTGTAGTTGAATGGTTAGAATTTTAATTGGATACTTGTAAAATACAATATCTGACATGTCTGTCTAAATATGATATTCAAAAACTAATGAATCAATTCACATTTTCCTCACTATTAGATAGTTTATTTTACCAAGATGTTTAACCTAAATACCATCATGTTTCCACTAAAGCAAGGCTGACCAATGAATGAAATTGTGAAAGTGAGAAACCAATTATTATTTCCACATACTGTGAGTAAAATTCTTCAAAAATTAAGAGAGATTTGGAAAATCAGATAGAGCAGAGATGTAGAAGATAAAAAATGAGCCAGTTTTAGTAAATTTTAAATGGAAAATTATAAAGTTTGTTATTTTTTTTACAGATTTTTGCATTTTCATTAACCATTACAGATTGCTCAAAGTATTAATAATATTGTGAACATCTAAAATACTGTTCACTCCCATATTGTAAATAAATCATGCAGTAATCGGTTAACAAAGTTCTCAGATATTATACATCTTAAATATATAAAACTGATGATTTACAAACATATGACATGTAACATATCATTTGCACCACTTCCTCAAAATCTTCATTAATTTTAAGGAAATTAATTGATAAATGAACCTAGCTAGAACTTGTGCAATGTCTGTAGAATTATATATATTAAGCCTGATTTTTAAACCTTATTCCAATAAAAACAATATGTTTTGGAATGTTCATGTTGAAAGTAATAATGTATTCGCAAAATACTTAATTATAACACTTTATTCATACTTAATTAATAATAATATTTAAATACTTAATACTTAATTAAGTATCTAATAATACTTTTAATAATATTTAATTAAATAATACTTTATTAATAATCATAATACTTAATTATTGAATTGTGATGGAAATATTACTCGAGAATGGCCATCAATGTATGCATAATGAAATTATGTGAATAGGATGTTAAGAAAAGAACTTTTATTGAAAAGAGAATTTTCACTTTTTCCTACATTAAAAACATAACTTTCAAGAAAGAAAGTAGAGATAGCATTTACATTATAGCATAGAATATATCTGAATCATATAATGCAAAAAGCACTAATTGCATCTCATTTGAGATATTCTTAATAATTTTTCTTTTGAATTTGATAAGAGTAACAGTGATTTATTCTCATTTGTTAATTTTGTCTTTCATTGTCTGATATTAATAATACAGAATCTTCAATCTCTTCAAGGTGAAATATTAAAAATCCTGAATTGCTCTAAACTTAGTGATAAATTCAAAGTAAATGATAATCAGACATTATTCCTAATCTGATTGAATTTCGGAATAATGTGACATCAGAAAAATTTCTGAACTACGTAATTGCTTTAAGGTTTGCATGTAGGTGGTCTTTTTACATTATGTTAATAGACATTTATTGTTAGTTGGGTTACTAGAAAAGAGTTGTTATAGTAAAAACAGAACATATAAGTTTCACTTTATTTTATTGTTTTTACAAAAAAAAAAATAACAAGGACTTTCTTTCCACATTGAATTTATATTAAAATGATGAAATTTAGTTTAAACGTTTTTTAAAAAATACTTCCTTATATCGTATTTATGATATTGTTCCTAGAAATTTTCTCACTGTGATAAATTGTCTGATTACTTTTTTTTTAGGTCTGACAAACCATTCAGTTAAATCAGAACTGAATGTACTAGCCAGTTTTGATCGAGTTGTTGATAGGATCGAAGGACAATTTGATGATGTAATGTTATATTTAAAATGGAGCCCTGATGGAACTCAAATTGGTATTTATTAAAAGATTTTTATTTTAGTTTTAAATTGTTGCATCTTTTAAAGGACTAGAAGATACTTTCATAGTTAACTATATTACTTATAGTGACTACATTTAATGTGCTGCAAACAAAATTTTGAAACATTTTTTTCCACTTTATAATTTACACCTCCGTAAGAACTGTAAAATTGTTATTTTAATGACGTTTCAAATACCAGGAATGAAACTTTTCAATTTCTTGTCATTCTATTTGTAACCAAACATCAGTAATTAAATTGTGATTTCTTTTAAGTAAAGCAATATTTTATTGTGTTGGTTAACGTTTTAATAATTTATTGAAGGATAGAATCCAATTTTTACTTTTATTAAAATCAATTAACAGTTTTAAATTACCACACTGACAAGAAACTCTGAAAAAAACTTCCTTTTGAAAGAGATACAGAAAAGAAAAAAGTGATATTTCATAATTAGCAATGGACTTGAAAATATGTTGTTAGTAGATTCCAAAATCTTTCAGTAATATTCACATTTATGCATGAAATTAACTAGTAATTCATAAATATTATTTTCTAATGTGTACATTGCAATCTGTTCAACTAGAGAACAATAAGCAACTCCCTCTGGCCCAACAAGAGGAGGATAATATGTATGACATATAACTGAAGTATAGTCTTATACAGACTCAAGCCACCGTTCCTGAGATATGTAGTTAATTAAACCCCAACCACCAAAGTAAATCAGTATCCACTGTCTAATATTCAAATTAGTATAAAAGCAACCATCTTTTACTAGGATTTGAATGTGAGAACCTTCAACATCTAAAATAAGCTGTTACAAGTGATCTGCAACAATGAAATTACCATTAGATCAGCCCAGTGAGCTAATTTATAAATATAAATTCATAAAAACACTCACAGTTGTAACACTAACTTTTTTATTAATGAATAATTTATTACAAATCAAGTTTGCACTTCAATGAATTCAGTGCTTATTAATTTTAATGTAACACAATTAGGTGCATATGAACTGCTAGTGCTTCAACAGCTGATTTTAAATATTTTATATGTACAATAAATATCATGGACATTACAATCATATTTGAGCAGCTCAATGTTGGAATGGTAGTGATGAAAATGTTCCTTGTTGAAAGTCCTAGGTGCAAATCCCAATCAGGTTTTGCATTTTTCTTCATACTTTATCACAAAAATATTTAGTTCAAGTGAAAAATTAAATCATCAAAAAAATTAATTCTTTAAGATTTTGAAGTCAGAAAAATTGTAACTATATGCATAGATGATGGTTTCTTCTTTGTTTCTGTAAGAAGTACTGTGTTACCAAAATGTTAAAAACATTGTAAGCCAGTGACATGTCAAAGTTAATGCCATTTATTACATCTTTCAGAATGCTCACATAAATCTGAAATTTGATATGCTGTGAAGATTTGTAATTTAAAAACATAAGTTTTGTGTTTACATACAAATTTGGTGGTAGAAAAATAACATAAATTGGTGGTTTGACAAACATGACATAATTTTATTTGTACTAAATATGCTAAGTTCAGTTTTGTTTTTCTTTATATGCATGAAGTTGTAGATGCATGTAAATAAATATATACTTATCATGGCTTCTTTACACAAAATTCTTTGTCAGGTACAAAGTTTCAGAATATCATTCTACCTTCATTTAGCTATACTCCAAGTCTTATGCTTCTGACTGTCATTTCCTGCATCTTCTTGGATATTTGCTGTTAAGTATTTTGTTCTCTAACATATCCAAACCACCTGACTCTGTTAATCCGTTCTTCCTTCTTATACTTTCTTTACTTTTAATATTTATTCCTGAGTTCCACATCTAAACAGATATTTGTTCCATGAGAAGAGTTACCGGACCAAAGTTAGGAATGCATGGGAACAAAATGGCTCTGTTGATCGTTATCATGCTCAACTGGAATCTGGTCCGGCAGGTAAAGAAGATAAGAGTATAAATAAATACTCCAGGGAAGACCAGTTAAAAATCAGTTCCAGAAGGAGAGTCTGCGATGGGAGTTCTATGAAATTAGTCTAAGTGAGATGTTATGATTTGAGTCTGCATGGAGAGTTCTGTGAGATGCCAGTCAGCGAGAGTATTCTGTGAGGAGGCCAGGAAAGGAAAACATTTCTGGTATAAATTAAGTTTGGTGCAATTAGGGTGATGTTATAAATAATTCCAGTACACAAAAACAAGAAATGGTTTAGTGAGTTACTGTTAGACTATAAGTGAAGAGATAATGTACTGAATTTCATTCATAAATTGTTAGGTTAGTTTTATTTGTGAACAGCCAAAGTATCTGCAGTGAAAAAACTTTATAGTTGTCTTATCTATTTTACTATTGCTTTTAATAGAAGACTAGTGGTTAAAAGTGTTAAGACTAGCAGTCATGCTAATATCTTTTGTCAATAGAACTGAATTCTGGTTTTCATTATTTATCTACCTGTGAATAAATCCTGACTATTACTTTAAATTCTGTTTTATATATGTAATCACTGTTTATTATTATTATTATTATTATTATTATTATAACAATAATAATATTATTTTAACAATATTAACAAAGGTCTGAAAGAAAGAACGGCTAAATTATTTTGTACTCGGATTGTTTTGTTTTGTTAAGCTATAAAATCATTTACCAATATATTATTTATTATTTATTTATATTATTTTATTTTATATTATTTATTTATATTATTATTTTATTTTTTTTAAATTTTATGTGACACTATCATTAATTTGAAAAGAAAAACCGTTATACATCGAATAGCAGCAGTGAATATTTTGTTGAATATATATTGTGAACTCAGTTTTTTGTTTTCTAAATTTTTTGTTTGTTTTGTTTATTGTATATATATTATTTGTTCTGACAGTTTGAACTTAGTTTCGGTTTAATTCGGGTATAGTTATTTTATTATTAGACTTTATCTCAATATTTTAAAATTCATCTATTCCTTATGATTTTCTTTTGTTCTTTTAATTAAGTAGATAAGGAAGAATTAAATTAAATTCAGTCAATACTTGGTCTCTTTCTGTTTTCAGTTAAAAGAAAACATACATTCTAAAATATAATTAGTTGTAGTGGTCTGTATTTTTTTTTTTTTTTTTTTTGCTCCATTTAAGGCTTATTATATAATTATTTATTACCTTTTACACTATGAATTTATCAGATTTTATTGTAGATGTTGAAAGGAATTTTCAATGTTTTGATGACTTTTCTAAAGCTAGTGGCTTTTCTTTTAATCATGACAATGTTTTGAATTGTGTTTTTATTAAAGTAAAAAATATAAAATCTCACTGGAATACACTCCAAAGCATCAGTCCAATTATTGATGACTTAAATATTTTGATTTTGGCAGAAACCAATGTCACATACAATGAATCTTTTGAGTATTGTTTAAAGGGGTTTACCTTAATTTCAAAGTATAGGCCTAAGGGAAATGATGGGGGGATTTCCATTTATCACAGATCAAATTTAAAAACTAAAAGGATAAGTGACATTAATTTCACTACAGCAGAAGTTCTCTCAATAGAGATTGAAACTGCAACCAATAAAAAACTGATCATATCTGCTTTTTATAAGCCTCCAGAAACAAGTAAAATAAATGTTAATATCGAATTAGAGTCATGGTTAGAATCTGAGTTTCTTAGAGCAACTGAGAATGTATTCCTTATTGGGGATTTTAATGTATGCTCATTGGATCCATCTATGCCGCCTCAGAGATTATATATGGACATTCTTAGTTCCAACGGTTATATTAGTGGAATAAGGAATTTGACTCGACAAGAGATTCGTAATAACATTCTTACAAGTTCTTGCATTGATCATGTCAATGCAAAAAGTGATCCAAAAAAGGGTAAAAACTTTTATGGTTAGTTCAAAAGTAGCTTATCATTATTTGATAAATGAACAAACAAAATTTGATAATGATGTATTATTTAAACAAATTTTAAACAATAATTTTAGTTCTTAGGTTGGTTATACTGATTCATTCGAATAAACATAACAATTAAGAACTTCATACTGACATGACTAACAATGTCAACATTATTTTAACCTTTTGTCAATTGTTATATTTATAACTTTTGTTTTTAAAATTCAAAATTTATTTAATATATTAATTTGTGAAGGAAATAATTATAATGTATAATACATTAATGTTCCTGATGATAGATTAATATCCAAAGCATTCGGATATAATAATAAAAATAGTTGGTAAGTGGAAATTATTATATAATTAATTTGTTTATTATTGTCGCTTATTATTATTATTACTATTGTCATTATTATTGATTTGTCGTTTTTTTACTTATGTTCTTTAACTAATAAATTGTAATATTATAAATATTTTAAACTGTCAATCTCTCAATATCCTGATCGAGCCGCGAACATGCGACAGTACTTTTTATCCCACACTAAATGATGAACATTGAAAAATTTTTTTTTCATTAAAGTGAATAGTTTTTTCTTTTTTAAAGAAGGTTATTCATTCAAATATCATAATACTGGCTCAGAAGTAGATAAATAATTCTATCTCTCACTTTTAAATTATTTTGTTTCTTTTTATCTGATTACTACTATCCTCTCAATTTTCTACCTTTTAGTCTTCAATCCTTACAGATAATGAATTAATTCATTTTGTATTCTAAAATATCTAGTTGAATTAATGCTGCAATAGTATCTTTACTCCAAATATCATATTTTTTTAATCTCTAATTATGCATTCCAAAATTGTACTGTGATCATTATAATATATTGTCATCATAGAAATTGTAATTACCATAAGGGAACCTGATTATTGCACACAGCATTGCTCCAATACTGTATACACCATTAGTAAAATTACCGTATGTTTACTAATTGTACTTGTAAATAAAACAAAAAGCATAATGCATTATTCTTTTTAACTACCATTACATTTGAGAATATTTGTAAAATAAGTGCCTTATTAAAAATGTTTAATTTTAAATTGTTAATTTTACTTTTTTTTCAGCAACTGCAGGCGCAGATGAAACTCTTCAAATATGGAATTTTATTAGTCAAAGTAAAATCACAAAAAAAAGCTATAGAAAAATAAATCATCAATCTTCAAAAGATATTTGTTTAAGTGAAAAATTTAAACATATTATAAGATAAAAATGTTATAAATTATCTTATTGTTATAATATTGGATATAATAATTAAATATGCAGCATTTTTATGAAAGTTTATTTTACTATAATGTTATTCGTTGATGCTAATCGTTTCAAAGGTGCTGTTTGAGGCAGTATGAAAAATTATTTCATGATTGAATTAAACTTTACTCACAGCTGATTATTTTAGGAATGAAATCACGAACAAATTAGGAAAATATGGAAATTAACTTATATTAATTGCTTTTTTGTTGCTGCATATTTATTGGCCAAGGTATGAAGCCTTACTATAAAAATATTTGGTATGCAGTAATTGCTATGCTGCAGAGGAGTGAATCCTGGATTTGTTCCTAAAAATCCATTCACATAAGTATATAAAAGTATATTATAAAATATTCAAAAGAAATAGGAAAAGAATAGAAATGCAAGAGAGTAGACATCTTATCTATACTATACCCTCTTACATAACAGTTATTGTAAGTATTTGTGAGTTTTTTTTATTCTTTCCTTTAGTTGACAGCAAAGTCACTATTTTATCAACAAATTGTACTATGAGAAATTATGGGTGCAACAACATGATACTTCATCAGTGAGGTATCATTTAGAATAACTAATGTGGTGTTAAATATGAAGAATTTCTATTTTTCATCTCTTATTAATTATTTTTGATGACAATCACTGAAACATCCCTTCATAACTTTTAAGTTATTTCAGTCAATTAATTTGGTTTGCTTTTAATTATGGGACATCAGGTTGATCATACATTTTTTTATGAATCTTAAAAAATATAATTGAAACTTTTTTACCATCTAAAACAAATCTTGGATTAAAAATCTGATGAACTGATTAATTTTCAGATCTTTTAAAACACTTCTTTCATTAATTTCATTGAAGAAGAACTTTATGATTTACACAGTCATGTAATATTTTACTTTACTTAATATTTTATTTTACTTAATATTTTTTTTTTGTGAATAAAATAATTGTACAATTATATTTTATTGTAATTATAATGCTTTTATACTGTAATGTGTAATTATTCATTACTGTCTAATTACATGTACTTCAAACATCTATATTTATAATAAATAAACAACTTTTTTGGGATTCTTTTTAATTTGTCATTTCATAATTTCAATATTCATTTATTTTTAATTATTTCTGTAATATAAATTAAGGCAAATAAAAATATCATTGTTTAATAAAGAAGATTCTGTGATAAGTTGAAATTTGTTGCACACTGACATTTCCCAAAGTTCGTAATTATGTTTTCATAATAGCTACTGAGATGTGTAGTTTGCATAAAAATGACATTAATGGGTGTGTGAGTGTGTGTGAAGCAATTTTTTTTATATTTTTTTATGAGATCATAAAATTAAATTAATTACCTAAAAATTCAAATAATGTAAGATAAATATATATATTTTTTTTTTTGAGGCACCAGTTTTGTAGGTTATTTAAAATTATGTGTGATGTAATTATTACTTTTTTTAAATTCACTAATGAATAATGAAACACATTTTTAATTAAAGAGTGTCTTATACATTAAAAAAAAAAAGCTAGAGAATAACATCAATAAAATAATTGTAAGTAATAAAATAAAATTGTGTAAACATATTTCAGAATTTCAACCAAGTGCAATACCATGTTTCTAATAATATGTGTGTAATACTTTTGTATGTAGTAATTACGTTTGCAAACTAATAAACAGAAACATTATTTGTATGTTCCTACTACCTACGTAAAAATATTTAAATTGTATACTTAAAAGTTATAAATATATATTTTAGTGAAACTATAAAATACATCTACTTTATCTAAAAGAAAAAAATGACGTGTTTGTATATTATGTTAAATAAAAATGTTTACAAAAATTAATTTAGAAATTTGGTGAAAAAATTTTTTCTACCTCACTGTTACTCAAGTAGGAATTAATTTAATTAATTGTTGGTTCTCAGCATGCTGACTATTTACAATAATCTCTAAGATATGTTAGCTTTATTATTTATTGTTTCCACCAAACTTCTGTGTTTAATGAAAATAAAGCTTTTTCAAATAAAAATAAAATAATTTTTTCCCAACAAAAATAATTCACTTAATATAATTTTATTATAAGAAATTTAAAAACTTTAAATTTTTTTATCATCAGTAATCTTATTTTTTAATAGTCATAAACATAATAGACAGTATAAGAGCTATGCAAAAACTACATAAACAATGTCATGCACATGTAGGGCAACCCTATTGAATAAAATAAAATAAAATATAAAAATTAGAGTATAAAATACTATATTGTATGTTTTATTTGCAGCAACCATAATAGAAATAACACTAATGGACAAAATAAAGAACACTGCTTTCATTTTTTTCATTCCATGAAAATTAAAACCAATATCAATAGGTATTTCAGATAGGTACTATATAACGTAGCATGATAAGTAATAATAATTTTCAATTTCACATATTTGGATTTACCTAATTTTTAAAATTATTACTATGATCTATATATTTATCAAAGGATGGTTGAATTGGCAAAAAAGCGTACCTCTAAATTACAAGTAAGATGAAAAGGTTTAATCAGATTTCAAACATAGGTTGTGAAGAAAAATGTTGCTTTCATTCAGAATAAGGATGAAATCGGTTCCAAATATAGATTGTAATTCACTGAACAAATGAATTTTTTAGCTGGTCATTTTTCAATCCTTAAGATTCTTCTGGACTTTCTTAATACATTTTAAAAGCAATGTTCTTGATACAGTGAAAAACAAGAATGATATCTACATAAGGAGTATTAGAAAAGTTTGAAAATAGTTTCATATTATAATACTGAATAATTAGACAACAGAAATAAATGAGATTCTTATGTATACAAAGCTACAATAATACTATCTTTCAGAAAGTTTGTTAATTTCTGCCTAATATTTTAGACATGATAGCTTGAACACAACTGTAATTTTTTAAACAGCAAGATTCATTTGACACATGATCTTCATGTTAAACTTGACAAACAGTGATGTAATCCTTTAATAGGTACTATTGTTTTTTTGAATATGAATAAAAACAAAAATTTTGCAAAGATAAAATGAGGAAATTCATGCTACTGAATTATTTTTTACAGCATTTCACTTTCAGATTGTATTCAGTGATATTCTTGTAACAGTTATTATCATACAACAAATCAAACACTATTAAAACCATTCTACATTCTATTTAATAATATTGTACAATTAATTTAATTTACCTTACTTCTCTTGACAAGCTGATATTTATTTGAAACCATAGAAAAAATATTGTGTTCATTATTTAAATGGTGTAATTTGGGTATGTCTCCACTTAGGGAGTATAAGACCTTGCTATGGTGATGAAGCTTGTGTGCTCCAGTGACCCTGAGCTAGCTGGCCGCAGTTAACCTCTGGTAGGGCCTCCCAAGCCAGACAGATCAAAGGGGTGGAAGCTAGACTAAGAAGTACTTCAACGAGTTATATCAGGCCTAATATGCTGGTAGCAGTAATTAAAGCTGCTTTCAACAGAAATGCTTAGTCTTAGAATAGGCCAGGTTGTACAGCAAAAAATACTGGGAAATGTCAAAAACAGAAAAAAGGAATGTAAAAAATAAGAAAATTAAACTTTGGATCCCTTAATATTTTAACATTATATAGTAAGATCAAAGAACTGATGGTTATGATGAAGGCAAGAGAACTGGTTATTTTGTAGACTGGATTGGATAAGTGGAAAGGACATAGTGGGAAAGATATTAGAGGAGATGGGAAGTTGAAGTGGAGTAGAAATGAAGTTGGTAAAAATGGAATTGTCTTAGTGATCAGAAAGGATATGCATAGTCTTGTAGATAGTGTGGTATCAGAGTGAGTTGTAATTATACCCATAAAGCGAGAAATAACAAAACTGACTATCATGTAGATATATGCACCACAGACTGGATTCCTGGAACAAGAAAAACTGAACTTTGAGACTGAGTTGGAAATACTTATTGAGAAAGTTAATTTAGTAACGGGAGATTTTAATGCTTAGATTGATAGTGACAGGAAAGGATTTGAAAATTTCCTGGGATTATTTGGATTCGGTGGAAGGAATGATGAAGGAGTGAGACTGCTGAACTAATGTAAGAGGAATGCTGTTGGCTAATATCTGGTTTAAGAAAAAAAAGTCATGTAATAACAAGATATTGCTGGGAAGAGCAGATTAAAACAGTGATAGATTACTTTATTGTGGTTAGAAAATGAGAGAAAAGGCTAACAGATGTTAAGATAATTGCCAGTGAAAGTGCTGATGGAGATCACAAACTGTGGGTTGCATGCTGGATGGTAGGTTAGTTTCAAAAACTTAAAAAGCAGAAAATACAAAGGAGGATAAGAGAATGAAAGTTGATAGAAAGAACAAATGTATGGAGGCATACAGAAAACTGCTACAAGAAAAGATACCTAAAGAACAGATAAAGGATGTCGTGACAGAATGGGGAAACTTTAAGAGGTCATTGGTGGAAGGAGCTGGAGAGGTTTGTGGTAAAACATCAGGGAAGGATAAGGAAACAAAATGGTGGAATGTACAATAAAACAGGCAGTCGGAAGAAAGAATATGGCCTGGAGGAAATTATGTAAAACTATCGCAACATCCAGGGTGAGTTAGTCACTTCGGCTCTTGGCATGTATTGTCCCATGGGTAAGGGTATCGGATCCTTATTGCTACGTGTATGCCCTACGATATCGGTATTGTGGGTCAGGCAATACCTGACTCCTCGGTCTGGGTTAAATTTGATGAAGGCGGCTGACTGGGGAAACCCAGGCAGGATCAACGATATGAGGCATGCCCAACTGGCTCCCTGCCTGCAGCTTTGACATATTGACGTATATTTACAGGTTATAGAAACAACATACAGGGCAGAAAGTCCACATCACAACCCTCATCTTGAAGAGCCTCTGTCTTTGCAGGCGAAAAGGAGGAAGTGTTACATTCTTGGATATTGAAGAGTCAGATCAAACTAAGTTTCGACCAAAAAGCAGTGCAGCAATATCAAAATATTTGATTATAAAAGGAAGGAAAGACATTTTAACAAGATAAGTGCCTTCGTGATAGCCCGAGGCAGCGCGGAAGCTGCTGGATGACCAGTAAAAGATGTGAGGAATACTGCTGTGGGATTGTTTGTTGAAACTATAAACGATATACAATCATCTCGTTGAAAATGAAGAAGACTGGACTGTTAGATATTGAGATTTCACCATATGTTGTACCCTAAATACGTCGTGGGGTATAGTTGTGGTTAGGGACTTGCTGAACTGCACCGAAGAGGAAATCGTCGCGGAACTGGATGAACAAGGAATTATAGCATGTACACGATTGAACGCCAGGTTGAAGTTTTACTCTCCGACGCTGAGAGCCTCCGCGTCGCATGTCTTGACATTTAACAAGCCGAAGTGTCCGGAAAAGATAAAGGCCGGCTTTCACAGACTAGACGTCCGTCCATTCATCCCTACACCATTGCGATGCTTTGGATGTCAGAGGTTTGGTCATACAGCGGCAGGTTACACAAAAAAACAAATCTATGTTTGTAGTGAACCACTGTATCCCGACGCCCCGTCCAGAGACCCATCTATCTGCGTCAACTGCCACAGGAATCATTAGGCAATGATCCCTGATCATCCCGCAAAGAAATTATCAGATGTATAAAGAGGTGATAGCAATCCAAGAAGTTATGACAGTTCAAAAAGCTACCTTGCAGCGAAGAAAATCGTTTAAAATAGGTTCCTGAATGTAATGTCATATGCACAGGCAGCGGAAACTCCTGCAACTTCATTCAAAGTGAAGGATGTGATTGCGGAGCTAGCATCGGCGCTATCAAGTATGGTTGAACGTATTGTGAACAACAAACTTGGAAATCGTTCAACAAGATAAAACAGTCCAAAACCGGAGAAGAAAGCAGCAGTTTTTAAGCAAAAGAGTTCGTCTCCTTTGAGGAATGAATCTCAACCAGTTCCAAGGCGAAGGACAATGTTAGTAGAATAAACAAGAAGCCTGAAGCCAAAGTGGAAATTGCAAAAATCTTCATGCAGGAAATTGAGACGGTAGAAATAAAAACATTGGAAAAGGAGGATTTAACAAAATCAAAAATGGAATCTCCAAAAGCGCGCCTTTAAGTGAGCGGCGAGGATTTCAGCCACCCCACAAGCAATAGCGGGGAGTGCTTCGAGTCTTGACTCTGATGTACTACTGACCGCAACATTTGAGCCAGTATCATCTGATACCGGTAACAAGGGATCCTCCGTGGTTTACAGCGTAAAGGATAGGATGATTCCATCTCCGAGGCCTCGGATACCTTGGAATTTGACATTGAGGCTTTTAGAAAGATGGAGAAGAGAAGCACAAAAGGATGTCCTAAAGGAAAACCAAGGCGATAGGTCATAAGAAGAAGCTAGTTTTTATGTGTTTTTTTAAAGAATTTTGATGAACATTTTAATCATTGCGTTACGTGAATATATGTTAATAACTTTGATAGAATGTGCGTTCTTTAAGTGGTTGTAGGACTCTACAACCTTATCATCATATGTTTAATACTTTTTTAATATAGGTGTTTTTTTAATTTTTTGTAACGGTGTTTGATATTGCTTTTTTGAAATGAATCTGATTATTAGACAATATTTCGTTAGAAATGGTTTATGTTTTTAAGTGATAAGGGTCCTTTACATCCTCGTCATTTTGTGTTTCATTCTGGGGTTTTAATAACCATTTGACAAGTCTATTTTCTAGATAATCTGCTGTTGATAAAACTAGTCTGTTGACTATGTTGCTAGAGAATTGACGGAAAAGGAAAATAAATATTTTATCGTTTTTTTTTTTTTGTTTTTTTTTTATGTAAAAGCGAGTTAATGACCATAGCAGTCGATGCTCCTTAAACCTCAAAAAATAAAAAAAATAATGCCTTAGACCATTGATTACCAAACGTTTTCGCCCACCGCTCACATTGAAAATCAAAACATTTTCTAGCGCTCCCAACATTTTTAAACTTACCATCTGTTAAAAATAAGAATGGCAATTACCGTTTTTAAGATGCTCTCTTAAAATCAACAATTTTAATTTTAAAAAAGCTTAAAAAAACTTTAACTTTTTTATTCGTCTCTCTAAGACTCTTGGTCTCAAAGTTGAAGTAGTTTGAATACAATCATTTTTATCATAAAATATAGTTGTTCCTTTAATATTTTGTACTAGTGTAGTAGGTATTTAATTTTAATTTGAAATATCAGGAAACGGAATTTTTGCCTTTTTTTTAATCAGCCTTCCTAGATCACTGGACGCTCCCAATTTTATGTGAGTCTTCTATCCCTACCCCCTGAAGGCCTTCAGCGCCCACAAAGGATCTTTACCGTCCACTTTCAGAACGAATGGTCTTTCTTTTTCCTGTTCAGCCTCCGGTAACTACCGTTTAGATAATTCTTCAGAGGATGAATGAGGATGATATGTATGAGTGTAAATGAAATGTAGTCTTGTACATTCTCAGTTCGACCATTCCTGAGATGTGTGGTTAATTGAAACCCAACCACCAAAGAACACCGGTATCCACGATCTAGTATTCAAATCCGTGTAAAAATAACTGGCTTTACTAGGACTTGAACGCTGTAACTCTCGACTTCCATATCAGCTGATTTGGAAGACGCGTTCACCACTAGACCAACCTGGTGGGTGAGAGAACGAATGCCCTAGACAATTCCAACCCCACGTCAGTGCAATAACACCTACGAACACGTCTGGGGCGGGAAACGATATGGTACTTCAGTACTTTCGCTTACGTCGACAACGGGACATGGTTTTGCTTTCCTGTGGAGTACGGGATTGGCAGTCCCAAGCTGTCCAAGCCAGTTTCGGTTGTGCTTCTCGGTTTCGCTATTTGCAGCGGTGGTGGAAGGCATGACTGTAATTTGTTTTTGCCGCCGCGGGGCGGAGTGCTCATCCCTCCTATCGGTTGTGGTGCCGGGTTGTGGGTGGGTTGCTGTGAGCTTGCTCTGCTGAAGTCTTCCGCCGTCCAGCGTGAGTCAACCACTTCGGCCCTTGGCAGGGATTGTCAATTGGGTAAGGGTATTGGAGCCCTAACTGCTATGTGCGAGTTCTGAGCTATCAGTATCGTGGTTCAGGCAGTACCTGGCTTCTCAGCCCGGGTTAAATTTGGGGGAGGCCGCTGACTGGGGGATCCAAGGTAGGATCAATGATCCGGTGCACGCCCAGCCATTACTCCGCCTGTATCTTCTGACACATTGACTGGTGAAACTATAGATTATGTAATATTCAACTTTCACAACTTCCGTGGCAGAGGATCCACGTAAAAACCATCATCTTGGAGAACCTCTTAATTCGGAAGCGAAGATGGGGAAAAGTGTCGAATTTAATGACAAATAAGAATGCATATTTTTGGAAAAGAAGGATCGAACCAAATTTCGACTGAAGATTGGTCGAAAGACCGGTTTCTAAACATCTTGTAATCAAGAAAAAGGAAGACGATTTTTCGAAGATTAGCCTTTTCGTGATAGCTTGAGGCATCACGGAAACAGCTGGAAGATCTGTTAAATAAACAAGAAAGACTGCGAGGATTATTTGTTGAGACCGTCAACGACCTACAGTTACTCAACGCAAAGAAAATAGGACTCATTGACATTGAAGTTGTTCCACGTAGTAGTTTAAATACTTCCAAGGTGTTGGTATGTGCAGGGATCTACTAAACTGCACAGAAGAAGACATTTTTTAAGAGCTTCATCAACAAGGAGTCGTTGCATATCGAAAATTGAACACGCGACGCAATGGAGAAGTGGTACCCTCTGCGTTGATTTGAGAATTTAAGTTACATATTC
Source organism: Lycorma delicatula (assembly GCF_047948215.1). Classification (NCBI taxonomy): domain Eukaryota; kingdom Metazoa; phylum Arthropoda; class Insecta; order Hemiptera; family Fulgoridae; genus Lycorma; species Lycorma delicatula. The sequence goes on from NC_134457.1 coordinate 125,742,686, forward strand.
ATTCTAAAATTCTTGTATCCTGTCCCATTATTACAGAAGCATTATCAGCAGCAATACTAACAAGTTTGTGAGAGCCACTTCTAATTCTTCAAGCATAAAAATGATTACTTTGAACAAAGATGAACTGCTGGCATCAATTGTATCTATGATGCTTAGGAAAGAGCGTTCGACTATTTTCGTCTCATTATCGAGATACCTAACCTCAACAGCTGATGGTTTTGTAAAAGAAATGACAGCTGATTCATCTACAATCAAATAGAAAAGGTTTTACCTTAGTTTTTCTGATATCTTTAGATATAACTGCTAAAGCATTTCTTATTAAATATGAAATCTTAGTGCGACCAAATTAAATATTTTTTACTACTGCACCAAAGGAGCAATTTTTTTTATTAATGATGGTAGTGCTCGTTAATTCTAAAAGAAGACTGTGCTCTGCAGTATGTACACTCATTCTTAACTCAGATTCAGTAACTTTTATTATCTAATGAAGAATGCCATCGATAGAATGGTGGCTATGCCAGGTTGGTGATTGCACCTCGTACATTTGTTATATCCTTAGGGGTATTTGCATGACTAAGTATAAGAATTTTGCTACCATTAATATGGATATTACAGTATGTATAATGCGCTGTTTGCTTTAGTTATCACAAGGCTGGCAAGGCTGGATCCAAAATTTTAATAACAGATCATTTTTTTTTTTTCAATCTTATTAAACACCCACGGAGCAACTGGTCCGTGCCGTTAAGCTTTAACACAGTTGCTCCGGTGTGTTGTGGCTGTCGTCTGCCCCCTGTCTCGCCCTCTCCTAGGGCTTCCCATCGGGGTCCCAAAAGCATCATCAAGATGCAGTAGCCCTCCCTTCCGGACGACCACTCCACCCCTCCGCTATCGGGCTGCCCTCCCCGGCCCTACTCTAGGTTGCTGAACCTGCATTACGCGTGTCCAGAAAACCACCGCGGCTCCCCTCACATACCTGAGGGTTCTGAATGCCTCATCAGAAGCACCCCAACCCATCTATTCTTGCGTATGGACGGGCTAAGGCGTCCTTCGCATCCAGGCTGCCTCCCTGAATAACAGATCATCTAGTCAGGCATTACTAAACTTTTGTTTGTTTTTAATTGCCATTGCTGTTTTTAAGATGTGCTCTTAAAAACAGCAGTTCCAATTATTGTTTTTAAATGTGGTATATTCTATTTCTGAGTTGAAACTTACATTTTAAATGAGAGCAGTTAAAACGGATATTTAATCATATTTGAAAGTACTTTTATTAAAATTGCTTTCAAAAAAATTACTATTGTATCTATATAGTTATATCACAACAATATTGATAGCATTTTCAATATAGAATTACAATAATTAAAACAAAGCTTTCAGTTGAAAAATTACATTTATATTAATGTGAAGGATCAATCTAATATTTTTCAACAATTTTCTGTGGGCCTTCTACACCCTGCCCTGAAAGTCTCCAGTGCCCACAATGGGTGTAATCACCCACTTTTAGAACGAATAGACTAGATGATCACTGTTAAATTTTTTTGTTTGAATTTACAAAACTGAACTCCAAAAATCTTTTCTGTTTTTTTCATCCTGACCATCAGGATGACCTGATGTACAGTATATGATTTAGAGTCAGTTTTTATAATTATACTAATTATTTACACAATATAATAATTATCACTAATAAAAAATTACTGATATAGTATTACAGTAGTCCATTACAATATATGCACAACTATCAGCACAGCGAATGAAACTGATACAACTCAAACATAGGAATGCAACGAACAAGCTTGTGGACATGAGCTAGCATTAAAAATTTTAAGTCCGATGATTTTCCTGGCAAGGTGTTCATACAAAGATGATTAAAATTAATGATAGCCAAGTTGGAAGGGAAGGAAGGAAACTCAGTTGCTAATTAAATCGTACTTGAGTTTCATAAACAGATGATATTTGATTTTGATAAATATTATGCCTATAAAAAAGGTGCTACATTTCCATAAAAAGTACTGAAATACTACCATTTTCCATAAAGTACTACATCTAGTACTTAAGATGGTAACCCTGGTCTTGACTCCATAACAGCACTGAACTCTACATAACTGGATAGGTGATCCTTATGGCGTAAAATACAATTAAGTGTTCAATATTATGCCGGCCTCCGTTGCGCGAGTGGTAGCGTTTCGGCCTTTCATCCGGAGGTCCCGGGTTGGAATCTCGGTCAGGCATGGCATTTTTACACGCTACATTTGCCATTCATCTCATTCTCTGAAGCAATACCTAACGGTGGTCCCGGAGTTAAATAAAAATCCAATGCCGCAGAATGAGCGGCTGGGATCTAAATAAAACCATTGTACGGTTGCGCGACTATAATCGTTATGGTAGGAATGTTTATTTTCCCAAGTCAGATAACCAAAAGAGACCCACCGGGTTGGTCTAGTGGTGAACGCTCTTTCCCATTCAGCTGATTTGGAAGTCGAGGTTCCAGCGTTCAAGTCGTTGTATCGTTGTAAAGTCAGTTGTTTTTACACGGATTTGAATACTACATCGTGGATACCGGTGTTGTTTGATGGTTGGGTTTAAATTAACCACACATCTAAAGAATGGTCGAACTGAGACTGTACAAGACTACACTTCATTTACACTTATACAGAGTCATTTACGAGAACCGGATGTTTTTAAAATAATCATAAAAAATTGTTTACTTTAAAAAAGTTTTATTGGTACTGAAACACTTGTTAAATCAAATCTTCGTTACTTACTCATAAATGAAAAATTATGTCCCGCAAGTAATGTCCATTTTGGGCAATACATTGTTGTAGCTTTTCACGGTAACTGGCCTCAATTCTTTGCGGCATGTCTACATCAATATGGGTGACGTGATGACGAATTGCGATCTTTAGGTCCTCCAATGTACGCGGTTTATTGCCGTACACACACGCGATTTCAGAAACCCCACAGAAAAAAATCACAACTATTCAAGTCGGGGGACCGAGGGGGCCAAGGAATGTCGCCGAATCTGGAAACGATCCGTCCCGGAAACAAGTTACGGAGAACAGCCATCGTTGCCCTCGCTGTGTGCGCTGTAGCTCCATCCTGCTGGAATAACACATTTTGAAAGTCGATTCCCCGGTTTCGTAACTCAGGGATGAAAAACGTATTCAACATCGCAATGTGACGATCAGCTGTTACAGTTACGGCAGCATCATTTTCTTCAAAAAAATACGGTCCAATAACACCGACCTTTCCTATTGCACACCAGGCCTTTGGGCTATAAAGTGGTCTCTCGTGAAGCTGATGTGGGTTTCTTTCTGCCCGATACCGGCAATTCTGTTTGTTGACGAAGCCATTCAGATGAAAATGGGCTTCGTCACTCATTAACAATAACAAATTTTCATTTTCTTCAAAAATGGTAAGCATTTGTCGACAAAATTGTAATCGCTGCGTGAAATCTTGCTCGTTTAACTGCTGCACGACGGCTATCTTGTAAGGATAGAAATGCAGGTCTGTATGCAGAATTCGTCTTACCGTACTTGTGCTCATTTGAAGCGCTGCTGAATGCTTCTGAATAGAGGGGCGTGGGCTTCTGACAATGGCTTCCCTTACTCGTTCGATGTTCTCCGGAGTGCTAGCAGTTCGTCGGGGATCCGGTGGTTTTTTCTTCAATATTGAACCATTTGTTCGAAGGTTGTTTACCCGTCGCAATATTGTGTTACGAGAAGAGACACTTGCATTACGATGGATATTAAACTGACGGCGGAAATCTTCGCTGAACAGCAGTTACGGATTCGTCATTTCGCACAAAACTGTCATACGCGTACAGGCGTTGGTCTAGCGTCCACGGCTCCATCTCAACGACTAAAATGTAAATGCTATGAACAAAGGAAACGTCAGTCACCAGCCACGTGCCCCTCCCACCGCGAACGCCCGAGTACAACCCACTTCAAAAACATCCGGTTCTCGTGAATGACTCTGTACATATATCATCCTCGGAAGTATACCTGAACGGTAATTCTCGCAGGCTAAACAGGAAAAAGAAAGAAAAAACAACTAAAAGAACGGTCACTTTAGTAACACAAGCAGAAATTTACGGACAGTTGTAAGATGTATATAAAGATTAGATGTACAGAGATCAGTGTTGAAAATACAAAATCAGAACATTTTTACTGCATTGTTTTAAAAAGTGGTTTTATCCTACTCTTACTTCTGCGCATACGCGTTTCATTTTATTTAGTTCCAATACTCATTTAATGGCATTCATTTATGCTTCAAATTTTACCAATTCCAACAAATAGGTCCCCTATTCAGTCATTCAGAGATACGTGCATAATAGTAAACCTGGATTGTTAGTGGCGCGGCTTCCAGTAAAGCTTAGTTGACCTGTTCGATCTAATCGAAGAACACGTAATTCGTTCGACTTTCGATTGTCTAAATCTCGATTTCTAACCAATGCATAAAAATAAATTATAATTTTATTTTTTTTATTGAATTATAAATTAATATTTTAGTAAACAGATAGAGTTGAATTGATGTAAGTATAGGTATGATATGGTGAAAAAAGTATGGTATTACTTTTTCATGTTTTCTGTTTGTTATTTCATTTTGGTGATTAACTTATGTTATTGCATTGATATATGTGTTTGTTTCAGATAAATTTTTAATTAGCCAAGGAGTTGCACAGCATGAGCATATTCGGTAGAGTAAAGGTAAGTTATGATTTGTAATTATAATTACTGTTATTAACGTTAATAGTAATTTGGAGGTTAAACCAGTGTGCATTCACGAAAGCGTATAGATTACCTGTATCTTGCACATCAGTGGAATGAGGTTAAGAATTTTTAATTTAAACAAAACAAATTTCAAGTACTGTAATAGTAAGATGAAAATAAACATTTTAAACAACATTTTTTCCCAATGTTCAGTTAATGGTATTTTAGGTAGTAGAAAACTTAAAAAGTTATTTCATCATTGTTAATTTATTACAACTTTCTTGTTTACACTTCTCCCAAGTAGATGACAAATGTGACTTGGTCATCTATGATATTTATATTCCTACAGAGACATCCTATAGAAATACAATATAGATGATTTTGATTATTGGTTACTAATTATTTTTGTTTTTTTATTATGAAACTGGTAGTACTAAATGGCAATCATGTCATCTTGATATGTATCTTAGCGATTTTAGTTGGATGGATTCTTTTTTTCCACAGAAGTATTGAATAATATCTTTCTGATAGATCTGGCATTCTTAAATCAGCTGATTTGGTAGTCAAGAGTTCCACCGTTCAAGTCCTAATAAAGTCAGTTATTTTTACACGGATTTGAATATTAGATTGTGGATTCCAGTGTTCTTTGGTGGTTGGATTTCAATTAACCACACATGTCAGGAATGGTCGAACTGAGACTGTACAAGACTACACTTCATTTACAGTCATTCATTTCATCTTCTGAAGTATTATCTGAACTGTAATTACCAGATGCTAAACAGGAAAAAGAAAGGAAGATCTGGCATTACAGTTTTCCGTTTTATTTTCCACCATTTAATGCTATTTTTACTATCCTATACATAATTTTAATGATTAGGATAATAGAATAAAATATAACCTACCTCTAATTTGGGAAGTAAAGGAATTTTATGCAAAGTATTTAGGAATTAACCTTCATTCATATTACCTGCATATTATTATATGCAGGTATATATTTATAGGTATAAAACAGGCATAGAGCTAATAACTGGTTTAAAATATATTTTATACAATTCTTGTTTAAGGATTTCAATTATTATACTATTAAAAACTTTATTTAAATATAAAAAGACTGATACACTAGTTTTCCCAAATCAGTTGCACCTATTACTTTCTCTAAGTAAGTTGTTGGTGCACATTGTACATTTCTCTTTTTTTAATTTGTATTATGCTGCTATTAATTTATATAATTTTTTATTAGAATTAAGAATATTTATTTTATATTTACAAATATTTTTGAAGAAGATAGAAGAAACAAACTTCCATCTTCCATGACAGAATCTTGTTTTGTCATATTTATATAAAAAGTGTTTCATGTTTGTTATATGTGTTATATATATATATTTGTTATATTGATTTAGGAACCATTGGTTTAATTGAGGCAATAACTAGACCTGTTCTCTACTATATGTTAGAACTCTCTGTTATATTTAATCAATACCGTAAGATTTTTTTTTTTTATTTAGAACTTATTATTATTCCTTATTGCTTCAATGTGAGTAGTTACAAAATCATTAAAATAAATTTTTTTCTTCTGTATTACTGAAATATTGTTTGATGATTTTTTTTTTCCATTCAGCTATTAGTACTTTTTGATAATATCTTATTATTATTTCAATATATACTTGCATGTACAAAATAGGTCTTATTTTCTTTCCTACAAATATATTTGTACTTTTTTTGCACCTGTTCACGTAAGTTCAGTAACTCTTTGAATATTCATTCATTTCTTGATGGGTTTCTGTTTTAACTAACATTTTTATGTTGTACCACTCTACAGTGAACAATTATTTTATATTTTTCAGAGACCATATCCAAACATTATGAAAGCAAGCCTATATCAAATTCTGTGTGGAGACTAATATTGAATTAATTTTAATTAATTTAATAATATATTACAATAATTAATAAATAATAATCAATATATAATAATAATAATAATTATTATTATTATTATTATTATTATTATTATTATTATTAACTTAATTATTATAATTTTATCTGAATTAAAAATATTTATCTTATCCTTACAAATCCATTTTTGAAAAAGATGAAAGCAAAATTCCATCATCCGTGACAAAATCATGTTTTATCATTTTATTTCTATAAAGGCTGTTTGTTCAGTGTTGAAATTGAGCCATTTCTTGGTAATTCTTAGCAATTATTTGATCAACTTCAATTTTGTTTTTACATTAATGTACCATGTAGATATGCTTAGGATCAGGACAAGACTTGATCAAAATCTTAGAAAGCGGGTTTGGACAGCGAATGAGCCGTGGAAATTCAAAATCAGCTTTACTACTCTAGTTTAGTAGCTTAGTACTCTAGTCAATGAGCTATCAGTTTTATGAGTTATAGATACTGGTTCAGATGCTAATCTGTTCTGTGGAGAGAAATTAGGGTTAAAGTTAGAGTAAGATCAGGCTTTTGTGGAAAGAGGTAAGGAATAAATTACCAAGGCATAGCAATACTTAATACCGTTTCATAGGACATTTGGCTGAATTATGTTTAAATGAAATTATAGCCACTACAGCGAGAGACTACATCACATATTCTATGCTGTTAGTAATGTGTAGGATGGATCGCCTTACGAAGAGCGCTATTAGTCATCTTCAATGGCTGACGCTGAAGACTATTAAGGTTAGTTTATTGTTTTCTTCACAAAACTAACTCTAACCTTAATCATTCTCCACAGAACTTTAACCTCTCTCTACAAAACATATTAGCACCTGAAATATTGCCATAACTCACAAAATTTATTACTAATTTAGTCGAGTTCTAATAATGCAGTGCAGACTTTGACCTTACACGAATCATCTGCTTTCTGACATTTAGATCCTGTATTTTTCTGACCCTAAGAATATGTTAAGAGTATATTATCCATTAAGGTATATTAAAATATAAAAAAATTGAAGGTGATGAAATTGATCTAGTAGTTGCTCAGAATTTACCCATTTCTTATTAATTTGTATAGTTTTATATATTTAACTTTATATTTTTAAATTCATCATCATGTGGTGTTCTGCCTGTTGGTAGATCCCATGCACCACTATTGTCTTCATCTGTTTCTGTCCAATGGCTTTCTCTTTGTCTCATCATAATCTTTATTACCCGTTACATGTCGTATTAACTTCAGCTTCTTCCTTCCTCTTATTTTTTCACCTTCAACGATCCTTAAAGAATTGTATTTATTATTCCTTTTCCCCTAATTGTATGCCCAATCCAGTATTCTTTCTTCTTCTGATAGTCGCCATATTCTTATTTTCATTTCTCCTTCTTAATATGTCTACATTATTTACTTTGTCCACCCATTTTATCTCCATCCTCCTCCAGACCCACATTTCAAAATCCTTGGTTTTACCTTTTTTCCCAGTGTCCATATTTCACTACTGTACAAAAGTTATTTTCATCTTGCATTCCCTCATCCCTACTTCCAATGTTTTCTATCATTCCTTATAATGCCAGCAAATCATCAGCAAATCTGACATAATTAATATTTCTTTCACCTACTCTTAGTCCTTTTCATTCATCCAGTATTTCTTTTAACGCTTCCTTGGCATAAAGTGTGGATAGTGTTGGTAATAACAGCAGACTTGCCTCACTCCTCTGCCTAATTCTAACCAATTTGTGAGATTCTCATTTATTTTCAAAGCTGCTTTTTGCATCATATACATTTCTTTGACCAGTCTCCTATTCTTCCAATCAACTCTCTTTTCTTGCAGAATCTCAAACAACTTTTCTCACTGTACTTTGTCAGTTGCCTTTTCCATATCAATAAAATACAAGCTCAATCCTCTTCCTCCTTCAAAACATCTCTCTCCAATCATTCTGATCAGTATTACAGCTTCTCTTGTTCTTTTCCTTTACTGAATCCAAACTTTTTTCCCCAACATTCCCTTCCATTTGTGTAATCAACCTTTTATTCATATCTTTCAGCATTATTTTTGCAGCATGTGATATTAAGTTGATAGTTCTATGTTCTTCACATTTTTTAGTTCCAATCTTTTTAGGTATTTATATCGTTATAGTTTTAACAAAATCTTTTGGCCATATTCCAGTATCATAAATTGTATTGCACATTGAGAGTATTTCATCTACTCCTTCATCTTCTAAGTATTTAAAGAGCTCTATTGGAAGTTCATCTAATCCTGTTGCTTCCTGTTCTTCTTATCTTTAATAGCTTGTATAAAATTGGTAGGTCTTTCTCCTCTTCCATAACCCCTTCTTCCATTTCAGCTTCCTGTTTTTCATGTTTCTTTCTTCCTACATATAGGTCCTCTATATACTCTTCTTGTCATTTCTTAATCTCAACTTTATAAATGCTTTTAATTTTAGAATTAGTTTTTACTAATATCTACTAATTAGGTTATTCTGTGTTAATACAATTTTCTTTTATTCTATTTCTGTTTAAATTTGTAACATATGCAATTGTGACAAATGTTTTTATGTATACTAATCGGTTTTTACCAATTAATACTGGTTTTTACCAGTAAAAAAGTGAGAATACATACTGAAAAAGTATAGATACTTCTTTAATACTATTTTTCCTTTTTCTGATTTAATTCCAGTAAGTTTATCTACTTCTGATCCAGATAATTTGTACACTTTGCTAATGTGTTATGTTTGACATAAATTACTACACCTCTATCTTTATGTTAACTCCTACAATAATAATAATAAACTAAAATTAATGTGTAATATTAAACTGATTAATTTCTTGCTGTTTCAACCCATATTCAGTGAAGTAACAGAACTGGGTAAAGTTACCTTTAAAAAAATGAAGTCTAATCCTAATTGTGGGTAACTTCTCAGCTGTGATATGAGAAATTATGACTGTAGCAGTGATGTTGCATTTACAACCTTAGTTGTAATACTTTATTCATTTACTTATTTTGTTCTTAATAATAATAATCATGTTTATCAACAGCACTCTGCTTTTTTAAACATTCTAACTGTTCTTTATGAAGGTTCACATGACTTGTGAAAGAAAAACAATCCTTTTCATACATCTTTAAAGTGGTTTATAAAATTGATATCTCTGGTTAAATCTACCTTCTCTGCATTGCCTTTACTGTTTATTTTACTTCCCTTCAGAGTTAATTTTATCATGTTTCAGCCATGCTTTCCCTATAAAATGTGTTCATTAAGAATTCTTACAACAGCTTTACCATTGTTCATAGCAAAGCTTGAAGTCTTCCCATGTTATTGTGTTCAGACCCTTTGTTACATTTTCCATTGTGATAAAAGCAACTTTACAATGTAGTTTTTAGTTTGGGAAACAGAAAAATAATTGCAAGGGTTCAATCAAAGGTTGCAGATGTGTGGAAGGACTTAAGTGGATGTATTAACCAGAAACTCTGACAATAAGAAATAGGTGGTTTGGTGCATTTTATGATTGAGGATCTTTGAAAACACATTTGTCAATGCACAGACAAAACCAATCCTCAAATGTTCTGTTTAGAATGTTTGGCCCTGTAGTACAAATTTTGTGTGAAACTCTGGGAATTAAAGTTGTGAGTACTGATTTGACCTTCACTTTAATTATAAAAGCTTTCTTTGGGTGAGATGATTTGGTTGTTTGCCAATTGGTATTTTATCTTTCTGACTTCAGGTCATATTGAAATACTCAGGATTCATCTCTTATGATCACTGATCCAAGAATTCATGCTCAGCTGTCAAATGATCCTACATTACTTGACTAATGTGCAGACGATATTTGTTCTTCTCAAGAGTTGCATTTTCGGGAACAAATTTTATAAAAACTTTCAGCATGTACAGGATGTGGCAGCATAATTTGCTGATTTGAATTAGGTGCCAGGAAATGATGTTTGGCCGTTAGAGGTTGCGGATGGTCTCATTCGAATGGGTGGGTCAGGAAGTTTTTTCTCCCATCCATTTTAGTACCAAAAATTCAGTGGATGAATAGGCTTCCTTTTCTAATGGTCGCTCGATCGTCGCCACACACCGAGCATTCCATGCACAGTTTTAGACAGATTGCCACCCGAACTTGTGTTCCTGGTTGGCAGTCGATTGTTACATGGGCAAACACGTTCAGGAGAATAGGCAGTGTTGAAAAGAGATGATCAGGAGAACAGTCTGTGAAATCACCCCAAAACATCAAGGTAGTAGAGAAGTCGTTTTTTGCAGTCTCCTTGGTCCTTGGCACACAAGCATGCAGCTGACCTTTTTTTTACTTCCTTGTACAAAGAAAAGGAAGTATTGTGATTGCAAAAAATTTCAGATTTCAATGAAAATATCCATTTTGACCATCCCTGAATCCATTTTGATTAGTTTTGATGTTACATCATATGTATGTATGTATCTTTCATAACTAAAAAAAAAATTAGTTGTAGAATGTTCAAATTGCGCAACTGACTGGACGAAAGTGTCCAAAAAAGCCTAAAATCCAATGGTTTTTTGGATTTCAGGCTTTTTCTTAACTGCAATAATCAGATCTCATTGAGAACTTTTCAACAATACGTAAGTGGTACTTATTTTCATTGGTTCCAGAGTTATAGCCAAATAAAATTTTAATTAATGAACTATTTGGGTCTTGGATCATGTAAGGGGAAAGGGCACATTGGTTTGAATCTGATTTCATTTCTTTTTAACTTTTTTTTTTATTAACTTCGATTGTAAAAAAAAGTGTATATGTAATTTAATAGGTGTACAAGGAAGTCATGTGATGTCCACATCAAATTTTTTTTCCAAGGGTTGATGAAATGGATGTTGGGGATGTGTGGTTTCAGCAGGATGGAGCCATGGCACACACGGCGCGAACTGCAATGCATGTTTTGCAGGAAAACATCCCTGGGCGTCTGATCTCTTTGTGGACAATCTTCAGTGTTCTTTATATACCTCACTGTATAGCACTAATGCTGCTTCAAGCTGTTGCTTAAAGTTTATTGACCACCCTAGAAAAGGTTCAATTTCAGAAACCTTTGTTATTACCTGCCTAGCCAGACAAAAGATTTAGTTTACAGATTTTAAGTTTAACTCTCTTGTAAATTCTTCATTTTCGTCTTCATCTTCTGAAGTAGATAAAGGCTGTGTTATCATCTCTTCAAGTTGTTCTCGAAATGAATGCGCTGCTTCATGGTCAGCTGATGTTGCTTCTCCAATTATGTTTACATTGTGCAGGGAAAACCATTTCTTGAAGTTATCAAACCAGCCTTTACTAACAGAAAACGTTAACGTGCTGGTCCTATTTTCATTCTCAGATTTAACAAAGGTCAAACATCAAAACATTTTCTCTGTGAACTGAGAGGTAAGTTTTTGTGTTTGATCTTCTGTCCATAAATTCAAAGCTTTATCAGTTTTTCAATGTTTGTGTTACAGCATACAGTTGTAACCTTCGATCACTGAGAAGAACCTTCCGTTATACTTGTCTATATATTTTCTTTATTTTTCTTTAACTGTTGATTCATTAATGTTATAAGTTTTGCTACTGCAGCTATGCTTTCATCAGTTTTCAGTTTATCAAGAAGATCGACTTTCCTAATTAAAGGCATAACTTTTTTTTATTTCTTTTCATTGTTTACTTTGGACATTTTTTAAAAATCAAGACCGATGAATTCGTAACAAAAAAAAGAACCAATAACCATGACACATGTCTCAAAACTTAATAAAAACCACACACAAATTGAATATATTTGCCAATATTTATCACTACTGCAACTTTCTGGTAGGTTTTTTTTACTGTACTTAACTGAACATTACAAAATGTAAACTGTAGCCCACATGTCCAAATCATTTGATCTGCAGATGAGTCAGCATTGGCACCAAGATTGTTAACAGCAATGTAGGAGTGGCTGTCGCTAGCACCCATACTTATCTTCTGTATCATCATAATTAGGCTACAGTGAAAATAAATATAAATAAAATGTACTATGTATACATCACATACGCATAGTATATATTTATTATGTTCTACTATTATTAAATAAATGTTATGCTTATTATTTAATAAATTACCCAGCTATGCTGATAACATCTTCCCAAATAAGGATGAAAAAATTGTTTTCCAACGATAAAAGTAGTACAGTAATAACAAAACATTTGTAAGTATTGTATTAAATGATAATTTTTTAATTTATTAGCAGTTTTACCAGTAAAATTCACTTTTTAGAAAATTGCTTGAGGCAACCGCAGATGCCAAACTCACAAGTAGGGAGGGATTACTTTATCAGAAAGGTTTATTTTTTATATACCCCAATCAAATTTTTCCCTCATTCTCTGTGGACTGATCTTTCCACCTTTTCTTATCATCCATTCCTTTTTCTTTGACAGTTTTAAAGAGAATTGTATCAGTTGATACTTTGTCTCCATCTGTAGCACTATGTTGCTTCAAGGTGCCAGGAAGGCAGCTGCTTCTTTGAATATTTTTAGTGGGGACTGTGCCTATAACGTTGTCTAAGAACCCTATTTCATGTCCAGTTTGTAAAAAAAAACTACTAATGATTATGATATCAACATTTCTCAGGTAAAATTATCTCCTAAAATCTGAATCTACCTCAGAACTTAATGTCGCTTATGTTAATCCTTCAAAAACTTATGTTGAGATTTGTTCAGTATTTTTCACCATTTACACATGGAAACATGTGCTCATCCTGTGCATTTTTTTTAAACATGGTCTATTGTTTTTCTTATTTATTTTTCCCCTTCTTATAATAATATTTATTTTATCTTTATTTAAAAATCTTTAATTTAATTAAGATAACAAATAGAGGAGATTGATGATAAAGGTAGAACTAACTTGTGTTAGTATCACACCAAAAAAATAGGAAAATGAATGTTTTTGTATGCTTGGATTACAATAACAAAATAATACATATCCTATTTCTATCAACAGGAACATATGATTAAAAAGAGTAAATCTTTCTTTACTTTTTTTATTTTTAAGGCTTTCTTTACTTTTTAGATTACCTGTAAAATCCCTCATTGTGTAATCTTTTGCAACTTTTTATAGTTTTTTAAATTTATAATTTTCTCTTACTTAATTGATTTATTAATTGTTTCTCTTTAGCAATGGAATACTTTTACAAGAGTATGGCATCTGTTTGATGCAAGATGGCAGGATCCATTTCAGTCAGCTGTAGTAATTCAAAAGTTTTTAAAAGGACTTCATAAGCCTATTTACCATCCTTTAGGTAAAGTGATTTATACTTAAACCTTTTTATTTTGTACAGTATGTATTTATGCTTTTTATGTAACATATTTTATTTATATGTACATTTGTTTTGTTAAATGTTTAGTAATCACATAAGTGATTAACAAAAAAAAATGCCAATAAATATACCAAATTGCATCGTAAACTTAATAGTTATATAAAAAGCTTAACTCTTGGATTCATCATTATAAATATTAAGGTAATGTTTACCTTGCTATGTGGTGTTCATGGGTGATTTTTGTTAATAATTTTGCGCTAGCAGCATAGATGGCAACCCCCCAAACAGAAAGTGTTCTGTGTTTTGCAGTTTGTAAAGTGTGAATCTGTAATTAACATTCAAAATGTGTTCTGTTGTAATTCCCCGAGTTACAGTAATAACATTCGTAGATGGTATAAACAATTTGAAACCACTGGCTGTATTTGTAAAGGGAAGCTTACAAGATGACCAAGTATGTTGGAAGACAATGTTGAATGTCTAAGAGTTTTTTTGTGCATAATCCTAGGAAATCCATTAGGAAGGCTAGCTATGAATTAGCAATTCCAGTGAAGTCTGTGTGGAGGGTTTTAAGGAAACGCTTACAACTATGCCCATATCATTTACAGCTGTCAAAAGCTCTAAAGCCTACATATTATGGTTTGCATGCTAGCCTCACAAATGAAATTATGCACTGTGACAATGAAGACTTTATATATCGTGTCTTATTCAGTGACAAATCAAATTTCATGTTAAAAGAAAAGTAAACACTCATAATGTGCATATTTGGGGATCAGAAAATCCTCATGAGATATCACAGTGTGAATCAGATTCCCCAAAACTGGATGTTTTTTGTGCCGTATTCCAACGGCAAGTTTATGGGCCATTCTTTTTCACGGAAGCAAGTGTGTCTGGATTGAATTATCTTGATTTGCTACAACTATATCTCTTCCCTCAATTGCAATATGAACCACAGATCTTTATTTGGCAACAAGATGGTGCACCTCCTCACCAGCATAATATTGTACGTGATTGGTTGAATGAAATTCTTCCCGGCTGCTGGATTGGTTACTGGGAACCAGATGACAGAGCTTGTTCGCCCACGTAACACCCAATCTGATCTCATGTGATTTTTTCTTTGGGGGTTTATAAAGAATCAAGTGTATGTGCCACTGTTACCAGCTAACTTACCTGACTTGAGACACAGGATTGAATCAGCTGTTGCATCAATTACTCCAGGCTTGCTGATTAAAGTATTAGATGAACTCTCATATTGTCTGGATGTGTGATGAATGTACTCACATTGAACACTTATAGGAAAAACTGTTTGAGTTGCGCTTTCATTTCATGTAAAATTTATCAGTGTAAGTAAAACTTAATAAATATTACATAAGTTTAAAACCCCAATATTCATTTTGAAATACATGGTATACTAGCTTATGAATTGTAGTTCTACGATATTCAATTGCACTACTTTACAGAAGGCTAAAATATATGCTGTGTATAGAGGCTTATCATGAATGACAAGGCTCTATATAAAAAATTTCATTGTTTTATTCTGTTATGTTCAATCATTAGTAATACACCTAAGGGAGCCCATATTGTATTGGTGAAAAGTTGTCTGTTGTAGCAGTTTAGGAATGACATACTGCACTCTTAAGAAGCCACTGTACATTTTCTCTCAATTGTTTTAATAATTCGGTATTAAGAGGCTGGAATTTGCAATTCTTGTTTACCTTAAAGTATGATATAGAATTACTTAATAATTTCAGTTGATAATGCATTAATTCTGGATGGGATCATATAGTTTTTGACATTTCTTAATAGTTTTCCAATATGCTTGCTTATGTATTCTTTGACTTTTCTTTAAAGATGAGCCAAATTCATCTATTTGCTTATCAGCCAGAAGATTTTATGTTCACATAAGCTTGAAATTTTCTCAAATTTATATCACTAATTTGGTTCATCTAGCAAAAAATCCATAATACTAATTTTTTTATAAGATTCCTTGAAAATTATGATCTGTAAAGTTATTTGTAAAAGTATTTCTTATATTTTTAGGGTAAAATATTTCATAGACTTCTACAAAATTATGCTAATTACTTAGTCAAAAGTATTTTGCATTAAAGAATAAATGAAAACATCAATTTTTCCTCTTATGTCGTCTTTTTTTTTTTAGAATTGACAGAATTTTAAAATTAATTCCTTCTTTGAACAAAAATGTAAGATATTGTGAAGTAAAAAAGATTTCTTTGTTCATCATCTTTTCTCAATAGTAAAACATTTTTAAATATCTTTATTATTTTATTTGAATTAAATTAGCTTGTTTTTTTTTTTTTTAATTTAATTTTCATTTAAATATTTTCTTCTATATTATTAAATTATTGATGTGCACTTTCATTTAGTGGAGTACAAGTATGGATGTAAGTGACAATTTCCATTATTTTTTCTGTGTTCAATCACACCTGAAAAAAGTGTCAAAAAAGGTGTGATGGATGAGTTGTTGGTTACAAGGTTACAGCCACCGCCACCATTGAATTTACAAATTAGTAGTTTAATTTTTTTTTAGTTTAATACTTAATTAGGTTTGCAAATAAATTTTTTACATTACAACCATTTTAAGAAAATATTTGTTTTTTGTCAGTAGTTAACACAGACAGAGCAGTGCCTGGAGAAATCCTATTAAATGGTTAAAGTTAAATGAGAATGAGTTTAGTTACTCCTAATAAATTTTATGTGGTATAATATAAGAATAACTGTGTCTGTAGTTATTTCTAAATGATCATGTGGATTGTGAGGTAAATTTTTTAATCATTATTCAACAAGGATTCAAATTCAATTCTTTGAATATATTTATGATAATAAACTTATTCACATAGTGTAATGGGAATAAATAATTTGAGATTCTAAATAGTGAACTGTTTGTCATAGGTTTTCATAAAGATTAAATTCTTCTCCAATTTGATTTATCATTTAAGTTAATGATTTAATTCCTATTATTTATCAGTTATCAGCCTGTTTTGCAGATGATGTGAGTTCATTAATTAAAGCTTGTGTTTAATGGCTTAATTATCAGCTGATGGGAAAATAATTATAATTTTGCATTTGTGTATAGTTCCTCAGGGTGTCCAGCTAAACGCTAAACTGGATCAAACATATTAATTGCCTGTGTAAAAATCTTGGTAATACAGTCATGATAATCTAGGATCCTATGGTTTCACACAACTGGTGGTCTATCATATGTATTGCTTACCAAATATCATTAGACTAATATTTACCTTCAAGGTAGCTGTTTCATGCCATGTATTAATCATAATTCAGAGTATATTAAAAATGTGGATAGTAAAAAGAGTGTAGAGGAATAATAAGGAAGACAGTAACTATATAATACTATTTGGTATAAGACTGTGTATGTGTACATTGCTAAATTTTAAAAAATGATAAGATACACAAAACCCAGATGCAAAGGATGATTTTGTAAAAAAATTGAATGTGTTTGTACATGGCAAGAGTAATGGTCAATGCAGTTAATACTTATGTGTCTAAAGCCTCTAAAAGCCCAAGTTTTCTGCAAAACAGCCATCACTCATCTCTCTTTTTTATGTGTGCATTTCCAATCAAAATTTTGGGTTAACACTACGCGAAATTTAGTTGAGATGTATAATGTGATGCATCCTTTTATTACAACAAATAAATCATGTCCAGGCAATGATAACATGGAAGCGTTTTTTGCCCAGGTCTTCTCTGCCTCCTTACTAATGCTTTCAACTCACCTTCCAGCCATAAAAACAACTCTTCCTAGGTCTGTTACTTTCCAAATACCTCCATCTTTCACTGAAATAGACCAAACTTCTTTTGTAGCATTTTTTTCAGTCAATGTGTAGGCTTTCAAACTTAATATAATAATAGATTATCTATATTTTTTGATAAAGAAATATTTAGAAAAAAAATATTTTTTTCTCTTTACTAGTAAATACATTGTATTCTTATTAACACTTGTATATTAATAAACTTTTGAGTTTGTCAAACAATTTATTCTCACTTGCTCTCATTCATCTAATGTCTATTGGCATGATTTTATCTTCAGATATTGAAATCCTTAATTCCAAAATTTCTTCCTGCTGTTCTTACTTGATATTACTTCTTAGTGTACTCATTTTTTGTATTTTGATTTTTTATAGTTTTTTCCAATTATTTTCCCAGCTAATATAGATACATTAAAGGAAAAAATATGATTTGTCAAAAATGGGATATCGGGTTTTTTCCAAATCTTTACGGTTTAGTTCATATATGTGTGTTATACATATGACAAACATATTGTGTTACACTGTTTTTGGTCTTGCATCTCAGGATTTATCAAATGGATTTTCTTCAAATTTAGCTCAAATATAAAAATATTTGAAATATGGGGCATTGATCATTTTTTTTCAAAATTTGTAAGGGGTGGAGGGATATAACAAAAAAACAAACATTTTTTGAAAGTTTATACTTTATATATAGAGCTATCAGCAAATGTATACAATTTTTTTTTAAATTATATTTATGGAAGGGAAGGTGTATGACTTGACCAGCATAACCGGGAAAGTCATTCAATTTTTTGCCAGGTTTTTTTTTAGTGTTATGTGTAATTTTTTATAAATTTGATTTATATTAAACTAATATTATTATAAATAATTATTTTGCAACTTAGATAATTTAAGTAGGGCATTATTAATTTTTGTTTTAACAGCCGATTGTGGGGATCATGTAGTTGTAATTAACAGTAAAGAAATTGCAATGAGAGGGGATGAATGGCGTAAACGTGCATACTATCATCATACTGGATATGCTGGAGGTGGTTCATATACTTTAGCATGGGAACTTCACGATAAGGACCCAACTATGGTATGATATGCACTTCTAAAATTATTTATAAATTAAATTATTCTCAGGTTTTTTGTCCTACACCCTACATAACAAAAGATAAACCTATTAGTAGATCCATGCACTTTGGTGCTAATTCATAAAAAATAAATAAATAAATGACATGCTTCAAACATTGTTTTATTTTAAATTTACTCATCTGTAATATATTTTACAAAAATATATTTTTATATTTGCTAATAGAAGAAAGATATAACCCAAACCTTTAGTCAATTTAGTATTTCAGTTAATTTCAGTATCGAGTCAGAACTCGAAGTGTACAGACGTGTTGCGGTCCAACTCGTTGCTTATATTTATTACTCAACTTTTTATGGTATTCGAAGAAAGTTGTGCGCAAGGCAGCAATTTTACTGTATTATCAGTTATTGTTTATAACTGTTGTATAATTTATACTGATGTATTTTATTTAATAACAGTGTCAAATTCCACTTGATTGGCACCTTTTAGTGCAAATATTTTTACCTTCCATCATCATTCAAGTGGAATGGTTTGTGAAATGTCATTCGATTGCCTTTACCTATGAATACTGTTACGTTTCTTCCCTCATTTGGTTCAGTAACTCCACCACTGAAATGTGGTCTTTGTCTGCTTAAGAAGCTTGACTTAAAATGGAAGATCAAGAGGTTGAAATAATTAACCTAAAAAAAAAAGAGAACATGGAACTCCAAAAAAGAGTGGTGTCCATAGAACAGTTCTCTAGAGCTAATTGTCTCAAACTACATAACTTTCATTTCAAGTCTGGACTTAGACCAGACAAAATCGATTGTTGTAGACTACAAAAGCAGAACAACAGACCACCAGCAGTAATAACCAAATTTTTGCAGAAGATCAATATGGATGAACAGCTGCAAAAAAGAAGAGTGAAGCGTGATTTTTCTACACAACACTTGGATTTGAATTCTGATATTCCTCGCTATCTGAATGAAAGTTTATGGCAAGAGTGAAGAAAGGTTTTTGCGCTAGCAAGAAAAGTGAAATCTGATAAAGGCTATGGATAAGAAATGGTTTAATCTTAATCAGAAAAGCTGATGGGTGACCTGGTAATTAAACATGAAAATAGTTTTTTACCAGTTTTCATACTTTAGTAAAATACCACTATGTATAGTTCAAAATATTCGTAGTATTGGGAAAATTAGTATTCGTAGTATTGGTTTTTGATAGAAATTAATAAACTAGAAAATTTACTGGCCTGTACAGTTTTAGCAGAGCATGGGTTAATAGTGAAAAGAAATAAATTGCTATCCGATCAATAATTATACTTGTTACTCTAATAAGGTTGATTTTAAAGTAGCAGATACCAAATCTTGTCTTATCGCTTTATACAGATTGCACAATATAGCTAGCAACTATTTCATTACTGAAATAAAAGAATATATAGTTTCTATCAGCGTCCCTAATCTTTTTATAATGGGCGACATAAATATTGATTTTTTAAAATCAGATTCTTTGGTGGACCAAATACAGATTTGTAGTAATATTAATGCCTACCTTTGGTCTCATCTCTTACGTAGAAGAACCTATGCATGTGTGTGGAAACTGCCTCATGTCTGGATCATCTATTTATTCATTCCAATCACTTACTTACTGAGGACAATGCTTTCTGATCAATTGTTCATCATTTCAGAATAACTGACCACTCAATGATTTCTTTACATGACACTAAACTACTCCCTGACACATGTTCCTCCACTAATAATGGTCAATTTGATTTTTTTTAAATTGATGTGCCCATCATTAGAAGCAAATTAGACAAAGCTGACTGGTGGTCGTGTTTGTGTATTTATGAAGATGTAAATGCAGTTTTTGATGCATTCTTAAAAACTTTTGAAAGGGTAATTCAAAACTCATCAAAAGTAAAAAAATTATTGGAAAAAATATAAAAAACCGCCTCAAAAACTTGGTTAAATTTTCACCTTCTATCTAAAATCAAAAAGAAAAATAATTTATACAAGAAGTGGAATAATCAACCACATAACATTAAACTTTTAAACAAATACAAAGAACTACGAGACCAAGTAAAGTGTGAAATAGGTAATGCTAAATCTCAATTCTACAATGAAATGCTGACTAGTAGAGTAACCCAAAGGAAACCTGGCATATCCCAAACACTTATCGGTAAAAATAAACCAAATTAAAGATAGCAATGGTCGAATAATATCAGAATCACTTCGTGAATGTATTCTTGCCACTTTCATTGTACACAAATAAACATAATAAAACTCTCTAAAACCGCTATAAAACATTATTCCATTCTGAAAATGCAAGTCCATCTTCAATCTTTTTTAAGCCTACAAACAAAAGAGAAATAAGAAATTTAGTAAAATCCCTTAAATTAAGAAAAGCTCCTGGGCTTGATAAAATTACAGTAGATACAATAAAGGCTGTAATAGACAAAATATCTGATATACTAGTCTTTCCCTTTAATCTTAGAATGGCAACAGGAGTGTATCCAAACCAATTAAAAAAGTCTGTCATTATTCCATACATAAGGGCAGGGATAAAAATGATCCTAATAATTACAGGCCTATTGCTTTATTATTAATTTTTTACAAAATATATGAAAAGCTCATGCAGATCTGTTTTAATAGTTTTTTAGTGGAAAATTTCTATAGTAATAATCAGTTTGGTTTTAGGGAAGGGCGTAATACTGAAGATGCAATGCTTTCTTCTCTGGTATTTATAACAGCTGTCGCCGAATGGCTTCAATGGCACGTGGCACTTAATAACCTTATGGTAGCCCTGAAAAAGTTTGTTGTTGTCGAGTGGTTTCAACGGCTCGATATTCATAACCTTGTGGTGGCCCTGAAAAGGGCTGTTTTTTGCGTTAGCTCTGAGAAGAGTTGTTGGGTCTGGAAGCTGGTCTCCGGCGGAGTCAGGAAGTTGCAGTTCGTCCATTGAAGTCAGACTGGGTATTGATTCTAAAACCTAAAAATATTCATTTAGTGGACTGTAAATCGAAGAGTGATTCATCTGTCGGGTGGATAATAAATAATATGCGGAATTGCTCAAAATCTTATTATTATTGTTCATTGAAAACCATTAATAGCTTAATGTTAACTTACGCAGAATTGTAATCTTACAATCGTGAATTTTATATGTCGACATGAATTCTCTTGATTTTTATGAAGCATACGATTATAAAGAAGAAAATTAAAACATAACATAAGATATTTCAGCATTAATTGAAACATATTAAAATTTTAACAAGCAATTATAGAGAGAGAGTTTACATTTTGTAGTGTCTTATACATTAGATTGAGGTGAACTGATTGATAGAACATGGTTTTAATATGTTTAAAGAAAACAATACAACAATATAAAAGATGACTTTCTTTTGTTTTTTAATTAAGGTTCTTCTTATTACCATAAACACATGAAATGATATAGTTAAATCTTAATAAATAATACAAAACTTATTACATTGCTAATACACAGCTACAATATTCAGCTACATCGCTGAACACTGGGCTTCCCCTTAGCAGCAGTTGGATCCCCACAAGCAAGGGGCAGTAGTGGCCCCCAGAGCCCCATTGGATTGATCATTGAAACTGAATGCGTGAAATATTTGGGAATAACAGTAGATCCTGGACTTACATGGGCAGCTCACATACAAAAATGAAAGAAAGAACTTGTATGTGCATATCTAATACTTTTTCCCTCTGCAATAATTGTTCTGATTTTGTAATGAAATCTCTGTACTAAGCTTTAATCAAAAACAGATTGCAATATGGCTTAACAAAATGGGGTGGTGCTAATCAGGGCAATCTTTAAGAATTTCACTTGCATATTCGTTACTGATTTTTCAATAATGTAACTTATTTTCCCATAAAATACCTATATTTTTACAAGGTCTTAAGAATCTTTTGTATCAAAAGTGGACAAAAACAACAAAATTACTGTTGACGAGTACACAACCTACAAACACTGAGGAACTTAATACCACCTAGACTAAATAAAGAAATATTTTGTAGGTTTTACTTTTACATAGACTTTGCAACACTGTATCCAATGAAATAATGATCTTCAGTTATACAAAATTTAAATCTAATATGAAACAATGGCTTTTAGAAAAAGATAATATCGAATGTTCATTCCTTTAAGCTGACGTGGTATATCTTCTCTATACATTTATTCTTCTTTTTTATTTTTTTAAAGTTCAAATACTTTATATGAATATATTAACCGCTTTGTTAATTGATATAATATTATATGAGGGTTATTTTTTTCAAGGTCCGATCGATTGCGAAATAAAAACCCGTGCAAAAATCAGATGAACCTTTGTGCATATGTATTGTGCAGCAATCTCTGCAGCATCTCAGCATCTCTAGTATGGCCTTCAATCACGCTGCATCACTTCATTTAGTTCTGAACACGCAGCTAGCACGTAAACATGTCTACAACAGTAGCATCTCCCGCCAAGTGTGAAGTGCGTGCGGTAATTCAATTTCTTCAGGCTGAGGGGTGTAATGCAGCTGAAATTCATCGACAAATAAGTAATGTGTATGGTGAAAATTCAATGAGTGACAGCAAAGTGCGACAATGGTGCAGGAACTTTAAAGCAGGATGTACATATCTTCATGATTCAGGCGGTCAGGGAAGGAAGCAAGTGTCAACCGAGTGGATGAGGCAATTCGAGAAAATCATCGGTTCACAATTTCTGTATTGAGTGATTCATTTCCTGAAATTTCAAGGTCAGCTCTCTACACCACTGTGAGAGAGACTTCAGTACCGCAAACTGTGTGCGAGATGGGTTCCCAAGATGCTGTCCGACCATCACAAAACAATGAGAATGGACACCTCCCTAATGTTTCTCCAGCACTACCACAATGAAGGAGAAGATTTTTTGAACAAAATTATCACAGGGATGAGACATGGGTCCATTTCAAAACTGAAGAAGCAAAAGTACAATCCAAATAGTGGATGCATTCTCATTCTCCCAGTAAACCAAAGAAGTTCAAACAAACCTTCTCCAACAGAATGTGTATGGCTACTGTGTTCTGGGACTGGAATGGAGTTCTCTTGGTGAAATTCATGGAACATGGCACGACCATCACTGCAGCCTCATACTGCATGACTCAACGTCTACAAAGGGCAATTCAGAATAAGCGGAGAGCAATGTTGTCATCAGGCATTGTCTTTCTCCATGACAATGCTCAGCCGCACACTGCAGCTGTAACAAAGAAGCTCCTGCAGCGTTTTCATTGGGAAGTGTTTGATCACCCACCATACAGCCCAGACTTGGCTCCATCCGATTTTCACCTCTTTGCTCACATGAAGCGCTGGCTAGGAGGATAATATTTTGGCACAGACATCGAGCTGCAGACCAGCATAGAAACATGGCTGAAAAAAAACACAGGCAGCTCCGTTCTATGACGAGGGTATTGGAAAGTTGGTACCACACTACGACAAATGACTAAAATCAGAGTGGCAATTATATAGGAAATAGCATAACTATGTAAGTACTTGTTACAAATAAATTTTTTATTTTCACTGTGGTTTTAATTTTGTGACCGCTTGGACCTTGAAAAAAAACCCTTGTGTGTAGATTGTATAAATTAAATTAACACCAAAACACAGTTAAAGAATTGATTTATTAAACCTCCAAGTACTTTCGCTTTCGTAAACCACTCACATCATCAGTTGGTGATGTTATGATTAAATGAACAAATGAAAATATAAATAATGTTATGAGTAATAAGCACAAAAATCAGCCGGATGTGAATAGTTATAATTTATTATATCTTTAATCAAAATATCATCATCAAGAGTTACTTGTTGGTTGATCATTTTATGTGTTTATTGGATTTATAAATGTAGTATTTTTCTAAGATATGTTTTTATTGTTTTTGCATATTTCTAACATTTCTAAGTTGTTTTTGTAATCGGTAATAGTATGGTTATGTTGTAGCAGATGGTCAGCTATATTAGAAATGCCTCTCTTCTTATTCTTGTATGCAATATAATGCTCTGCAAACATTTTTTGAAAGACCTGTTGGTTTTACCGATGTATATACCATTACATTTAATCTTATATATTCCACTAAATTTTCTTCATTGTTATTATCCCGTAAATGTTTTAAAACGTAGTTATTAGATTTGTATGTTTTCTTTTTTCTGATCTTATTCATATTGTGTGTATTATATGAAATAAGTATTAGTAAGTTCTTTATTATTATTCTGTTGTGAAGTTGTTAAACTATTTTGGTGTTTGGTTGTTTGTTTTTTTTTTATAAATTCTTTCAACAATTCGATATTCAAAACCATTGGAAACTGCTATTTGAATTGACATATTTATTGTGTTTATCTGGGTTATTTTCTGTATATTGCATGGCTCTAAAAATTAAATTTTTATACGTGCCAATTTTTTATGACCATAGATGATCAGATTCTTGTGTATGGTAGTGTAATTTATGGTTGGTTTCTATAAATCCCTGTTTCTATAATGTTATTTCCGTTAATTTTAATTTCAATGTCCAAAATGTGTATTTTCCTGTTAATTTCCATTTCAGACATTAACTTTAAGTCATTATTACAGTTAAGTATATTTAAAATAGTCATATGTTCATCATTTGGTGGATTGTACATGACCAATACATCATCCACATACCTAATCCACAGCAATATTTGATACTTGTTCAAATATTAATTACGATGTTTCCAGAGTGTTGTAAGAAAATTTTGGAAAATTATTTTTAAAAAAATTTGATTTGGTATTTTGGAGTGTTAAAATACTCGAAACTTCTATTTTTATTATTCAATGCTGATGGTATCAAGGTTTATTGGCATAGATTGGTTGTTAATTCATATCGAAATAATACTCGCTTATTACTTACATTTATTTTTGTCCATGGCAGGCACTATTTTAACCTTTATGTTATTTTTTTATTCATTTAATACAATTGAAATAATGTGATGATAACTCCCATACAGGTTTTTTCACGGGAGAACCTAATTTCTCTTCACTTTTAAAAGAAAATGTAACAAAAAATTGTGTCAGGACTAAATATATTAGAAAACTTTAATAATGTTACTTAATTTTACTTAAAAATTAAGTAAAATTAAATTGTTAATTTTTAAGTAAAATTAACAATTAAGTTGATATAAGAATTTTTTTCTATGAAAATATTATGCAGCTATGAAATTATATAAAAAAGAGGAGAGGAGAAATAATAAATAAATAAATCATTTTCCTCTTGGTCATCTGTGAGACTATATAGCAATATGCATTCTCAAACTAAAAAAGTTGCCCTTCTGAGAAGGTATTACCTTCATGTAAATTGTCATCCTTCTTGTGATAGGAATCCAGATGTATATATATATATATATATATATATATATATACAACTGTTAAACACAAAAAAAGTTGAAGTAATTAAAATTTTGATAGTTTTCCTTTATGAAGAAGCTGTTAGTTTCCAAATAAGTTATATAAATTGTTTATGTTTTAAATTAATATAATTAGAATAGGAAAAAACCTTTAAAACAAAATATATATTAAATTTGTTATGAGTATTCTCTGATGAAAAACATGATTGTGCTGTTATCTTTTGTTGTACAGAGTATAGAATAGTTTCTTTATATTTTTAACTACTTTAAAAAATAACTTATACCCAATAATAAGACAAACTCACTGGAAAATTGTCAGAACGTTAATATTACACTGATAGCCATTTCATGGTGTTTGAGCATGTCATGATTTTGAATGCAGCAGTACAAAAACAGTGGAAATATGTACTTTTTTATCTACAAATTAATAGATAAAAAAAATTATAAAAGAAAAAAATTTAGAAAAATAAATTAAAAAATTTATAAAGATAAAATTTTTTCTTTATAATTTTATATATATATATTTTGTACAGAAAATCTTTTTTTACATCACATAAAAATTACAAAAACCACACTGCTGAATAAATCGTATCACACCTTAAGAAAAGCAAATTAAACTTAAAACTAAGGTCATCTAAAATACAGTATTAGTATCAGTGCTGTGTAAAAACTTGGTGATAATAGACAGTCTTTAAAGATTTTTTTAAATTCCATTGATAGATTTTTCTCTCAATTTAATTTCCATAAGCAACTTATTACCTTGAATCTCATAAAGTAAAGGCCTTTTGTAATAAAATTAACGTATAACATAAATAAATTTTTCTTTTGTTGTATCTGTGGTCTGTTTATTCAACATAAATATTTTTCTGTTTCTAAAAACTTGAAAAATCAAACGAAAAATGTAAAACCCTGTCCGCAAGCATATGCTTGCGGACAGGGTTTTACATTTTTCAAGTAATTTCTTAATCTATCTTGAATCTATAACAGACACCTTTGTTCATTATGTATTGATTTCAAAGAGCATTTTCTTTGTGGTATTCAAACATCATTTTTACCTATTAAGAAACTACTACTCTTCCTGTATAAGCTGACTTATCTTTCTCCTTTTATCATTTCTCATTCTACAATTTTCAATATATTTTTTTCTTTCATAAACCCTACATTCATATTTCTCATTATTATAATAAATGTTTTACATTTTCCTTCCCTAAAATATTCTACAGTTGATCAAATACTCCTTGTCCAATTATTGACTAATAGGTGGCTTTATGTTTAAAAACCTTTAATTTTTCTTTTAGCCTAACCATCATAAGCCATCTTTATATCTTACTTTTAGTTCTTCCCTCTGTCAGTTATTTTCCAACATTATTCAGACACAGTGATCTCCACTCTTTTTCTTTTCCTGAGTAGTAAAAACAAAAATTTCCACTTTGTAACTCACTGCTTCTTCCTCACCTAACTTCATACATTCCAAAAATATTTTAACAGTTTATCATCTTACTTTTCATATTCTCTAGTTTACTATGTGAAAGTAATGTTTGGAATTCTAGACATCTATTTTCAGCTTTTTACACTTTTATTACTAACTTTATTTTCATTATCTCATTTTTCACTATATTTGCACCTTTCTGTTCTCCTCCTTAGATCAAAGTGAGAGAGTATTTTATCTCTGGTATTAAGGGTCATGCCATGCTATGAAGTTGTGTATTGTATGTAAAAAATAAAATTAGGTTGAAAGATATTTCTGACAAATAAATTAGTTATTTTACCTTTAGGTATAATAGTGCTAATAACAGTAGTGTGTAGCTGTTTCTAGGTTTGAATCCTAGTACTTATTATCTAATCATTAAAAACAAAAAATTCTTTAATTGTGTAAGTATACATAGAGATAAGCAAGTAAACAATAATGACAGTTTTGAACTTTTTCCAGGTATTACGTAAAGCAGTTTATAAAAGTTTGAAAGGAAATTTACAGCGCAGGTATACAATGGAAAGACTACATATTTATCCTGATGAAAATGTACCTGATGATATAAAAGAAAATATTGGTAATGTTATAAAAAGATTACGACCAGTACCAATTAGATTAGATACATATTCTGAAGACTATATTAAACAGTTTCCAAAAATATGGAATTTACCAAAAGATTATATCATTCGTTAGAAATAGAATTCTGAGAATAGAAAATTGTTATTATTTAAATTAATAATTTAATCAAGTACATTGAGTAGACTGTGATTTTAACTATGTCTATTCAAGACATATTTAAAATTATGGTAATATTGTTTATGGTTAAATATGAAATGTACTAGTAGAAAATTCAATTAGTACATTTGATATATGATTATTTTTATCATTGTAATATTTTTTTTTAAATTTATCATCTTTTTATGTTATGATCATTTCCAATATGACCTGTAACTTATTTTTCAAGAAAAACAGTGTTGATTTATTTAGAATCCTTTATCATTTTCTTTTAATAGGTGAGGAAATAAAATTAGATTTAATATAAAAATTTCTTCCTGATAATATTCCTCAGATTAAAACTTTTATTAAGAATTAAATATTAATTGTTTCCTTAAAATGTTTAGTTACAGAAAATATATGTTTTTTATGTGCAAACAATACAAGATTAAAACTAAAATTCATTTCTCTGCAAATTGGTCTTTCTAGCATTAGACTGATCAGTAACAATAACTGATCATAACAATGTCATTATAGATGTATTTCTCTTTAGTAGAATTTGACCTGAAGCTTTATACCATGTTATTCACAATAAACCAATATTTATCCTATATAGGATGTTCCTGCATGCAATTCCATGCAACTTTTGTACAACCCACAAATCTTATGTGCTAATATACCTATACCTATACAGATGTACTTAATATGAATCAAATCAAAAGTGGGAAATCAAGATCCAAATAACAGTTAAAAATATTTATTTATAAAAAATGATATTGTACAACATGGTTACACAAAGTTAAAAAGAAGATAAAAAATAAAATATTAATAATGAATAATAAAAACATATAGCCTGGCAGCCACTAGTCATAAAACATATAGCCTGGCAGCCACTAGTCTTCTTTCATTCCTTTTTTCTTTATCCAGCCAGTTAAAGTGGGATATTGCCATGTTTTTTGGTTGGATTTTTACGTTGCTTTGAAGAAAGAAGTGCTAAATCGTAGCATATTCTTTTCCTTGTAGTACTTGGTTGTATTACTTCATCTATAAAACCTAAAAATAAATAAATTTAGTTTTTTTAACAAGTTAATTTAGTCTAGAAAAAAGCTTTGAAAACTCTCCTTCAAATTACACTTGTTCATGGCATTTTTGAAGGTATTTCTATAACTAAATTATTTACCTCATCCAGTAACAGTAAAATTATCATCATCCATCTAAAGTTATTAAAAAATTCTTCTGCATCAAGTTAATAACAATAACTGTTAGTAAATTTAATGTTGAGAAAATTTTTGGGTTAGTAATTTTTTTATTGATACTTTTTATAAGATCATTTAAAAAACTGTAGGCCTGTATAAATTATTCAGCAGGTTTTACCTCTAACAGCAGCTGGAAATGGACTGCGAAACTTCTCGATGTATTCAGCTTCATATTTTTCTACATCTTCCTTTCCTCTGTACAGAATAGCAACAGCACCTCTTGATCCCATCACAGCAATCTCTCCTGTTGGCCAGCTGTAATTTAAATCCCCTTGCAGATGTTTAGAGGACATAACATCATAAGCCCCTCCATATGCCTGTGAATTGCATATGAAATTAATAATAAGAAATATACCTAAAATGAAGCTTTATTGAACAACTGTAACCACATTATTCAATAAACTAATATTTATTCTGGGTAGGATGGTAAACTATGCAATAAACTAATATTTATTCTGGGTAGGATGGTAAACTATGCAATCCCAGTCAGGAACTGTACAACCCACAAATCGTAAGTGATAATATAGCTATATAAATAAATATACACACCTATACCTATACAAATATACCTAATATGAAATAAAATCAGAAATAAGAAATCAAGATCAGAATTTAACAGTAAAGAATATTTATTTATTAAAAAATGATATTGTACAATGTGGTTACACAAAATAAAAAAGAAGATAAAAAATAAAATAATAATGAATAATAAAATCATATAGCCTGACAGCCATTAGTTAAGTCTTCAAAGCAAGCATTTAGCAAAGAAGTGCTAAATTGTAGCATAAACTGTTGTAGAAATTTACCCAATTAAACACTTCTTTATTAAATACAATGTAAAAATGGCTATAAATGCACATAATACACGAAAAAGGATTTTTAATAGTAATGTAGAAGAAAAAAATATTTAAAACAGTAATGACATATACAGATAAAATGGAAATGCACTGAAACATACACTGGACAAAGAGTACAAAAATTAAGATATAGCGAATACCTTAATCAAAAACAAGATTCTAATTACGCAACACATTTAATAAAAGAAGGACATGCCCCAATGAAAATGGAAGAATGAAAGAAATTAATTCACAATTGTACTAACAAGAAGTATGAGATTTTTAGAAAATTTAGAAACTTGAAATTAAAAAGTAACAATAAAATTATCATAAATGAACAACAGATCAACAATCAAACGAATGTCCTTTTCAAGATCCTCAATTTACTGAAAACAGGAAATAGATAAAATTAAAATATAATAACTGTTAATAACAAATAAACAAGAAGAAAGAAGACCAAATAAGGCATGACGTCTGAATATAAAGACTGAAGATGATGTTTAATTGGTTTGCTAAACATTTTCAACAGAAAAGAAAATAATAATTCTTAATACAACTTTTACAGAGGTAGAGTAGCTTAAACTGCTGTAATTTTTTTAATTAACAGCTGTTAATTTCCCAAGTATTTGTACACCATACATATATTAATAAATTCAATCAGACAATATTTAAAACTAGTTATGCAACATATTTTTTTATAAATTTACACTGATGAGTAATATGGTTTAAGTAATACAGGCTTTGTCTTTTACTAGGATAATTAACTACACAATAGTAAACAAATAAAACATGTACTGTTAATAGTACATTCTGTACATTATACCCTACCTTACATCTAATGACTTGCGTCTTATATTCTAAACATGAAAAACCACTTGCATGAAACAAAAGTAATCTACTATTTACTAAATGTTTGTACAAATCAAAACTATTAATTAAAAATAAAAAATTAAGTAAAAGTAAAATGATACCTATCATCATACAATTACTACTTTAAATTTTGTCATAGAAGTCAAAACTACATAAAAAGTTAAATAAACTCAAAATAATAGATCACTAAATTACTCAGAATACAGCCACAGATACTGAGCTACATCACATCTCTGCCTTTTATCCTGGATATTCCAGGATTGAGCTTAACATTTTTTATAAACTCAAAATTTTTCAGCACAATATAACTATGCAAAGTCTTCAGGCTTACATAATGTATTAATCATCAAAAAGAATGTAGTATTACAAAATAATATGATATATTAAAAATTTTCTACTTAAAAAAAAAAAATACAGTTTATTAATTATGTAATTAAAGAATAACAAAACTGCATACTTTACGTGTGATAATAGTAATTTTAGGAACAGTTGCTTCAGCAAAAGCATATAACAATTTAGCCCCATGTCGAATAATACCACCATGTTCTTGTCCTTTGCCAGGTAAAAAGCCAGGAACATCAACTAATATTATAAGTGGTATATTAAATGCATCACAGAAACGAACAAATCTTGCAGCTTTAACAGAAGCATTTATGTCAAGACAACCTAAAATATAAACATTGTTTCTTTCAGTTTTTATTAATGGCAAATGAAAATAAGCATCTCTAGTGGCCAGTAACGGCCAGCTAATATACCAACATACATTAAGATATAAATACATTAATTAATACGTTAGATATAATACACTAAGATATAAAAATTGTATTGAGTTGCAATACAAACATTAATTTTAAAAAATAAATACACTTTTGTTTGAAATTACAAGTTAAAAAAATTAATATTTTTTACAAACTTATTGTAACAAATAATAGGTTATTTTGGGTATATCAGCAAAAGTGTTAGTTGTTCAATTAATATTTACATAAATATAACCTCTAAAGTCTTAGTTATGATGGTGTGTCCACTCGAAGAAAGTACTTTTGAAGAAGAGCATTCTAGATCCAATTTTTACTTTCAAAAAGTATATAACCATCAGAAATATTCTCTTGGATAAACAAACAATGTGGCAGTAGCTGCATGAACTGTGTGAAATTTTATGTATGGGTGGAAAAGTTTAAAAGTGACCACAAAAGCATGACCAATGAAAAGTTCAACCTTGGCGTTAGATTCTCGTATTGATTCAACTACCCAAGAAGACTGACAACTTACAGTTGCACAAATTGCTAAAAAAAGTCGAGTAAGTGTTGCCACATTCATTCCATCATTCAAAACAAACCGAACTACCACAAGACTTGTGCAAGGTGGGTTCCCAAGAGTTTACCATTTATCAGTCAAGAAATTTTGCATTTGCACCGAACTCAAAAATCATTTCAATAACAATGGTGACGCATTTTTGGACAGAATATATACAAAATCATTTATTAAAATTCTCATAATTATAATTGCTTAAACATTCCATCCCAAGTATAATAATCATTGTTTAAATGCTGATTATTGAAATAGATGCAATATTTTTTCTAAAACTAAAACTAGGAATTTAGAATCTCAAAATTAATCTTTGAAACTAGAAATTTTACCAGTCCATTACATAGCTACTATTCATTAAAAATTTGGTACCATTCATGTTAAATGAGATGTTCATCCTGACCTGTACGGGAAGACACTACCTTGTGACGATCCCGGTTGCCACACCAGCCCCTCCTTTCCTAGCCCTGATGGGCTTTACCGGAGGCTGTCTTTTAGACCATTTAAAGTTGATAACACAACAGTCATTAGTTTGGCTTCTGTCATGATGCCACCCATGCAAACGCCTCAGCAGAAATTTCCATCAGTGTATTTACACACCTACTATTATTGCCTTTATATGAACTCTTCCAACTATGTCTACCTACCACAACTTACAACCCTCAACTATCAAATTAACCGACTCGCAAAAGCACAATTCCTGTGCCTCTAACACTGAAGGTTTCACACAAAAGCTCTTCTTATATCTAACTTCAATTACACTATACACTCTGATCATTAATTGACTGAGGCTTAAAATATTATCCTCACACCAACAATGAGATACTCGGACAAAAGTAACAAGGCTGTGGCCAAGTATATTACTCATAGATACATCTTATGACCCAAAAATTGATGTATTAAAAATATATCATGCAGAATACAAGTAATATAGTATGACTCAAAGAGAAACAACGTTTATTACCAAGCACAATACTGTCACCCCACCATATTTTACCTGTAGTAATTCTTAAAAAGAGTGGCTTTAATTGTTATTTGTGCTACCAATACTAGACTAAACAAGACGAGTATTTTATTTTTTACCTAGCTATTCACTTTATTGCTAAATAAATTTTTAATATCTCTAAAACCCATGAGATGAGAACTTGTTGCTGGATAAGAAAACTATATGATTAGTTACAAAAAATAACCGAATTGTTAAAAAAGTTTTTTTTTTAAGAAACAGTTGCATGAAGCAAGATTATGATTATTGAGAGTGAGGAACAATGTTCATCTTGTTTTTCAAGAAAAATTGTTTGACTATGAAGAGCAGTATGGACAGGTACATAATGGTACAAAAACCAATTGTCACTCTCAGATTGCTGAACAATTCATAACACAGTCTCCTTAATATATTTAACTAAAAATCCTGATTCATTTTCTGTCCAGCAGAAACAAATTATCTGTGAACAAAACTGTTCACATCAACAAATCTAATTAAACTTGCCATGCTTTTTTTTTGTTTTTGTAAACCCTGCGATTTCCACTGGATTGTTTCATTTCTGAGCAAACCATAATCATGTTATACCTCTCTGCTCTCATCAACTCACAATATTAGAAAGAAATGTGTATAT
Organism: Lycorma delicatula; assembly: GCF_047948215.1. NCBI lineage: Eukaryota > Metazoa > Arthropoda > Insecta > Hemiptera > Fulgoridae > Lycorma > Lycorma delicatula. Next base: position 125,776,888 of record NC_134457.1, read on the forward strand.
CATTTCAAAGTTTCCATTAAATCATGACACATATAACACACTGGTTTTCTGATATATGAATACAAATTTTGCAACAATTAAGAATGAGAAAAATACTTTTTTAGCAGTTTTCCCAAATTGGAAATAAAATTTAGCATGACTTGCTGTTCTAATGATCATCCATAATAAAAATCAGAACATGTTTAACAAGCACCAAGAGAAATCCACTGGAATGTCTTATGAACAATACAGAGCAGCAATGCTATTTGATAGACTGTTACAGAATAATATAAGTTTGCTACACCTAGTGCCTAAATTTAGAACCATTTCTAGATTGCACACTAACTCCAGATTTCAGTTATTTTTGAGTACCACTTGTATGCCTTCAAGAAGTATACACCTATACCTTATCATAATGACTGAGTATTTATGCAGAAGACAGCTAAGGAGCGATTCCTAAAAGGTGTAACAGCCTATTCAGTATGTGTTCAGGGTATTATTTCATAAAAGATGAACACTAAATTTAGATTTAATATTTGCTAGGCATATTGTGCAGTGGAATGCTAATGGGAAAATACAACCATATTTTCTAAACAAATATTTTTCTCATTCCTCTTCTAAGAAAGCATCCACTTGTAAACTATTCTAATAAATTTCTTAATCCACCTCCAGCAAAGAATTTCTCTTGGGAAATCATCAGAAAATGTAGTATAAAGCACCCTCAATTTACGCTGGTATTACATTCCGAAAAATTTCTGCATATAATGAAATTGAGACTCACATTTAATGCAGGTTAGGTTCTTGTTAAGTTATATAAAAAATGATATACATAAATTACTGTACTTTATTTTACTATTTTATTATTATAGTATCAGATGCTACCATGAGCAAATCATGCTACCCTGGGTTCAAATCCCAGTCAGGCATTGCATTTTTCACACACGCTATAACACATTCATCTCATCCTCTGTGGAATGAATTACAGTGTGCGTGATCCTGTGGAATGAATTAGAATTACAATGAAGTATCACTGTATTATTTTAATGACATTAAAGTACAATGTATGTATTTAAAAAGAATTTATATGTACTGTAAATAGATTATTTCCACTAACATCATTTAACATTTATTATCATGTAGTCTTTCACCTATCATTAGAAAGACTTGAAATGGTGAACTGTTTGGATTTGTTCAGTAGAAGTCTTTGTCCTTGTAAGATGCAACTGTATTTTCTAGTTCCCATCGAAACCGCAAACTATGCTCCATCACTGGATCTTTGGCAATTATATAATTCTTTCAATTCCTACACCATTTTTACAAAATTTGTTAAAGTGAACTGTTTATTTTTTACCAAAATTTTCTCTTCTTCATTTTCATCACTGTCTTGTACAATTTTGTTTTCTATCATATCCATAGGTTCAGAGTCACTTAATTCTTCATTTACATCCTATTACTGTATGTTTAAAAATCCTTCTCCTGGTAACTTTTTGGCAATGTTAATTATTTTGACAAGTATCCTCTACATCTTTATTTATTTTGTATCTATCCTCTATGGCTTTGTTATGTATTCTCTTTGGCCAGACCTTTACCGCTTTGGGCAAAGCTTCTTCCAGCAGGTGTTTAATATTTTCTTTAGTAACTCATCTAAAGATTTTTTTATGTTTTCAATGCAATCAGCAACTGTATTTTTTTCAGCATTCGCTCAAAAAAGATTTGTCCTCTTTCATTTCATCAAACAATTTTTTAAATGTTCAACAAATGTAGTACCACTTTGAAAGTTGCATTTACACAGTCATCAAAGGGTTACAAAAATGGTGTAGTGTTGGTGGGAGAAACTCAACTTGGATATTTTCATCAGCTTCTTTCAGTAGCACCTCTGGGTGAGCCATGCAGTTGTCTAGAACAAGCAAAACTTAGTATGCAATATTTTTGGATGCTAAGTACTTTTTAACTTCTGGTTTAAAACAGTTATTAAACCAATCCATACAAATATTGTCAATCACCCAACCACGTTTATTAGCATGCCAGAAAACCAGAAGGTTATCTTTATTTGTGTTTTTTAATGCGTGAGGAATCAAGGATTTATAAACAATGGCTTAATCAAGCAGTTTTGACAATTATTTAGAAAATTTAGAATTTTATTTTTTTCTAATAACAATAAAGCTTTTTTTTATTTCTTAGGTTTTAACAAAGCACTCTTTTTGATCACAGTACAGTACAAAAAAAAAAAAAAATGGTGTTACGAATTTAGCTACAAAATACACTAAAACTCAATAAAAGTAGCGAGAAGTATTTAACACAGTGTTTTTGTACACAGGAATACGTAGGCTAACATAAGCTGCGAATGATTGTGAAAGCAGTGCACTGTTCATTACAATGACTCATAGGCATTTTCTGTTAGTACAGGATAAATGTGCGGATATTTAATCTCATAATCAAAATATGTACTGCACACTACAGTACTTTAGTTAGTTTTACAAAATAGGACAATCAGCATGACGCTGTCATGGTCATTACCCTATTGTGTATTTCCATATATGCAATAATTAATACAATAATTTTCCTAACTTATTCAAATGTGTATAACTGAAATCGCATAAGAAAAATTATATGTAAATTGAGGGTGCACTGTATTATCAAGAACATGTAATTTTAAGTTCAAATAGAAATGATAAGTAGATAAATTAAAATGAGAAATAAATAGAGAAATAAGTGGTTAAAACTATGCTTAAAAATTAAATAAAATTTAAAAAAGACAAGATTGTCTGGAGATTATATAATTAACATGATATCATAATGGAAATAAATAATATTAAAAAAAAAAAACCAAATAAGTGAATAATTTTAGCCTGGTTACTTACAGACAAAAAGCCCTAGCCACTCAACATAGCGTAGATTGTATGCCAATCCTTTCTATAGAAAATTGCGAGAAAAAATTAATGAAAAATATATTATTTGAAATATGACAAAAACTAAACAGTAAGTGGGACTGGAATTCTATAGAGGTGGAAGGAACATTATTAATATACTTTTATAATATAACTAGGCTTTTAGAATTCTGTGCAAGATGAAAACTAATAATTATGAAAAATCAGGATAAATATGTTATTAACATATAGTCTTTAGATGTGGCCTTATCTAGCAAAGCCAACAATCCTTATTTGACTAAAATCAATCAGTAATAAAATATCACTTATTCTCTAAGCATCTTATTTACACTTAAATACATCCATACAAAAAAACTTTTATTCGCAAAATAATATATTAAGGTAATTTATTACAAACCTGCAGCAACTTTAGGTTGGTTAGCAACAAAACCAACAGTTTGTCCATTCATTCTTGAAAACCCAATAATTATATTTGAAGCAAACTTTGGCTGAATTTCAAAGAATTCTCTATCATCAACCAGATTATAAATAACTTCTAACATATCATAAGCAGCTGTTGAATCTAAAGGAACAATTGTGTCTAAAGAAGGTACCTCTCTGTCACTGGGAAAAAATAAGATAAAAAAGTTATAATTAAATTGTAAGTAAAATTAATTTTTAAAATTATTTTTAAAAACTAATAAGGTAATTTACCTGGGATCATGACATACTCTAATAGGAGCTGGCTCTTTATTGCTCAAAGGCAAGAACCCAAGAAAATAACGCAACTGTAATAATGCCTCCACATCATTTTCAAAAGCATTATGAGCCACACCTGAAATTGTCATATGTGCTTTGGCTCCTCCTAACTCTTCTTGTGATAAATCTTCATTTGTAACAGCCTGCAAAAAAATAAAAGCACTAGTATAGTTTTACAATTAATCGGCAATAAAACTAATGATTTTACTCACTACTCAACAAGTTTCAACATACAACAATGACTAATTATATTAGAATCCAGTAATAAAAAACCAGTCATTCATAATGAAAAAAAAAATGCAAATATTTATAATAACTAAAAGGTTTTTATTATCCATTATATTTTATTAATCTGTGAAATATTGTAACTTACATATTGAGAGGTATATTTTTATTTCTTAAATCATCTTCAGTTGTCATTATTTAATTATAACAAATATTATACGAGTGTAACTTGTATAAGTAAAGGGAAATTTTGATTTCCCTCCCAATCACATGTGTGTATGGCAACAATAATTGTTCTGCTGTAGCTCATTAGCTAGCTGTTCATTGAAAGTATTGTTTCATTGTTAGCAATTTGTGATTGTGTCTAAAATGAGAGCTCCTTTGTCTGATTGCACCAAGGAAGAAATGCGAGCAGTGATACATTTCCTCAGTTCAGAAGGGGTGAAAAATTATTCTTTGAATGCAGCAGCAATATGGAGAGTTGTTTGAGTGGAAGCAAGATCTACAAATGGATTGATCGCTTTAAAAATAGTAGGATTCTATGATGAACTGTGGCAAGGCAGGCCTTCAAAGACTAGCAACAATAACGAAGCAGTTAAACTAATGATTCTCGGTAATTGATGAATTACAGTTGATGACATTGCAAGTGAGTTGAATATAAGCCATGGCTCAGCATTTTCAATCATCCATTTTTCTTTAAACTTTCAAAAAGTCTGTGCTAGCTGGGTTCCACGTTAATTGACCAGCTTCCACAAAGAGAATTGTTTGGCTTTTGTAACATTACGAAGATTGAGACTCATTTCTTAAGTGAATATGAACTGTTGATGAGATATGGGTCCATCACTTTGAACCTGAGAGTAAGCGACAAAGTTTAGTGTGGAAACATGCTTCATCTCTCACAACAAAAAAGTTCAAAACTCAGATGTCTGCAGGAAAGGTGATGATGACTATAATCTGGGATAAGGAAGTTCACTTTTGGTTTACTTCACACCTAAAGGTCAATCAGTAAACAGTGACAACTACTGTGAGCTTCTGAGTTTACTGAAGCAAAAAAAAAATTAAATCCAAAGACAAAGTAAACCTCCTAAAGGCTTGATTTTGCTTCAGCATAGTGCTCAACCTCATACGGCCAAAAAAAAACAGATCTTTGCCTTCAAGATCTCGATTTTGAGCTGCTAGATCACCCTCCATACCATCCAGACTTGGCTCCAACTGATTTTCATCTTTTTGATCCATTAAAAGAAGAGTTGTGAGGGAATCATTGATCTGATGAAGAGGCCATAGAAGCAGTGAAAACGTTTTTGCACACCAGACCGAAAACTTTCTTCCAGGAAGGACTTCAAATGCCCAATAAAAGATAGACTAAGTGCATAGAAGTAGAAGGGGATTATGTTGAAAAATAATGCGTGTATCATTTATGTAAGTACAAATAAATATATTGATTTTTTTAATTTCACTTTACTTTTTGACTTGCCCTCATATTATTATAATAATAGTAATACATATAATTATAGTACTTGAAGTAAAGAAATTCATCAGATATTTTCTTTTCTAATCACAAAAGAAAAAAAATTAAATTATAATTGAAAATCATGATTAAAGATGATGTAAGGATCAAAAAGGTAAGGATCCATTTAATTATTGTACACTGATATCTAATTTTTTTTCCTCATTGTAATAAAAATCTGTGGATCCATTCATTTGAGTAAAATTTAAAACTTAAGAGAAAAAATGAATAAACATACTGTCCCCAAATGGCTTCGACGGCACATAATTCATAACCTTGCGGTGGCCCTGAAAAGGACCATTTTTTTAGCATTAGCTCTGAGAAGAGCTGTTGGATCAGGAAGATGGGACACTGGTGAAGTCGGGGAGTTGCGGCTCATAAATTGAAGTCTGACCGGGCTTTCCCTCAGCGGCAGTTGGGTCCCCACTACAGTGTGGTAGTGTTGACCCCTAGAGCCTGCAGTGACAGGTCAGCATCGGTTGTTCTTCGCTAGCATGGCAGAGGTGGTTCTCCCCAAGCGTTCCCATGCAGGACTAGTTCCTGCTGCTGAGCCCAGTGAGCTGGAGCGGGAAGATAGTGTCCACATCCAGCGGCTCTCTTGGTGGGCCAGCCAGGGCGATTGAAGCCGGAAGGTGGCGTCTGCATCCAGCAGCTTCCTCGGCAGCCCAGCCAGACCTGCTGCTTCGGCAGTGATGTTGGCATCCACCAAGAGGTTCCACATTGAGCCAGCCAGGGAACTTCTTTTGTCTTCTAGGTGGTGGTCGACAATGAATTGCCAATTCACTCTTGTGCACGCTCTTTTTTAGGAGCCTGAGAGTGTTGGGTCTGCAGTGCCTGTAAGGTGGGAGTGATGCTTGTATGTGCGCATCCGTATACTGTATGTTTGCTTACATTGTTGCTACTGTTATCGCCCACCAATATTAAATTAGGCATATATGTGGTAACAATAAATAGTGTAGTTAAAACAGAAATTATAATATTTTTATTATTAAAAAACTGTAAACATGAACAATATGCAAAAAAGTGTATTGATATGATTATACTGCCTAATTAATGATAAATTTTAAAAATTGAATTATTGTTTGATGTTTCCAGCTTTGACATTTGTTTTGAATTCATCCAAATGTCACTGTCAAATAATTCCTTATAAATTTTTATTTAAGCATTACTTTAAGGTTTAAAGAATAGATATATAAGTAGGATTATCATATTTTGAGACTCAGCAAGGTTTTTAATAAATTTTTGTGGTTTAAGAGCATAAAAATAATCATGTCCCCTACTTGTTAAATTTAAAAAATTATTAGCAACTATTACATGAACTTAAAAATCTCATTATTTGAGTAGACACAGTATTAATTCCTCAGTATAGTTTAATAATTTGATATCGTAGAAAAAATGAGAAATGTATCCAAAAAATTACATGTCTACACTACTTTTACTAAAAGCTTTCAAAAATTGTAATTAGCCGTTATTGTAGTTAACTAATATGTGTCTTTTTAGCTTTAATAAAACCATCAGAAAATCTTGTCGAATTTCTTATCAGTAAATAAATTCTTACATATGAAGATGATGTTATCATTTAAATCATACTGTCTGTACAAGGATTTAATTAAGAGAATAATAAACCTTATGGTTAATAGTAATTTTGCTACAAATCAATACATCATTATCATATCTAAGAACTTTTTATTCATCTATTAAAAATAAATAAAATTTTGTGGCCGTTTTATTAAAGTTAAAAAAGACTTAGAAGGTGGTCAAAAAATGTGTTATGAATTGTGTTCATTTAGTAGCATACAGTTGTATGCTTGTATAATTAATAATGTTTTAGCATATTCACTAGAATATATAAACTGAGCTGCTCCAACTGCAAAATTTTCTACATTGGACAATTAGAAAACAGCTTCAAAAATGATTGCTTTAAAGTCCTGCATCTCACAGACACAAATCACAGATCTAGCAAGACTTCTATTTTCTAGTGAGTATGAAAATACTCACTAGAAAATAGAAAACACCCAAATCTTAAAAGACATTTGCACTTAAGAAATTTAGAAATATACTGAATAAACAGGCAGAATTCATATGTAACAAACGTTTTGAAATTCTAAATACATCTCTTCCCAACTACAAAAAATGCCTGGTTGAGAACAGCAGAACATCTCTAAATATTGCTAAAAAATATCTAGAAACATTAATAATGCAAGTATTTACATTAAATAAATTTGGTCTTAGATAATTATAGAATTAGCTATATTTATAGAACAATCGTACAAAGGGGGAAAAGTACACAAAAGACAAATTAAAAGATAAACTGAATTTACAATACTTACTTTTACTACTTCTGGTCCTGTTATAAATAGATAAGAAGTATCTTTCACCATGAAGGTGAAATCAGTCATAGCAGGAGAGTATACAGCACCTCCAGCACATGGCCCCATGATCAAAGATATCTGAAATTTAAATAACAAATGTGCAAGGTCTGATCAAAAAATAATTAAATTTTAGTAAAAAAAAAATGTTATTGAATATTTATAGCATTTTATTGGAATACATTTTACGAAAAGCTTTCAGGACAGTCTGTAAATTTTATTTATAGGCTATAATGGCTACAATCTCAAATCTGTCCTTTTAACAAAATTTTAGTTTTGGAAATTATGAAAAAATCAGCAGGGGCTAGATCAGCATAGTACAGTAGGTAAGGAATAATACTGAATGAAATTTTTGTACAAAACTTACAAATTAGCAGCAATGCATGAACTAGTGAAGGTGCATGCAATGGATGGTCATGAAAGGAATGACAAGTTGCCCACAGATCAGGTCTCTCTTCTTTCTTAAATGTTTTATAGAGTATCTGATGACTTCTAGGTAGTTGTGGTTGAATGTTTGCCTTGAATGTAAAACACAGTGAACACTGCCGTTTGTGTCAACATCACCTTTATGTTTGAATGACTTTTGAGTGGTTTTTTAGGTCTTGGTAACAATTTTCTGATCCACGCAATGATTGAAACTTTTTCCTGATCATACTTGTATCTTGTCATAGGCAAGAGGGTTTCATCATTATTTGCAAGATTCAAAAGTTCCCAACACTATCATCTTTCTGCTCTTGTGTCAATAGTTTCAGATGAATTGACAGCGACATATTACATTCCTAAATTTTTGTTTAAGATTTTGTGATATGAACCCAAAAATTCCCTCTCTTTTATTATCTTACGAACTGTAAAATGTTGATTTGAACTCACCAAATTGTTCACTTGGACAATAAGAAATGACTTCACTGTGTTGACAGCCTTACTGGATGAGCCATTATCTAAGAAAATTCTCAATCAACTTTAAAAGCTTGAAGCACTCATAACATTGCATGTAGCTCAGAGTCCTCTGCATAAGTTTCTTGAATCATTTTATGATTTCAGTAAAACTTTTTCTAACCTAAACACAAAATTTCACTGCTATACTAAGCCAATTAATGCCAAACTCACTGACGGCACCAGTTAATGCTTACTTCAAATGAACAGTATGTAATCCAATCATTGAACATAACCATAGATATTTTTCTACAACTAATCACTGTAAACACAAATGGGTGGTAGGATATTGTTTATTAACACTTTCAATGCTGACAAAAAAATAAAAATTTTACTGGTTGACTAATTTTTTTTCTATTTTTTTTTTTTTTTTTTTTTTTTTTTTAATAAAGGAATACTTAAATCTAAATAAAAACCCAATTTTATTGTTGTGTTTAATTTTTTCAATTTTTTTTGCATTTTATTATAATGGACTGCGATGGTCATCTGGAGTCACTGACAATCGTAACTTAGCTGATGACTGATGGACAAATATCATAGTCCATGTTAACCTATTTCTTCATATGTTTCATGCTGATGATAAACAGCTAATAAACATTTTTTTTCTCTGTAATTTTAAAACTATTTTTCAGTGTTGTTAGTTAAACTGCAGATTATATACTGATGTTGATATATAATGTAGATTAACCCTCCTCAAGTATGGGACATCCTAGAACAAATATAAATAATTATTTATATAAGTAATAACCTTTGAAAAGTATTTATTTTTCATGTTATACAATAAATTTTTGAACTCTCAGCAAGCATGAAACAGACTGGACATAATTTTTTGTATTTCTGTACACTTTTGAATATAGTAAATAATAGTAAGCTGAAAAAAATGTAGTATTTCAAAAGAAAAAGGTAAGGTAATACAGTACAAGAAAAATCAAGAATAAAATACAGTGTAGCAATATAGTCTGATTTTTAAATATAGAATTATGGTAAAATTAATAAAAAGACAAGAAATTATATAAGAAATAATGAGGAGGAGAATAAACTACATATTGTTAAAAAAATAAATTATAATAATTGACTTACCAGATAAGTTAACTTGTATTTAAATCTTGTCGTTTCTTGAAATTAGATTAAAATATTCTTGAATAATTTTCACCACACTTAAAAAAATACATTTAAAATGCACAAAAAAAATGAAAAAATGCCAATTTTCTCAACAGACCTCGTAAAAGCAATCTCAATATAAAACCAACTACTGGTGATTTTATTAATAAGAGAATGATATACTGATATTAATAATACATAGCTCATTTTAAATTACACTGTCTGGTTATTAGAAGGTAAGTAAACATTTATTTAGTTAGAAGAAAGGATATGTCAAGTTCTGAAGAACTTGCGTGAGGAATAATATAAATGGAGAAATGATTAAAACAATATATGAAAATTTCCAAGCTTGTACAGCAAATTGATAAGTATACAGTATGTACTGTACAACCCAATTGAATTCAAAAATTTGTCATTAAGATCACATATTTAAAATTTATAGTGTAAAATTTAATCATCCTCAAGATGTTCACTATGTCAGTAGGTGCCAGCACTTACTAAATATATTATGATAAATCAGATTAACACAAAAATGATAAATCACTTTTTTACACAAAAAATGTTGCATTTAGTGAAGTTTTTTGAGATAATTTAGAATCCAGTCTCTGAAGGAAAACATTATATTCAAATAAACAGGGAACACTATTTAGTTTTTATTTTTTTAGGTCACAGTGGACCAATGTAGTCAATTCTGGTTCATCTTTTCTTTTTATTGTTCTTCTTTATTGCTTCATTCATCATAATACTTATTCATTCTGTCAGACCTTGCTTTTTTGAGTTCTTCTGAACAAACCCTTTGTTAATGTTTTGAATGCCATGTAATTAATAAAATAAAATGTAATTTAATAAAATGTAAATAATATAGTTTAGTTATTAGTAATATGTATTAAGTGGTGGGGAGACTCTCCCTCTCATTATGCCTGTCGACTAACGACAGAGGCTCCACACGGATGTATGTAAACATAGTATTAAACTTATACTTATGTAATACTTTTATACTCTATGTTATATCAACCTTAAATAAATCAATAAGGAATTTTAAATTGTCGATCTTATTTCATATTTGCCTATTTCACTAACACTCTTATTGTTGTTTTCTTTTCTTTAATTTTAAATCTGGAGTTTGCTTCTTTTAGTATTCTTATATTATCAGTTTTGTTTTGTAAATTTTCTATTGTGATTTCTAGTTCTTGCATATCTTGTTTAATTTTGGTTATCCAGATAAAGTTTTGGACATTTTCCAGTATTTCTCAACCAGTTTTTTGATTAGTCTGTTCGGTCGGTTCTTATTATGTGTCCAAAGGAGATTCTTTTCTTTCTAAAGTAGTCTAGAGCTGGTTCTACATCTTTATATACCTCTTGGTTTGGTATGAGAATCCATTCTTTCCCATCAGTAAGTAGTCTTTTATTTATGCATTGTTATCAGAATTCTTCTTTCTAGTCTTTGCATCTCTGCCGAGTAGGAAATGTTGGATCTTAGTTTTAAAAGAGTTTAACTACAACTGGTATTGTATTACTACAAAGATTAGTCTAAAGTTCTTCCAAAGCAAATACCTTTCCTGTTCACAAATAAAACTACCCTATAGTTTATGAATGAATTGAATATCTTATCCCTTTCACTAATTGTCTCAGTAATTCACCGAACTACTTCCTTCCTGCGTTCACACACTGGAATGCTTGTGATGTCTGTCAAACACACTGTTCAGCACTACACGTTGCCAGATAACGTTGTTTTACAATCTCATTGAACACAACCAGTAATACGCTTATACTCACTTCTTCAAAACTGATCTTAACCCATCTTTCCTGGAAGATTTATATTCCTATCCTCTTGACCTGCAGAACCAGACCCAAGTTGAAGGATGAGAATGATCATCCCAGTCCTTATATTTTCCCAGATTCCTACCCTGGTCTGGTAACCCCTTTTCATTGAACAACATCTGCTGAGGTGTGTCAGGTGCAATATTACAAAGAATGATTGTTAAATGAACCTGTTAGTCTTAGAGAAAGAATTCCTTCTGAATTCCAGTACATTATAAATTTCTAATTGTTTCTTCTTAATTGGCAGAATCCATTACTCAGGTCAGTTATACTACTCTTGTTACAATATATTTAAAGCTATAATTATTCAATAACTTTTTCTAGTACCAGTATCCAGTACCATTTTTCCATACCTTTTCTAATAGCCTCCCTGAAAATTCATTTTCCTCTAATTTCCTCTTTACTCCTTGACCTCTTCATTAATGAACAGGCAATGTGTAAAAGTAGCCATAAATTGGCTGGAGCACTATACTGCTACTGTCCAATATCTAGAGGACCAGCAGTCTTATTGATGCTTAATAAGAGAGTTGTGACAACCTACTGGCTTATCTTAGATCTGCATTTCCTACTAAAAGATTAAAAAAAAAAGTTGCTGTGGTGCTTATAACTTAAAGCCAAGTCTTCTATTTCTTACAATCTAAGTGTATAGTATCACAATTATTGATCACAAATTACCAGCTAGGCAAATAAATTGCTGATCAATTACCTATTTGAATCGCTATAAGTTTCAAATAAAATACAGGTGCCAATTTCAAAGATGTTTTATACTTCCAAAGGAAGTAACAAAACATTAATGAAATATACTACTAGCCCCCACAAGTTTTCCTATAGTAATGGATGTTAAAAAAACCAAACCAAAGAGTTAGACAAGAAAGCTTTTAACATGACTAGTATTAGAGCAAACAATACTACTGAAAAAACATTTTCTATAATAAAAGAGAAAATCAGATGGCATTTTGAAGAGATAAGAGGTCACTACACCTCTGTGCCAAGAAGAATGATGATTGCAGATATAAATATCCAACAAACATCATTTTATTATTAAAAAAAATTGTTAAATAAAGTATTGGCATCTCATTTATTCTCACAGCTTTTCCATTCTTCCTATCTTTTATTGCTTTACAAACTTCAGTTTTAAAAATTTTGCACCTACTTTATCCTCATGCATTTTATTCTGATCTTCTACAATGTGATATTTGGCTTTCTGTCAGACTAGTGTAGATCCTACACATACTCCTTCCATCCTTTAAGTATCTCTTCCTCTTTGTGTACCACTATGCCATCTCTAATGCAATTTCTTTAATGTCAATACTTTTCCTCCATTTACATCAGTTCATGTTCTTTTTTTCTTTGTAAACCTTAAGTATCAGACCATTCATTTATAAGCCTTTTCTCTTTTGCTTTTTTTTGTTACTCTTCTTAGCTGATCAATCAGTCTTCTGAAGAGCCAAACTGAACATAAAGGATGATGATGATGTGGTTTATTTTGTTTTTCTTTTTTATCTACCTTGTTCATACTCTGTTTTCTATCTTAAAATAAATAATAATACTAGTGTTAATAGTATTTTAAAATAGATGTACTATTACAATAAGATATAACAATATTTTAAAATAGAATAAGAAATATAGCAAAGAAATGAAGGATGAACAAAGTAAAAGGTTCTTCAGAAATTTATTAATCAGTTATCTCATACAATATTATATGGAGGTAGATTATTCAATCAGATCCCAAATAGAATAATCTCTCTGGTAACCCATGACTTCTTTATTCTTATTCTATTAATAAAACCAATTATTTATTCTGCTGCTGTTTTTTATGGCATCTTTCATATTTATCCAAAATTCAGTTCACTGTCCCCTTTTGTATTTCTCCCCTTGAAAAGGGGAGCTAACCTCTCTTTTTCAGTGGTTATGATTTCCATTTATAAATTTTCTTTGTACTTCTGAATTGTTAATATTACTTTAATTTCTGCAACCAAAGTATAACATCATTATGTATGTTAGTTCCTAGCAATTTACATACCCTTTTATACTGCATTTCAGTATCTTTCTTCACAACTTATCAAGTTAATTTGAAACTGTTTTTCATTTCTTACTGATTTCAATGATTACAGCTTTTATGTTTTTTAAACCAATTATTTATCATTAACATTTTATTTTCTTTACAAAAATCAATGTCTTTCTCCTCTTTGACACCATGTCCAGGCATATATAAAAAATAACTCATTAAAGAGAAAAAATATATACCTATTTTATTTTTCTATTTAAAAACCATTGTTTTCTAATTAAACAACACTTTTTGTAACAAGAAACATACTTTTTTATATATGCATAAGAATACAAAATTGTAATTTCCAGTTCAGCACTATCATATTCAACACTTACTCTGTGATTTTGACTATTTATCACTATATTGATATTGTATTTTTAAGGAAAATAAGGACATCAGTAAATCAGAGGTCTAAAATGTGAGGAGAGTGATAAAAAATTTATTAAAAACAGTCGAAACTTATAATTGTAGACACATATTGTACTGTCATAACTGAAAACAAATTATGTCTGCGCCTAATATCACCAATTCTGAATGGCACATCTCAGTTTTTATTGTATAACTCCTAGTTAATAGTGACTTTTTATGTGAGTTCTGTAAAATCTACCAAAAGTATCCATTTTGTCCTAAAAACAATCACCATGACTTCCATGGGTTTGCTTAAATTATTTGAACTTCATGAACTCGACAGACACTATATTATTTGTCTTTGACTTAACAGTGACAAATAATCCATGTTTAAACTAGTTCTCTCTATATGAGAAAAAATGCAGATGACTCTCTTGCTCTCTTATAGCTATTTACAAATGTATGAGTTATGTTATTCCTTGAAATTGTGTGCATCAGTCAACAGTTTTAAAATCCATTCAAATTTTATGATGCTCATCTTATGATATAATGAATAGTTTTTCAATTATAATTATGAGCATTACATTCTGTGAAATACCAGAAAATTTTAATTACTCTAGAAAATCACAAAACACTGGTTTACTGAAACATCTATGTTTACTCATTCAATAAATTCATTTATCTAAGACCTAATTAGTTTTTCCACTTTCACATTCACTTGCTCAAGAAGGCCATTTATCTAAATACTAAGCCTCCCAAAACTCAATCATTTGAGACAAATAAATCATGAGTATTAAACATACAACATACCTGCGGTAAAACACCAGATGCCATAACATTTCTATAAAAGATTTCACCATATCCACCTAAAGAATCCACACCCTCTTGAATACGAGCTCCACCTGAATCATTAAGACCAATAACAGGAGCTCCCATAACCATAGCTTTATCCATAACCTGAAATATTTTTTTAAATTATTTATTTATTTGTACAATCACAACAGGCTTATGCCCAATGGATGATAACAAATTTTTTTAATGTGCGAAAAATGCCATCCCTGACCAGAATTTAATCCTGGGACCTCTGGATAAAAGGCCAAGACACTACCACTCCACCACAGAAATCAGTTTAAAACTAGAACTACAGTTGATATAAATTACTGATAACAATAATTTTTGTAAATGGAAAAATAAATAATTATATTTATATAATAATTTAAAATTAATAATTTATCTTTCTAACATATGAATCAGCCAGAAGAAGTAACAACTGTACTAAATCTATTGTATCTGTAACTAAATCTATTGCTGAATTAGCTACACACATGTCTTCATCATTACAAAGTTTATTTCAATAAAATAAATTTTCTCAAATTCTCTTCAAAAGATTAAAAAACAAATAATTATAAAATTTTCCCTCCTTCAACTACAAGTTATGGTACTAACAGTACTATAAATGTTGAAAGTAAACTATTTTATTATGTTCATGGTTCCATATAAAGCGCTACACATTTCTAAACTTCCATTATGAAAGGCCATTTTCAGTTTCCTTCACTATGTAAATAGAATAAAAGTAAGAGTGATGGTAAAATAAAGAAACTGAGACCCGTTGAAGGGAAAGTTATACAAAAATTTACACTCAGGAAAAAGCATAATCATTGATATAATACTGAAAACATATTCAGCACAATGTTTTTTCTCAATTTTTTCCCAGAAGTACAGCTATAATGAATGCATTGATAGAATTGCACTACACCTAATAATTAATTACTATAATTTTAAATAAGTTATAAAAAAAATTAACTCTGCTCCTTTATGAGTTATTATTCAAGGGATGTTTTTAAAGTAAGGTTCATTTTTAAATAAATAAAAAACTGAAAAATATACACAAACTATTACTTATGCACAAAAACCAATTTATTTTAAGGCAGCTATGCAGAAAAGTAGAAAATAAATTAGTTTTTATGCATAAATAATTGTTTGTTTATATTTTTCAGTATTTCAAAACGTACCTTATTTTAAAGCTGCCTTCAATTACAACACATTTTTCATAGCGTTTTACTAGCTTCCTCATTTCTTCTTCAAAAAAATCTGCTATTACCGATTTAAACCACGCAATAACTCCATTTTTCAATTCACAATCATTCTCATACCTTTGGTATGCAAGCCATTGTTCAGGGCTACAGGGTGGATTAGTAAAGATTTTCCAACAAAACTTTTCCAGTTATCTCATTGTTGTAATTTGCCATGTGTCGCCTGGCACTGTCATGAAAAAAAATCCTGCAGAACAGCATTTCACTACATTTGTTTTTTCATAGCTCTTATAGGATTGTTTAACATTTCACAATACGTATCAGCATTCACAGTAGTTTTATGATCACTAGAATTCATAAATCACAGATCATTATTAAATATCAGAAAATATCAAACAATTGTGACATGGTGAAGCATCAGTTTTCTAACATTTTTTCATAAACTTTTTCAATTAAATTATCTGTTTCACCGGCTGCTGCCCAGTGTGTTCATGAATGTTCACTTGCTTTTCTCAAACTGAACAGCACCACTGTCTTATTATATAGTTTATAGTCCTTCATAGTATCTGGGCAATAAACATCACAAATTTGCCTGTGAATTTCGTATATAGAAAATGTTTTTATCCCATCAAAATCCAATAACTTCTCGTATTTCACATTCATAAATTGTAGCACTAATTTATAAATCTATGAATACAAGCAACTTACAACAAAATTACTAAACTATAGTTGCTAACAGCTGATTCTTGATTGAAATAACTGAGCTATGCAAGTAGCATCTGTTTGTTTACATTGCATATATGCAATGTAAACAAATTCTAAATGAACTTTATTTTAAATACATTCCTCATATATTCAAACTTTGATTTCCTGCCTGCTATAGATCATTCTTGAATACAGAGACAGAGCTACATAGAAATCGAAGATAACAAAATTAAGTATAGTTTATTGCCTAAAAATAATTATGATTTTGGTTCATACAAACTTCATCATCTTATAAATTCAAACACTATCAAAACAAATATTACTGACTTTTACTTGCTGTTAAAAATAAAACAAAAATTAGGTAAATCAAGTCAACTAAGGACCTACCAAGAAAATTAATTAATACCTTACAAATTTTCTGAGCATGAACACTAGAAAGACTACCCCCAAAAACAGTGAAATCTTGACTAAATAGAAATATATTCCTTCCATTAACTTGTCCTTGCCCTGTTACAACAGAGTCACCTGGAAACTGATAAAATATACAAAAATTAAAAAAGATGGTTACAGTCTAAGATGAATATTAAAATCAATCTAATGTAAAGATACAAAATAAATATTACGTTAGGATATGGTAGTATACATCATGAAACCTAGAAAAAAAATTGTATAAAATTATTATAAAATGCTGTAATAAAAACTACAATTTAACTCTAAAAAAAATGATTAACGGAACCTGTGAAATAAAATGAAATAGAGCAACATCTACGCTGTAATTGTGCTACTGGACCCCAAATATCTAGTTTGGATCAGCCATCTTTCATCATCTTCATTTAGCTCATATTTCATTAGATGTAAGGCAGATCCTCTTAAAGGTTCTCTAAAACCTTGAGAATTAGATGCGTTAAATGCGCCCATATAACAGTTGATACATGTGTGCTCATCATACAGTTGTCTGTCCTGAAGTAGACCCTTTTAACCACATCAATATATTCTGTTACACTTCCTTCCCAAATCTTCAAGTTTTTGATTACTCTCATCTCTCCTTTTTCCTTAATATTTTTTTCAAAGTCCATAGTAAGTAGATTGATGGTTCTACATCAAACATTCTTCAGGTGTTACATTACCTAATTCCTTGAATGTTTTAAGACGTTACCTTAAATAAGAAGTTTTAAAAGATAAAGAACTTCTTGAAGACATGTTATTAAACAGTGAATATCTCAGGAACGATTGGGGGGGATTTTGAAAATTCAAACGTCATTTTATTCAGAGGCTCGGGCGCATTGAAAGGGGTGACCCCACCCCATAAAGGGTAAATCCAAACACATGAACAACTCTTGAATGGTGAGAGTTATTTAAAAGATTTCATCATACATCATTTCGTCATACATCATCAGGGACTCCGGGCAGATTGTTCTTATGTTTATCCCTGTCCTGAAGTGAAAAAATTTTTAAATGAAAAAATTTTTAACTAGGCAATGAGTAGAGCTATGAGTAAAAATCAAACTGTTACATCATCAGAGTAACAAAGGAATGCAGTAGTATTGTTTTAAAACATATCTTTAAACCCTTAAATGTAAAAAAGTAAATTTAATGGATGAGTATCAAACTTTACGTAAATAATTAAACATTGTTAATGTTTTAACCAACACATTACCCTTACTCTTTGTAAATTATTTTTGATTTTATTTATTTCAATACCTTGCACTTGTGGCTCTAAATAATGATTGTTTTTAATAATTAAATATATCAATAAGATATATTTGGATGATGATGATGATTTTGTATGCCTTATAGATTTTGTACCTGATGCCCAATCAAGAATATCATTCAGTTGATTAGTTTTGTGAAGTGAGGGTTTCCAGATGGTTAAATGGATCAATTCATGGAATGAAGACACAACAGCATATTTGGATTGTGAAATCAACGAAACTGATATTAGATACCTTTGTGCGATTGGTGGGGTGAATAATTGTCAATTTTAATGTGGGTGTGGATGAGTATGAGGAAGATGAAGAGGAAATCTTCTTTTCATTGTCATCATCATCTTTGTAGAAAAGAATTATTATTTTTCTAATAGAAGAAGAAACCATAATAATACTTTAGAAATTTGTAGAAAAATAATAGGTAAGAGATAATGTAAATTGATGAAAATTTTGGTAGTTTAAAGAAAGGTATTATATATTTTTAGAAGAAATGAAAAGTTATTGTGGGTTTTTCAAAAAATAATACGTATTATTTTTGTAAACAGAAGTGTCTTATCAACTATGATATGTCTTGACAAGAATTCTTTTTCTTATTCATCAGTACCTCACCAAGTGCGTTAGTGACATCACAGTGAATATTGGTTAATTCAGTTCATGGCAGGTGAAAAAAACTAAAAAACATTACAGTTGAACATTTGAAACACATAGTTAAAAGTGTTTATTCGTGGGGTTTAACAGATATAGTGGATTCACATACCATAAGAAGTTACATATTACATCAGTTTCATTTTTTCAAGATTCATTGCATGAGTGCAGCAAATATTTAATATTTGATCTTCAATAACGCCAAATTATACTGTTACTGTTATATTTTTATTGATAGTAAAGAATTAACAACTAATACAATTAGTGATTTGCCGTTGAACAGATATAAAGTCGCAAAATATGGCTTTAATTTCTGTAAAACATTACAACTTTCTACTCTATGAAAAGTGATAAGTTTTTTGTTATTTTTTTGACTGGTCTACTGACACAATTCTCGCACCACAACATACTATTTTTATGTATGTGAATGAAAACCCAAATTGCTTGATGATACAATGTGAAGCACATTTTACAGGAGAATAAAACTACTGAAAACTATCCTTTTTAATAAGGAAAAAATGAATAATGTACAACAGCTATCTGAAGAATTTCCCAGATGTTAAAAAACAGTGGATATGGGTTCTTTTATACAGAGGAGACGGATTGCGTCCATTTTATCGAACTTTACAACTGGGAAAACGATATTGAACCGATAAATTTTCACCACTGTTATTTACGTAATTGTCATTATATACTGAGATATTTTTGTAAATTGTAGTTAAAAAAAAATCTGTATGTAAAGATACGAGAGGTTATTTCTTAAGTGAAGACCGTTTCATCGTAAAAAAATTTATTCTGAAAGCTTTATAAATACTTTTTATTTCTCTTAAACTACATACCTTATACTACTTCTCTATATAATCACCGTATGAATTAAGACATTTATCATAGCAATACACCAGCTTCAATATACCCTCATCATATTCTTTTGCCGCCATCCCATTTAGCCACTGATTAACAGCATTTTTAAGTTCATCGTCACCTGTGAATTTCTTACCATTCAAAAATTCTTTCAATTTCCCAAACAAATTATAATCAGAAGGAGCTATATAGTGTAATCTACTATTACTATTAATTTAATTGCCTAGTGAGAGGAGTGCTGCAGTAGGCATGCGCAATGCAGAACGGTATCATCTGTCTTTGTCTCATGTGAGTCTGTGTTTTACTTGGCCTCATAATAACATTATCCTACCAAAACCATAGACGCAGCTGCTAAAGAGCCGTGTGGCTAATAGGTTTGACTGGCTACAACGTAATATTTCATTTAACTAGGTACCCTACCGAAAAATACTGTAAATATAGCAAAAATATGCATCATCACTAGATTTTAAGGAAAATTTGCAATAACCGGTGAGAATGGGCTTAATATGTAAATGCATATAATCCGCTTTCTAGTTATGAACAATGCAACTGATAAGAGCTCTTGAAACATCAGGAAAAAGAAGGGCCGGGTCGGAAATTGTTGAGCGACAATCTTTTCTGATTTCAGCATCGACTTGTTTCAACAAGTCCTCAGTGATTATCGAGGGCCTCCCCGAACGTTCTTCATCATGCACATTAATTCTGTTGTTTCTAAACCTTTCACACCACTTTCAGATGTTTCTTTCATTTATTACATTATTACCATACACAACAACAAACTGCCTACAAATTTCAGCCGGCTTAATGTTTTGATGGTTTAAAAAACATATGATTCCACATATTCCAATCAGAGGCAACATTGACTTTCCTATTCATTTTATAACATAATAACTCACACATAATCAAAGATACTTCAACGTGACAACTTAGATAACAATGCAGTATATACATTACTAGGCCATGAACTTGTGGCCATGAACGACACAAGTTCGCCAACCTTAAGGAGATAAATTTCTCAGCGGTTTTTACTTTAGAGATATCCCTCATATATATTTTTTACCCTCATATATACATACATATAAGCCCATTAAAAATAGTATATTATTCATTTATATTAAGAATGAGAGTGAGAGTTACACATGAGCTTCACAAGCAAGCTAGGCAGAATTGCCAAACTCAAAATGTATGCTCTGCTTGAGCTATGTGTTGTTCAGCTTTTCACAAATAACATTGTCAAATATCATTAACAAATTCGGCTCTGGAGAAACGATTTCTTAATTGTTCTGAAAGAAAAATAATTTATACCTTCTACATCTGATAAAACTTCTTTTATAACTTTTTACTTATGTTGATACAACGATTTTGAAAGAACATAAACATTTCTGAAACGCAAACTGTTAAAATGGAACAGCAGGTTAAAAATGGCTTTCGTCTCCCAAACACTCATTTTGCAGAAATGAATGCTTAAGGGCACTGATTTGTATCAGGCCAGTTTAGTGGAGATGTTACCATACTCTTAATATTAATAAAGATTATAAATACATAATAACAATTATTAATTGTTTTACAAATTTCACATACGTGAAACCATTAAAAAGTAAAATGGCCAAAGAAGTCATCACAGGTCTTGAGCCTATACTGGAAAAAAATAGGATGAAAAATTTTCAAACTGAATGGTAAGGAGTGGTTTAATTTCTGGGTTCAATCACTAATGAAAAAATACAATCATTACTCCATTTTCAATCATAGAAAAAATCCCCAGGTGAACGCTTTAACAGAACACTGAAGAACAAGATGTGGCGTAAATTTACTCAACAGGATAATTATAAGTAGATGGATATTCAAGATGAATTGATTAAAGAATATAACAATATATCTCGTAGAATGATCGGGTTCAGACCTAAGAATGTAGAGAAAAAGAATGAAGGAGAGGTAATGTATAACATAATGCTTTCTTTATGGAATCGGGTTAAGTAAACAAAGAAATGATTTAAAACTGGTGAAAAGATGAGGATAAGTAAGTATAAAACCGTGTTTGCTAAAGGGTATTTACCGAACTAGATTAATGGTTTTCTACCATGAAATATACTATAATACTATACAGTCACGTTTTAAACAAATGGGAAAAATGAAATTAAAAAGTACATTCTATACCAATGAATTAATCAAAACAAAATTCAGTGATATGTTTTTCATAAAAAAGCTTTAAAGCAAAATGGAAACAAAATGATTTGATGGAAGGAGTACGATTCATGGGTGAATAAACAAGCTGTATTATAAGCAGGAGAGGCAATATAAATTTATTTTTTTTAAAGCAACATTTAAGGAGAAACAAAACAAACTGACTGTAAGTAATTTTGATAATTTTATCGCCGATGAAGTCCAGGTTGAAATGAAACAAAGACACAGTAATTACTTCCGAGTAATACAATCAAGTGTTTGATTGTATGCCCTTTCCTTTGCAGGAAGACAATCCACTGTTTCAACTTGCTGTTCAATTCTACCTGCATTTCAGTAATGATTTCAAAATCATTGTATTAACCTGAATATAAATTTTTAAAAGACGTTTCATCAGATATAGAAGGTATTATTAAATTTTTTCCTTTTGATAACAATCAAGAAATCATGCCTGCTGAACAGACTGTCCTGAATTTGGAAATGTCTGATGAAGCTGTTTGTGAAAAGCAGAAAATTACAAACTACTTAACTATGGGATAACATAATAAAATTGATATGTTTTATCAAAAAATGTTAACAACTTATTATGTATGGATAATTATACCACTACATATAATTAAACACTGCATTTCCTTGATTATCTTTATGATAAATATTAATCCCTTTTCTGATAATACATTTAATTAAGTGATAAGATGGTTTAATATTAAGTAATAAAATTAATATATTATGTCCACAATCATCAATTACATTTATATTTATTTCATTCTTAGTGATTTAATTAATAAACAACTTTTAAAGAATTCACTTTCATAATCTGTAATATATACGAGATGAGAAGTTAAGCAACATCGGGCACAGTTACTACTTAGATGGTGACACCTGAGAATACCACGTGTTGTTGGTATCTTCTTTTTTTTTTTCAACAATTCATAGATTGTTAGAAAAGTTTACAAAATTATTTCTGTAGTAACTTTTAATGCATAAAGTTTATAAAAAATCTTACTTTTTAATAAAGTTCAAAAAACAAAAAAAAAGAGGAGCAAGCATGTTATTTGATTTTTTTTTTATGAAACATAAAAAAAATAATGTTGCTGACAGATCAACCGCTTGTCAATGGCCATATTATGTTGTACATACCTACTGATAACCAAATTTAAGTTTATTTAAATTTGATTAAAATTTTAATGGAATACAGGCAGTAGAAGCTACAGTTGGAATTCCAGTCCATATGACGAGATGTTATTAAAATTTCATAAGGTAGACATAGACCTAAACCCAAACCTAGATTCATTTGTGAAGTAGCTTTTTTACACCGCTATGGGTAGGTTAGTAGAGTTAAAATTTCAGCAGTGTTTTTGACCAGTTTCTCACATATCACTGTAACATATAAACATCCAACCAAACCTAAAAAGCAGTATTTTTTGTCAGTAATAAAAAGAATGATTTAGTTTTTAAATGTATTAGTTTAGTCGTCATAATAAAATAAATTTTAGTAACAAATCCTAAGGAATTCAAGAAAGGATGAGTGAGTAGACCAGCAACCTAAAACTAATATAATAAATATAATCTGTTTTCAGCTGTGTAACCTTGAAATCAAAATTGACAAAAGAATAAAATCGTAAATTTGTACCTATTATGAATTGGATTATCCTGTGAAGGATTTTTAATAAACACGGTTAAATTAATTTCAATTTAACGAGTATGTTATGAAATAATAAATTTGCTGAGTTTAATAGGATAATAATAAGGATAATAAAAGGTAGATATAAAAAAATAATTTAAAAGGTCTGTAATGGATGTTTCTATTTAAGAAGTAATAACATTTTTAAAAGCAGAATTACGAGTACAAGTAGTAGTAGTTTGTATAATGGGTGGTAAGATATTGATAAATATTTTATTTTGTAAAACTGAAACAGATAGCGCTATTGTACATTATTTATTTAATATAACTGATATGTTTTAAATGTATTTTGAGTATTCTAATCTAACTGTTGTACAATCACTGTAATACTTAAATAATTTCCTATAATTTTTCTTTACTGCAAATCATTTTTATTAAATTACAATTAAGATAATATTAAAAATATGGTAACTTCTCCAATGGTTAGTTTGTAAAATTTTGGGGCGGGTGTGTCGGTGGTCATCAGTCGCATTATCACTTCTTGGCCTCTTGGTTAAGATAAAAGTGTAGTATCTGTTCTTATCAGCTTAATATCTGACATACCCGGCATCGCTACACCCAAGAGGTGATAATAAAAGGTGATGAGTTTCCTTAATTCAACCGTTACCGGCAACTGATGACCAGTCTTTCGGGATTTGGTTGGGCATACTGATTAATTTCATACCACATGAAAGACAACATAAATGCAGAAGAAGCCTGCTGCGAAAGTAATACATAAGTTACAGCGCACTATTCAAAATTGGTGACATGGGTGGCTGGCCAACGGCATTGTCCTGCTGCACAATAATGCACATCCACATGTTACGGGTCCGACAGCTGATTTACTGAGCACATTTGGATGGGAAATTTACGATCACCCACCAATCTCTGAACTTAGCTCCTTCTGATTACCTATTTGTTTGGGAAATTGAAAGAATTTTTGAGGTGCCATGTGCCATTGAAGCCATTCGGTAACAATAAATATATATATAAAACAATAATACTATATTTTGTCAAATAATAACAAAAAATTAACATTATTAAAATAAATGTGATATAGTACAACAAAAACTACAGTAAAAAAAGATACAGCATTCATTTTTTTAATGTTAAATCAAGACTTACTTCAATAATACAAAAGTACTAATTAGTGTTTTCTTGAATAAAAACTTACTTTTTTTTAAGTAAGTGTAAATACATTGAAACAAAATATTATAATAAAAAAATTAAACAAGCTAGACAACTGACAACTTTTTAATATTTTGTATTTTTCTTGAACTTATTTGACCCCAATTGTTGATTTTAGTTTCCATGCTACTTTATTCAAAATATTATCAAGACCTACTTGAATGGGATCAATTGGTTGAAAAACACTGACTTTGTGTTTACCTTTTTTTTTATATCATTGGTTTGATATACTTCAATCTCTACTGGTGAACTTTAAAAGTGATTTAGTAGTCCCTGAACTGCTTTAGTGGTCATAGTAACATGTTAAGTATCATAGGTTACGATAATTGATTGATCATAAGAATTTTCTGATGATACCTTATCATTATCTTTTGTACCAATGACACTCATAAGACTTTCACTCTTTTTTCAGTAGGTTCCATCATTTCCCGCAAACCTGATATTTTTACAGTCAAAGCATTTGACTTTGACGGTAGGTAGATCATTATCTGAGTAATTAAGTAGAACTTGCAAGTCAATTTCACTACCATATTCATTAAATAAACATAATAATATCTCATAAGCTTAATAGATTTAACACAGGAGAAAGAGAATGTGTTCTTGATGGTGGTATAGGTGAGGTGAATGGACTCCAGCTGGTCTCTGCTCTTACAAACAACCTCCACAGTAGCTGTAGCAATTTTGTAAACAGGGCCGTGCAGAATCCTTAAAATATGATCTCTCTTGGCTGTTGTCCAACCTGTAATTTTTTAATTTATTTTTTAATGCTCTTTCTACCCTAAGAAAAGACATTCTTATTTCTATCACTTTACAGTTTTTTGTTTCATTTTTTCTACAAAATTTAAAAACATTCTGCCCAATAATTTGTGGGACTGAATGTATGTCACTAAAATACAACTGATATAAATTGAACTTAGCTATAGAATAATACTTATGTTTAATATTAATCCTAAAATCATTCTCTTAATGGTTTTAAATGAAATTATTGTTATCAATTATTTGTTTTTTAAGATAATATACAAAGCCATACAGAGTTATTAATGATAACTTAACTGATTTTAAACTGTATGCTCATATGTATATACATTTCTCTTGAAACTGGCAAACTTCACAATCAGAAAACAAGAGATACACTAAAATAAATTTTGATGTTATAAATAAGCAAGCTGCAGCTAAACATTTCAGGTTTTTCTTCACACTATAAGTGTTGCCTTCATTATTTAAACTGGTGTTGCCTTCATTATTTAAACTGTCACATAAATGTTCATACATAAAAACTGATAAAATATCAAAATAATTAAAACCAATTTTAAAAGATATTGTAATTCCTTTTTTCATACATCAGACAACCAGGAAACAATTTCATCAAGCTCACATTATATAATTATTGTATTTTCATAAATACAATAAATTGGATGGAAAAAATAGGGCCTTTCATTTTTAAATAAAACCTCTAAACTGTGGCCTGTTAACAGGTTTTTATCCACATACACGTTAATCTAATAAATAAATTCTGCATAAAAAAATTATTATGGTACCCACATTACACAATTTCTACACATATTCCCTCACATTAAAAAATATAAAACCATATGATGAATTAATCACTAAAGATAATCATTCATTTTTAACAATTTTTTTATTTGAATATTTAAACAGATAAATAGATAGTAAAAATAATGATAAATTTAATAGATGCAGAATAAAAAAAAATAATATGAACTCCAATAAAAAGATAAAGCAAAAGAATTCATAATTGATTTCAATCAAAATAACTTTACATAGTTTAGAGAAATTGCTTATTAATATTTCTACATTTACCAGTTTACAGAAAAAATAAAAGATTATTTACATTTCTTTTAAATTAAAAAAATAATCTTAAAAAAGGCTTATTTTCATTCATTATTTTATATTTAAAATTCTCAAATAATGTATTGTTTGCCTAAACACAAGTAATAAGGGTAAAACAATAAAATACTATTTTTGAGAAATTACAGCAAAATAAATTTAAATATCTTACCTCAGTAATATGTTCCCCTGTTTTATGATTGAGTATATATTTTAAAAGACGTATATTTTTTTTCTTAAAAGATACATTTGTAATATCCTGAAAAAAGAACAAAAAAGGATATTAATTTCATTATATTACTTATTTTATTCTTCTTTTACATTAGCACTTTTGTCTAAGGGATATCATTAGTATTATTTTATTTATTATTATTTTATCTACAGGATAAATAAGAAAAAATTTTAATGAATTTTAATTTATAGTCAATCATGAATTACTATCAAATTAAATTCAGTTTTTTTGTGTTTTTTTAAATAAACCTTTCTTTACATTAAAAATGGTTTACAAAATTAAAACCTCAAAAACCCACCGGGTTGGTCTAGTGGTAAACTTGTCGTCGTAAATCAATTGATTTCGAAATCGAAGTTCTCAGGTTCAGATCCTAGTAAAGGTAGTTACTTTTATTCGGATTTTCTAGATCATGGATACCACGGATACTATATCATGGATGTTCTTGGTGGTTGGGTTCCAATTAACCACACATCTCAGGAGTAGTCAACCTGAGTTTGTTCAAGACTACAAATTTACCGGTAGTTACACTACATTGATAAGTCGCTAATAACTTTAAGTAAATTCTTTTCAAAAAAGTTAATCACATAAAATGATTCTTAAGTAGACTTTATTTCATTCACTAGTTTGTAATTTAAATTTTCAAATAATATATACTGTTTGTCTAAACACATGTAATAATAGTGAAAAATAAAAATTTATGGCAAATTAAAGCGAAAACTAATTTTAATATCTTACCTCACTAATATTTTACTTTTTTATGATTGATAATAATTTAAAAAATTTATAGAAGTATTTTTTTCTTAAAAGATATGTTTGCAATATCCTCAAAAAAGATACTAATTTTATAATATTTAAATCTTTTTTCTAACATACAATTACATTTGTTAAAGGGATACCACAGTTCTTGATAAATAAGGTAAAATTAAAAAGGGTTTTATCATTTTTATTGTCTTCATTAATTACTATCAAATTATATTCAGTCTTCCTTAGTTTTTAAAAATAATCCTCTCTATATTAATAAAAAAAAATTAAAAAATTTAAACCTGTAAAAATATGTTTGTTTTTATGTTTTTCTCAATTGGTTTGAATTGCAATAAGTTTATATGTTGTACAATATCTCAGTAAATCCTTTAAATTTAATAAAAATAAATAATCATATAAAATTATTCTTAAAAAAAAAGGTTTATTTTATTTTCATTCAATACTCAACATCCACTATTTTAAAATTTCATTTTAAAATATATACAAATTGCTTTTTTTATAAAATCAAAATTGATCCTTTCTTTTAATATTAGAATTTACTCTTATTTATAAATGTGTAAAAGAAAAATATGAAAATGTACTCACCAAAAAAGGATTTCCGATGAACTTGTATGAACAGATTTATTCTTATTGCAGACAGATTTAACAGATTTATTCTCAAGCTTAAATGCAAAATGAAAGTGTAACACAGTTTCTTCTCTTAGTATACTTACATTGGAGTGGAAAAAAATCATACTTTCCTTGATGATTAAACGGAATCATGAAACTGGATATTTGCTTTTTCTGACAATAATTGAAATGTTTTTCAATAACTAGATATCCTGAAACAATTTTTTTTCTAAATGTGCATCTATTTCCTTTGAAGACTGAACATCTTATTCTTAAGAAATTTTGCTTATCTTTTAAAATGTTCAGGTAACATCTTAGCATGCTCAGGCAATATCTTAGAATGTTCCAGGTAATGTTGTCTTAAGAAGCAGATATGTCTTGAAACACACCTAAGAAGTTTGTCCTAGAACCAACAATCTCATACTGCTCATGCAGCAAT
This sequence comes from Lycorma delicatula, assembly GCF_047948215.1. NCBI lineage: Eukaryota > Metazoa > Arthropoda > Insecta > Hemiptera > Fulgoridae > Lycorma > Lycorma delicatula. Next base: position 125,805,716 of record NC_134457.1, read on the forward strand.
AAACATTCTTTTAACAATACACCTAAAAAAACTTTCCAATATACAGCAAGTATAACTTCATTCTCAGAGACATTCATATAACTAGAATTATCCATGATAGGGGTTAAATTGAAAATATTTAGACTTTATACTTATACATCCAATACGACTGTATTTTTTTCACCATTTTATAAGTTAAAAATAAAACTAATAAAAGATAAACAAATATATATTCATAAATCATATAATGCATTACATATTTCACAGATAAGTGAATAAAAAGCCATACGTGAAAAGTCCAATACGACTGTATTTTTTTCACCATTTTATAAGTTAAAAATAAAACTAATAAAAGATAAACAAATATATATTCATAAATCATATAATGCATTACATATTTCACAAATAAGTGAATTAAAAAATTCAATTTAACATCTAAGAAGTCATTTTTCTGAACAATAATAAATTATAACAAATCTGGTATCACATCAAATTTATTAACATGAAAAATTCATAAAAACTGTAACAATAACTTTCCTCACTACCTTCTGTTTATCCATTCCAAAATTTGTACAAGTATGTTCCATAAGCATGTCATATTCAGCAAATGTTCCAGGATCACACAGCAAATTAATACGCTCTCTAGCAGTAAGTTTTCCCTATTCAAAGAAATAACTGATCAGATAATAAAAAACAAGACTGTTGCATAAAATATTCTGAATTGCACTTAAAACAAAAGATTTATTTTAAAATAAACACCATTCTAAAGGGTTTTTCTTGTGGTTGTAGTTTATCAGTATGACATAAACTTGTAAAGAATCTTGAATAAGTAATAATTAATGGAGAGAGTAGTATCACCATTAATAAGAAGCATTGATATCAAAACATAATCTGATAATTTAAAATAAAACAGGCAAAAAATATTGTAATTTTAACAAGATTCAAAGGTACTTTTCAAGAAGATGCCCGCAGCCAACCTGTAGTTAGTTATCAGTGTAGTTATTAGATGGCACCACTGAAAGAAGAAAACAGATAAATAGTACATGTTTTCTTTTTAAATACATACATTGTACTATATCATTAAAATAATATAATGAAACTGTAATAACAAAATAGTAAAATAAAGTACAGTAATTTGCGTATATCATTTACTGTATAACTTACCAAGAACCTAACCTGTATTTCTGCTTTAAATGTGAGTCTCAATTTTACAAGACTTCATTATACATGGAAATTTTCCGGAACATAACACCCGCATAAATTGAAGGTCCACTGTATAATAAATTTATATAAATAACTAAATATATATATATATATATAAATCTAAAAGTATTAATATATAATCGAACCAAGTTAAGCAACCTATGCTTGCTTCATTCATCTAAAAGTATTAATATATAATCGAACCAAGTGAAGCAACCTATGCTTGCTTCATTCCCTAACCTTGACTAGCGAGCAAAGCAAGCATAGGTTAAGTTTGATTAGATTATATTTATAATTACATTTATTTTTTAAATAAAGCTGGATTATAATTTTAATTTACTTATTTTCTCCTTTCAGTGGCGCTATATAACAACTAACTAATTACAAATCGGCTTCAGACATCCATTTAAAATTAAAAAGATATATATATATATATATATATATATATATATATATATATATTACTATTATATAGAATATCTAGTAAGCATGTTTTTTGGTTACAATGGAAAGAACATTTCTTTCCATCCAATTTCTTGACACTCCAATTTCCAATTTCTTTGAATACCCCAATTTCTTGATAGCAACAGCATATAACTTGAAATTTTATCAGAATAAAAAAAAGGGTTTTCAAGCTTTAATTTTTTTTTTTAGTAAAGTTTATTTTAAATTATGGAAGATCAAATTCATATTGTGCATGTATTTTTACTTTGTACTTTAAACACTCAGATAACTGGACACTTGTACATTACTGAATGAGACACTGGATACTCCCAAAAATTATATAGCCATCACTAAGAATACCACACCAGTAACAAACTGTAATATTTTTGTCATTTTTTAGCGGTTAAGTAACTGAGTATTACTTCACATTATAATCCGTAATTAACCTATAATCGCAATCATAGTTTTTGGAACATAGAAAAAACAAAATTGCATCTCTTACCACCTCATATGTCTAATAGACTAGCAGCATCCTTGAAATTGAATCATGGCGAGGATAAAATGCCATAGTATTTTTGCCATCTTTAACAAACTGGTTCCCACGGATCACCAAGGTTGGCTGCAGTTTCACAGCATATTACTGGCCTTTGTAATTCACTGTAGTTTGGAAGTTAGTAAATTGTTAATTGATGTTTGCATAAATTTTTATGACATGTTAATTATCACATTCATGCTTGAAACTAGCAAAAACAACAATTCAAAAGTAATGTAATAAAATTCAAGTCAATTTAAGAAATCAATAACTAACATGACTGATATAACTGTGGTGGGAAACTGGTGGTGATTAACTCTTAAGAAAAGTTAATAACACAAAGTGGCATTATCAGACTCTAGTAACTGTGGCAAAGTAATTAGTTGCTCTAGTAACTGTGGCATAGTGTAGCCACAACAATTGGCCGAAGAGTTCATGTATAGGTTATTAGTGCACTATGTTAATATCAGTTGGTCTTGGATTTGGTTCAAAGTAAGTAGCATATTTTCTTCTAAAATTTCATTTAACTCATCTTCCTAGTTAAAAAAAATAATAATAAGCATGTCTGAGGTAGCAGAAACAAAATGAAGATAGACACTTATGTCACACAGCATCACCAACAGTAAACATCACAACATGGTAAAACCACATTAAGATAGTATTTAATTTTCCAAAACACGATTATCAATGTAGAAAACAATTTATTTAAAATTATAACACAAATAATAAAAACAAGTTGAGAAATAATTTCATAAATGTAATTGATAGTATTAAAAATAATACAAGTTTAAATGTCAATAATAAACATTCCAATAAAAACTATAACATTTACAGGAGAATAAAAACAGATTAAAAAGTAATAATGCATTTATAGTCAAAGCAGACAGAACTAACACTCCAGTTATCATTAATAATAACGAATATATAAATAAACCAAATTTATAAAAAACAATAATATTTTAGAAATAGGATCCCACTAATAAAATTAGAAAAAAATAATATCTAACAAAAAAAGTAACTACATATTCAAGGATGCATAAACCAGGCAATATTTTACAACAACTAATACCAATGCTCCAATATTAAAAGCACTACCTAAAATTCATTAAGACAACAAGCCTATAAGATCCTTATATATTATGTTAATATACCTACCTATCAATTAAGTAAATTTTCTCCAATAAATTAAAATTGAAAACAAATATAGTCTAAAAAAATAGTTATGAATTAATAGATATAATCAATAATATAAATAATACAACCAAATTTATAACATTAGATATAAAAGATATGTACACAAACAATGATACTAATAAAACCATAAATAAAATTAATAATACTCTAAAACAAAAATAAATAATAATATAATATATGAAATAACAAATTTATTAGAATTATGTATCAAAGATAACTATTTTAAATTTAATAATAAATATTATAAACAAGAAAAGGGTCAAGTATGGGATCTCCACTTTCAGCTAATTTAGCCGATATCTTTATGAATGAACTAGAAAACAACCTGCTATCAAATATAATAAATAAGCATCAAATTATTTTATATAAAAGGTATGTAGATGACATTTTAATATATAACCAACAATTTAACAATGAAGAAAACATAATAATTGAAATGATTAAATAATATCAAATTCACTTTAAATAGGAAAAATAATAACAGCATTGACTATTTGGACATAAGATTTTACAAAAATGTTATTACTAATAAAATCGATAAAAATATATATAGAAAGTCAACCAAGCAGGACACTATAATACATTTCAAATCTTTCCATCTTAAAAAATGGCAACCTTTAATTCACTAATTTACAGAGCAATAAAATACTTCAAATACAATAATCTAAAATAAAATAATAAGCATGTCTGTGACCAACTTTAAAGTAATAACTTTTAATTATACAAGAAGGATTTATTCAGAAGAGGATTGTAAAGCAAGATCATTAAGAATGACTAAATATTGGGAGAAAGTAAAAGCTAAGAACTTAAAGGCCAAAAGATCGGCAAAAAAGACTTGAATTATTCTGACTAAAGTGGTCCTTTGCGACCTTAAAAGAAAAAAAAAAATTAAATAATGAAATAAATAACATTAAACATATAGCTTTAAATAATGGATATGAAACTAACTTAATAAATAAATTATATACCAGAATAAAAAATAAAATATACATAAAAGACAAAATAAAACTAACAAATAACAATACAATAAATGAATATTCTAAAATCAAATACAATATAAATTATAATAAATTTAACAAAATATTTAAAACATTTAAATTAAAAACAGCATATACAAGTGATTCAAAGAAACGGGAAATTTTGAAAGTTGTGTTGGTAGCCGTGGGTGATTGGTACCACTTGATAAGTGGCGCCAGCCTCTCTAACCTAACCTGCCATTTAGTTGACAAGGATCCTTGTGGTGCGCAACGTGCATTTGCTATCAAAGTGTTTTACAAAAACAATGACAGTGTGGAGGGAGCGCATAGAGAATTTCACCGTCATTTTAATCTGGGACGGCACGACCGTGTTCCATCAGCACATGCAATTAAAACATGGATATCTAATTTTGAAGAAATTGGTTCAGCAATGAAAAAGAAACCTCCAGGCCGTGAGCGAACCGTCTGTACACCACAGAATGTTCAAGCTTTACAAGATGCTGTCACACGAAGTCCACATTGGTCAATCCGTCGTCTCTCAGAATCTTTACAATTGCATAGTTCAAGTGTTCGAAGAATGTTAGTGAAGGACTTCCAATTCCATCCATACAAGTTTCAGATAGTCCAGGAACTGAAACCGAACGATGCAGTTGTGCGAGCACAATTCTGTAATGTAATGCTTCAGAAGATAAATGATAACGAAGAGTTTGTTCACGAATTGTGGATGTCAGACGAAGGGCATTTCCACTCAGTAGATTTGTTAACAAGCAAAATTTCAGATACTGGGCACAAGAAAATCCTACGCAGCTACACCAGAGTCCATTGCACAGCCAGAAAGTGACCATGTGGTGTGCTATGTCATCTTACGGTGTTATAGGCCATTATTTTTTTGAGGATGACAACAGTCTTGCGATTACAGTGACGTTGGCTCGTTACGTAGCCATGCTTGAAACCTTTGTTGTGGAACAGCAAAAGAGATTTCCACCAATTCTTAACACAGCCTGGTTTCAACAAGACGAAGCAACGTCACATACTGCACGAATATCGATGGCAGCTGTACGCCGATTGTTTGGACGTGTGATTTCACGAAATGGTGACATTAGATGGCCTCCCAGATCGCCTGACCTCTCAGCTTGCGATTACTTTTTGTGGGGGTCACCTTAAAAGCAAAGTGTTCCACAGTAGACCTGCTACAACAGAAGAACTGAAGGCAAAGATCCGAGAAGCAATTGTGGAAATTCCAGTTGAGATGTTACGTCAAACCATGAACAATTTAACAAAGAGACTTCGTGAGTGTTTACGTAGAAGAGAAGGTCACCTGCAAGATGTCATCTTTAAAAAATAAACTAAAATTTATGTATCCTAAAATGGCAACATTTGTACAATTACATGAAATAAAATTCATTTTCTAAAAAAAATTTTTCATTAACGTTATTTAATTTTTATAATTTCCCGTTTCTTTGAATCACTCTGTAGAACAAATAATAAAATACATAAATAATGAAGATCCTTCTATAACAATATATCATGATACAACTTAGAAAAACAAGAAGTGTATAGTCTCAAGTACAAAAACTGCGGCTTAAAATATATCAGAATGACAAATCATTCATTCTACAAAAGAATTAAAGAACATATTAACTGTATAATTAAAAATAATAAAGAAAGATCTAATTCTGCTAGATACATTTTAGAAACTGGACATAATTACAACCCTAATGAATTTATTAAATATTATAATATACTAACAATTATCATAAAACCAGCATATTAGAAAAATTTCATATATATATATATATATATATATATTTGAATAATTAAATTAATGAATGAACAAGTGAAATTCAATAAATATACCTTGTGAAGTTCAATAACTAAACAAATTATACAATAATTATTGATTAGTAGGTTGGTACTATTTCATTTCATAGCTCATAATAGTCAAAAACATTTTACGTACATGACGTTACATTTTTATTAACATATAACTTATTTTATTATTTGACAATAGACTATTATGAACATAATAATTTTAACTTCAATTTAATTATAATTATACATAAAAAATTATATACATGAATATTAATACTTCATATAACCCCCTGATGATGGAGAGGTGACTCCGAAAGCGCTCGGATACTTACATTAAAAATTTTTGCTAAGTGGAAATATTATTTTATATAAGATAGTATTATGGAAATGAATATTACTCAATTTCAGACAAAAAAAGGCTTAGAGAATTTTTCTCCAGTAACAGACGACATACTTACTAATAAGGTATAGGTAATTATCACACTAACATATAAGAAAGTATCATACTCTGAATACCATAGATATTCACGCAATTAATCCAAAAATTAAAATTCTGTATTTACTTGTTGCTTAATCAAGAATAATGTAATATAAATTTATCTTTGCAATAAAATGACATTAACTTACAATCAATGAAAATATTCCTTAAAAGGAGTTCCTTTTAATACTGGTTTCCTATATCCTAGCAGAAATCTTGTGCAACACATAAAACAAACGCAAATACTCACTAACAACAAACATGCTTCCAGAATTCTGTGAGCAAATAATTTATTCCGCAACACATTATGTTGATTTGCCTGTCAAGGTAACAACAAAAAACTAAAATAGTGTAAAACAAATTAATATATCCCTTTTGTCAACAAAAAAATGCATTATACATGTATATGTTCATATAATTAGATATATTAGAAAACAAAATACTCTAAAATTGAATACAAAGACAAGAAATAAACTTTCTAGACTTCTCACAATCACAAAAATCAACTAAAGAGAATACAACAGATACTCTCATTCACCTCAAATCAACCAAATATCAGCTTATAGATCCCATGATCCACCCACAAGATATCTATGCTCAACATAATCATCCTATCTGAAGACAACATAGAAGTACTCAGTGTATAGAAGTATTGTCGACTGGAAGAATTATTTAAGAGAAGTGTCACTAAATTACTGTTAGAAAATTGAGTGACTGGCAGTGAAGGATTAACAATTGAAATAGATGAATCACTGTCAGTGAGAAGGATGTCCAATGTAGGAAGACTAATCAAAGAGCAATGAGTATTTGGAGGAATTTGCCAGAAAACACCTAAGCGTTTTCTATTTGTTGTGAACAACAGAAAATCTGACACACTATTGCCAACAATTGAGTTACATATAGTCCCAGGATGCATAATAATAACCGATATGTGGGCAGCTTACATGGTATACATAATTTAAATAAAAAATGTAATCTTAGTACAATCACTCTGAAAATTTCATTGATACTCTAAGAGGAGTACATAAACACCCAAAAGAATGTAGAGATTAGCAAAGAACAAGATTGAGCGGAAATGTGATAGAGCAATAAGTTTACTTGACAGCTACCTTAGAAAACTCATATGGTGGCAAAAGATCCAGAAAAGCGGTAAAAGCCCATTTCAGGCGGTAAAAACCCATACTCTAAGACATTGCTAGTTTTTGGAAAAAGTAATATTAAGTTATAGTTTTATTTAGTTGCAGTGTAATACTTTATAATGGGATACTATGTAAGGTAACATAAATATAGTATATTTTCTTTCCATAATTGCTAGTTTTATTTAATCTAACAAACCTGTCTGCAATGTATCATATATCACATTAGAATGTTTGTGTATGTTTAATAGATCAAAATTATAAACTATAATGTGAAGCAATAATGAAAATTAGGTTGGAAGTTTGGGGGGTAGGATAAGAGAAAAGAACTTACTCAACTCTATATACTATTAGCATATACAAACATATTAACTGACACTCCTAATTAAAACAAAAACTGTACAAGAATAAATCAAATTATATTGATAAACAGACTTACAGAAAACAGCTCACAGGTCAAGGTAATTTAAAAATCTAGATACAATACAGCCTTCAGAACCATAAAAAAAAATATTAGGTAACCTGAATGCTTTCACTACACGATGTACTACACTGATCAAATCAAAAACAGCTTAGAAAAAAGATATACTGAACACAGGCTCTAAATTGCAATTGAATCATATTTGTCAAAAGTAGAGCTTACAAAGACCAGAGGTAGAGATTATAAATCCATTTACATTGACAAGTTTGATAATCTCCATATCTATGAGAAAATACCAGATCTTAACACACTTTAAGAAATATATAAATGATAATTATAAATGAATATTATGACAATATAATAAATGAACAGACACAATCCACCAAACTTATCAGCCAAATTCTGTCTACCTAGCTTAAAAATCACTTGTAATACTAACATATACCAGTATAAGACCTGTACCACCAGTCACTGACTATATATATATATATATATATATGTATATACATAAAGTGTTCAGAAGTGGAAAGAGAAATGAACATTGGTAAAATAGGATCATACAGAAAAGTTAAGGTAAATTTTGGGGTTCATAAATTAAAATCTAATAATGTGTTAAACAAAGATTGTACACCGATTTATAACATGAAAGGCAAAGTCGAAAGGTGGGTGAAATATATTGAAGAGTTATACGGAGGAAATGAATTAGAAAGTGGTGTTATAGAGGAAGAACAGGAAGTTGAAGATGATGAAAGGGGAGAAACAATACTGAGATCTGAATTTAAGAAAGCATTAAAAGATTTGAAGGGCAGGAAGGCTCCTGGAATAGATGGAATACCTGTAGAATTATTGCGCAGTGCAGGTGAGGAAGCGATTGATACATTATACAAACTAGTGTGTAATATTTATGAAAAAGGGGAGGTTCCGTTAGACTTCAAAAAGAGTGTTATAGTCATGATACCAAAGAAAGCAGGAGCAGATAAATATGAAGAATATATAACAATTAGCTTAACTAGCCATGCATAAAAAATCTTAACTAGAATTCTGTACAGAAGAATTTAGAGGAGAGTGGAAGAAGTGTTGGGAGAAGATCAATTGGTTTCAGAAAAAGTTTAGGGATAAGGGAAACAATTTTAGGCTTCAGATTAATAGTAGAAGGAAGATTAAAGAAAAACAAACCAACATACTTGGCATTTATAGACCTAGAAAAGGCATTCGATAACATAGACTGGAATAAAATGTTCAGCATTTTAAATAAATTAAAGTTCAAATACAGAGATAGAAGAACGATTGCTAACATTTACAGGAACCAAACAGCAACAGTAATAATTGAAGAAGATAAGAAAGAAGCCGTAATAAGAAAGGGAGTCCAACAAGGATGTTCCCTATCCCTATTGCTTTTTAATCTGTAAAGATTAATTAAAGAACAATTTAGATCCGGAGTAACAGTACAAGGTGAAAAGATACTACGATTTGCTGATGATACAGTAATTCTAGCCGAGAGTAAAAAGGATTTAGAAGAAACAATGAACAGCATGGATGAATTCCTGCACAAGAAATACCACATGAAAATAAACAAGAACAAAATGAAAGTATATAATTAATACAATTTATGGTTATGCCCCAGGTCATGCCCAATTATAACAATTTGTATTGCTTAATCTCAGTGCAATCATTCTTTAGATAACTTAACAAAACAACCAAATACATCAATAAAATGAGTGATGCAGTCCATTTAAAACAATGATAAATTTACAACTCTTACGTAGACAGAAGTCTTAATCAATAAACCAACTTCCATTTTTCTCAATGTGTGTGTGCGCGCGCGCATACAAATTTACTACTTACACACACCACAGGTTATCCACTCTATAAGGATGAAGTGAACCACGAATTGATAAAATCAGTTGCAACAGTTATAGTGGAGTATATCATCTCAGTCATTACTACTTTTAAACATATTTTGGGGCAACTAACCTTTCAATACACCTGCAATACTGCGATTTAAAAGCCCGGGTGAGAATTACCAATCGTATAATAATCAAAAGTATCAACTGAACGTTTCTTAGACCTTAATAGTATAGTAACCTAATAACATTACTTCGATTTTTACTGATGGAAATAGATTACCTTTTTATGCTGTGCTTCGATTCTTTTCAATCCACCGCCAAGTAACGCAGCCTGCGTAGCTGAATTCAGCTTCTCCTTAACCTTTAAATAATGAGCTACCTCGCTGTGTGATTGACGAACTGACCCACAGACAACGTTACGTATAACCTTGCTCTTCAAATCAGAATGTTTATTTAATAATTTGTGAGTAAAGCCCAACATATTTAATGTCATTTCATACCAGATAGTATTTTACTACTACATAAACGGCACTTAGCCAACTCGTATCAACTAACGACTTTTATCAGCTGAAGTATATGATAAACAGCAACAGGTCTTCCGAACAATAACGAGACTTACCGATCTTTAACGAAATAATAACACGAGTTAAATCATGACAATTATAATATCGGGTGTATTTATAATGGTTATAATTTATTACTTTTTATATTAATGGACCAAGAATTGAGGCTTTTATTATCGTCCGAATATCTGGAATTTGTTAAAACATAAATAGAACCTTTCATTTCTGGGGGCTATACGGTTACAACTCTCAGAACTTGTGAAAAACTATTTAAAATATATTCTGTGCCTTCCACTCTTGGTCTCAATACTTTTTTGTAATTTTCTATTTTGACATTTACATCATATTATTAAGTGAATAATTCATTCTTATAAAATTTAACAATTTTCGTTTGCTCCTTTAGTGGAGGATTATTTTCTCACCAGTTAGATAAAATCGTCCCTCTTCAAGTGAAATATTTTTTTAAAACAAGAGACTCACTTTTTTAGATAGCACGATAGGTTTCTCGCCTTAACGTTTCTTGAGAGCGGTTTTTTCAATTAAACTAAAAATTTTAAATAACTAAACGTTTCTAAAAAAAATTTTTAAAATGATAAAACCGACCCAAATTTAAAAATGACAAATCTGCACCAAAAACTAATACTATTTTACTTCTTCAACTTCAATTATTTGAAGTGAACCAAAATTAGGGTAGTGAGTTGTTGGTAGTTTGGTCTGAGTAATAAAACATAATTTTCAACTGTAAAAGTATTACTTTCATAACTATTATACCTTAATTTATACATTATTCTACTAGTGACAGAAGATCAACATATGAGTTACATATTGTGACAGGTTTCAACTATAATTGAATACATTATAGTCCATGTTTGTAACTTTATACATAAATAGCATTCACTATGAAAAATTACTTCGCTCACTTGTCAATTGTGATCATCACAATATGCTTGTTAAAAATATTTTATTTGCTTATTTAAGTTTTGCTTTTATTCATCAAAAATCATTTATTTTGAACACTGATAATGAATATTAGTTGTTAAAAAATAAGGATGCAATGATGCACCTTTGGCTTATGCAGTTCATGCTACTTGTTATTCTTACATTAAATAACTTTGCAATCCTGCATTATACTATCTTTGTATTTGAATTAAATTTTTGTTTTTCTATCATTTTATCGCATTGGTAGTGTTTTCATTAATCAATACATTGTGTTTTGATTTTACTATTTTGTGAAGTAGAGTTTACTTTGTGATACTCATACAGTATAATTAAAAGTATTAATTTTGTTTTACTGAAGGGCATATTTGTTAAAATAAGTAATTTTGAAAAACCATTGACACAAAGAATTGCATTGCATTTTAGAAAAATATTTCATAAGCAACTCCCATCGATGCAACTCATATTCCACCTGAATGAACTTACTAGCGAAGAAGATACTGTTGAAAATTTGCCAACAGAGACCCCTTCAACAGATACAACCATTATAGCAGGTATGTATGCTTGATATTCATTTGCATACTGAGAAAGACATTCAAAAATCCAGTTACTGGGAGAAACCAATAAACTATAAATTAAAAATACTCCAAAACAGAAGAAAACTGATCCATTTCCAAAAAATTACCAATTTCAGTAGAAGATAATAGAGGTTGTAGAGACTAAACTGGCAGGAAAATTGCCCCTTGTAATATTTTTCCTTTATTTTGATAATGAATTATTGAGTAGTTTTAGAATTTAGTACCAAATATGCACTTTGACAATAATTGTCTTGATCTTTTTCTTAAATAGTGCTTTACTAAGATTTACTGCAGTTTTAATATTGACTGGTTATCATACCTTACAAGATGCTCGAAATTGATTCATAACTATGGAAGTCTACTTTTTATATTTTTTTGTTTGAATGATTGATTAGGAAATTAGGTACAAATGACATGCATACTACTATTTAATCTAGATTCCTAACAATACAAATAATAGAAAATGTTTAGTTGCACAAAATAAATCTCTTTAAAACCGAATGTCGGTAGTATGTGTGAAAAGAAGCATATGTATTGGAATAAGGGTGTTGAAGTAGTGTGAAATTCAATGAGCTGTAACACTTTTAGGCTAATAAAACGAAACCTACATTTTTCAGATAACAAATTGCTTGACGAGCAAGATAAATTCTCAAAAATACAGCCATTTTTCAATCAAGTCAGCAAGTAGAATTTACAATTGGTGTTTATTCTCATAATTTATCTACTGATGAAGAAATTGTGTCATATTTTCATCTTGAGACACAAGTAGTACTGGATTTGTTGAATGTTGTGTCCAATCCTAATATGCATAAAATCTTTTTTGATTTCTTTTCTTCATATATTCTCTTTAATTTACTGATATTTTGCATCTGGCACTGTCAAGAGAAAGTAGGCTTCCTACTTGCCCATTAGAGTTCTACAGAATTACAGAAAATGAATACAGGTAGTACATATTTGATGAAAAAATAAATATTGCAGTTGCTACAAGAGTAAGTCAATTATTATCCGCAATGTAGTTATAAATTTTATTTCAATACAAATAGGAAACTTACATGTACATCATTTTTCAACATAGTACCCTTGCATTTCAACGCACTTGGTCCATCGTTGCACAAGCTTCCTGATGCCCTCATAAAAGAAGGTTTTCAGTTTAGCTGCGATCCAGGAACGCATCGCTTCTTTCACTGTTTCATCAGAGGTAAATCTACGACCCCTTAATGCCTGAGTGAACCAAACAAGTGGTAGTCAGAAGGGGCAAGATCAGGACTATACGGAGGATGAGCCAGTACTTCAGGTTGAGTTTCAGCAGTGTGGGCAGCAGTATGTGGACAGGCATTGTCATGCAACAACACAACACCTTTTGACAGCAGTCCTCGGCATTTGCTTTGAATTGCAGGCTCTAGCTTGGCAGTAAGCATTTCACTGTAAATTGTCAAGCCCATTTCCTCATAATTTTCCAGTACTGGGCCTTGTGAGTCCCAAAAAACCGTAAACATCAGTTTTCCTGCAGATGGTTGGGTCTTGAACTTTTTTAGCAGGGCAAATTTGGATGTTTCCATTCCATACTCTGCCGTTTACTTTCCGGCTCATAATGATGGATCCATGTTTTATCACCAATGATGATTCTGTCAAGATGTTCTGTTCGTTACCATAGCGATCCAAATGTTTTTAGCAGATGTCCAAGCGCGTTTCTTTATGCAACTGTGCGAGTTGTTTTGGGATTCATCTTGAACAGACTGTTGTGGATGATTTCGTAGGCAGATCCATGACTAATTTGCAGACGATGTGCAACTTCATCAATAGTTACTCGTCTAAGAAAACCATGTCACAGGCACGCTCAGTGTTTTCCTCATTTGTGGCGGTAAGCGGTTGTCCAGCTCAATCATGCGTAACACTTGTGTGACCATTTTTGAATTTTACAATCCATTCATACACACTCCGTTGCGGCAACACACTGTTCCGATAATCTTCCATGAATTTCAGCCCCTGATACACCTTCTGACCACAAAAAACAGATCACTGAATGTTGCTTTCTTTGGTGCAAACAGAAAGCAAAGCAGCCATGGTTAACGGCAGGACAGTAATAATGGAACTAACCTAGCAGCATCAAACCTTCACAGACATAAAAACAATTAAACCATGCATGCGTTAACTACGCAACATGATAGTACTACCAACATAAAAAAAAATATAACTAAACTGAGGATAATAATTGACTTACCCTCGTAGATGGAATAATAATGCAGTGGTGACAGTTGCCAGTAAATACAATGGCATATATCTTCTATCTAATAAAAAATGATACAGCCAAAAAGAAAAACAACACCATGATTGCTTTCCAATAATAATAACAAATATACCAAACATATGGGTGGCATTGATTCCCATGACAATGGTACTGGAAATTATAAAATTTTAAGTCCGTGGAAAAAAATGGTGGTGGCCATTGTTTAGAAAAAAAACACCAAAAAGTCAATTTCAATTATTATATGCACTGTATCTGAAATAAAGTAATTTTGAAAGTGACTAAGCTTATACAATAATTTGTAATTTATTATATTTAATTATCAATACTCAAATTTTATTTGCTTATTAAAAAAAAAACCCTTGTAGAATACAGTATGAGATAAAATATATCTAAAACTGGAAGGTGGTGAACTAATATTAACTTCTTTTTGTGTAAAGACCTCTCTTAGACACAAACAGTAGTCGCTCAACACAGATTCATCCCATCTGCATTTGTAACACTGCTCCATTTGCAATATTTCTTGGTGAAGGTGTACTCCCTGCTCATCACTCCAGCACCCAAATTTGGTGGGAATAAGTCAAGATGGGAATGGCAAAATGATTTTTAATGACATTTGGCAGCCTAAATTTTTACAGTTCAATAAGTGATTTTGTACTAAAACATCATTACTTTTTGCTTTGTTATTTCCAAGAAAATCATGAACTACTTCCTTAAATGATTTCCTTGTTGCTAGCTCGACTTTATTCAACTTTTTGTCAATATTTTCATCGTTGAATAATTTTCTAATTTCAGGTTCAATAAATTCTGCATCACTTAACTAAAATATTTAAATCCTTCTCCTTTATCACAAACATAAGAAGCACCAGTATTTTTTAAAGCCATCTTGTAAACAGATTAAGACTAATAACTTAGAGATTGCCATAGATACCCCATAAGCAAGTGTCATAATTGACTGCTTTCAAAGTTAAGACATCCTTTCTTATATGTTTCTTTCACTTAACAGCATGAGCTACAGGTTTCTTGTTTGAATTATGCAGTAGCACTGCTTTTAAAACTTTTTTTGACAATCAATGAATAACTGCCAGTCAGCATGGCATTATAAGCAATACTCACAACAGATGTCAACAAATATTTTCTTAGTGAAATATTTCATTAGGTCTTGATAAATACAACTTGTAAACCAAATTGTTAAGTTCCACTTGTGAAATGAGATTTGGTTCACACTATTTAATTTTTCTGGTATGAAATCATCATCAATCAAGCTTATGCTACTGCAGTATTCTCAAACAATCCTCTTCAGAATCTGAAATCTCCTGCCAGGAAGCTGGGGCTGTCAGAATAGGTAAATTGTCTCAATGAGGAATATGCCCCATACCTGATGGAACATTTCTTATATATTTTTTAAAAATAAAACCCAATGACATGTGTTAAACAGAAATAGCAGTTGTCATAATGTTGGTTTGCACCAAACCATAGGAATAATAAAGACAAATGTTCCTTTTCCCCTTATAACTGTTGCATGAGCTTAACATAACACCTAATACACATTATATGTACCCATTGTTTATCTTGATCTCTTAGTCGATAACCAAAATAAAGCCTGTATGCATTTTCATCAATTTTGAAATTGGTCTACATTGACTCTTTGTGGTGAACTCACCACAGACTAACAAAAAAAATTTGGAGAAATTTTATATGAATGCGATTGCTGCCTCATTAATGTAAATATGCAAATGTAATTTAAAAAAATACACTATTTTAACAATTGATTAATTTATGATAAATTGAAATTAACTGGAAAACTAACAGACAATAACTCAACTTGCACAATTTAACAAGTAATACCGCATACAAGTTTAACCACTTGCAGCTTTAGCTACCCTAGAGATTATCAGTTTTCAATAATAGATACTTGTATTATAGGATGACTCATTATCAAATTGCTTTTCACAGGTAATGCAAATAGTTGATGAAGCTTTATTAATTCTGAAATTAGTTACATTTAGTCATATGAGGCATGTTTATTAATTAACAAGATAAAAACTTTCTATTATACATTAAATATGGCATAATAGGTATCTTAATAGATAACTCAAAAAAACGTGACGTGATAGAGCATTTTTTATTACATTTTCTATTTCAGCATAAAAAATACTTTATAAAACACTAACATAACTGTTCTGAAAATGTTGTAGACCAATAGTAAAAAAGCTTTTGTAAACATAGTAGGGGTGTATGTATTTCCTGATAGCCACAAAATAAGTCTACATGACAAATATCTTTTAATTAAGATAAAAAATCTTTTTATTAGCTAGGTTATTGATCTTGCAACAGAATGTATGTAAACAGTGCTCAACACTTTTAATAATGTACTTGTTTTCCCACATTTTGTAACTATCTAAATAACTGTAGATCTAATCAGATTGCTTTACATATATATAATAATCATCTGACTGTAAATTAAGGTTGTCAGCATATTCATTATGTTTAACTCATGCTAATATCATACAACTAATCAAGTAACTAACTACAAATCAAGTGAAACAAAAAAAGGAGTCTGGTATTTACATAACACTTACTAAAGCAATACTGACTGTAAAAGATAAATTCAAGAATTATCTTAAATAATAAATTTCTTTATAAACTTTTTCACCAGCCATTCTTCAGGCATCTGACTTCTAAGTAAAAAAGGAATTACTTTTTTCCTTGAACAACTCCTACAAGATTTAAAAAAAATTATAATCAAAATCAATCACGAGTCACCTTTTCTTCACTATAATAGTACAAGCTACTTTAGAGAAAATTTCCCTATATGACATTGGAAATTTAACAGTTCATTCTACTGTCAATAGAAGACATGAAGGGACTTCAGCAATACACAAAATTCACAATGAATCAAAAATTTATTAAACAAAAATTAACAATATCTGTCATAACAATCTATTAACAGAATATTAACATTTTATTCATGAATGATTTACTTATTATAATATAAGGAACTTATAACAAAAATTAATTAATCCATAATAATGCCTAATATTAATTACAAGTATAAAAATAAGTGTTCTTAAAAAATAATAAAAAACATCACTCAAATTACCTTCCTCTTTATTTATTTAGTAACTAAAAATTATTACATTAACAAGTACATAAAACAATTATCACCAACATTACTGGAAACTGGTAAGAATAGCTCTACTGTTAAGTAGATGATTCATAACATGAATTGTTAACAAAATGTTGTAAATCTCATCATTAATCTATGCTTTTTATAAGTTCATTAATATAAGGATATTCTTGCAGAAAAAAATAACTTAGTGGAAGTGCAATTATAAAAGAAAGAAAAGAAAAAACCCACTTCAGATGCTATTTATTTAAAAATACAATCTTCCAGTTAGAATCTATCACCAGCTAATAATGATAAACAATTCCATTCCAATTGACTTGTAATATAACATGTGTTAACTATTAAGAAATTCTTCTCACTAAATCAAATAAATTATCAGTGCTTCCACTCATTTCAAAAATGTTAAATACTTCTCCAAGATCACTACTTGCAATTCTAATTAAAATTTCATATAAATGTTAATGAATGCATATCATTTCTTCTGTACTAATGTTGAAACATGATAATTTTGATTCAAATTGGCAACTAAAAAAGTGAAGATGCAGCAAACAAATTATTGACAATTCTTTACTATATTTTCCCGTACTATTTTGAAGTTTTATTATGCCAAAAAGTAAATATTACCAGGCACTTTGCAACTACATACATACCTCAGGACAGTTCTGAGGTAGATACATTACAACAATCAGTTTCCTTTCTCAGATATATAAATGTACAAAGTTACTTTAGTAAATGTGATTTAGATTTGACCCATAAGTATATAACAAATGCCAGAATTTTTATGATCATCTTTGAGCATTCCCTTGGAATAGGTTTCAATAATATAAATAAGGCTAGAATATAGTTCAAGTGTTTAGATTAAAAATTAAAACAACCTGATCGAAAATATATACTGAACCATTTTCATTAACTACATAAACACAATTACTTTTGTTAATTCCTTGAAGAATAATTATTATATAAATGTAATGAATGTTCTAATAAAACAATCAAACAAATAATAATTATATTTACAGAGTTAACAAATGGTAAAGTAAAAATGAAATAAAACTCAATTTTATTAAATATAAAATAATTAATGGATACCATTACTGACATTTCAAATCACAAAAAACAGATAAAATAAAATATTTCAGGCAAATTTTTCTGTTAACTAATTGCTAACAAAAAATTATGAACTTTAGTAACAGAAATCTACCTAACTAATAATTTAGATATTCCCTTATATATTTTTACACTTGTATCAAAATCAAATTTTCTTTATATCAAACTTTCATAAAGAAGTATTTAAAAGGAAATAAAAGTCATAAAAAAATAGACATAACAAACTAACTGGGTAAAATACCATTAAAAAATTATGCCATTTTATTTAAGTGGTATAATTCAAATATAACTAACTTTTTTTATTACAGATGAATACATATGCTCTAAGATTGCAATTCTATCACATTTAACTAACAGAACATTTTCTTACAGCTAGAGTCCCTTCCTGACACCATCACTTCCTAGAGCAAACCTGAAATTTATATATTTCTAATGTATTGCAATTAAGACATAATTCACGAATAAAGCTTAATTGTGTCAAACTAATTTTAAAAAATAAATTTACTCTTGACTTTACATTTAAATCAAAAGATATATGGAGGAAAAAAGGCATTACTTCTAACGTTTTAAAAAATAATAAGTTTAAACTAAGACATTCCTAATCCACTGATTTTCTAATGTAATAACTATTTCCAATGACTCACAGTTTGTGCATCAATATCTACAAATAAACAGGTTTGATGAAAGCCAGGTTAGAACATAAAATAATAAATTAACATGGATAATACATTTTTAAAGGTACTTTTGGTATAGAATAAAAAAAAGAAACTACAATTAGATAAAGGAAGAAAAAGTAAAGTTAGGTTGTAATATCAAAGAAAAGACTAAGATGTACTAAAGTGACGAAGGAAATAAAATAAATCCAGCATGAAAATATAGGTTCAAGGAGAAAACTGTTACAAAGAAAAAAAATTGTTTAATGCAAAATTAAATATACTGGTTCAAATCCAATATAATTATGAACATGTGTAGAAATTAAAAAAGACTAATATTTGTGTGTGAATAAAATAAACTGTATCCTTATAATCTAATGGGTTACAGAATGCTGGGAGTAAACATTCTGGAAATTGAAATATGTGAAAAATAAGAATGAATGTCAACACCTAAAGCTGTTTAAAAAGTAAAGTCTCTGTAGATAAAAAAAAATTAAACATTGTTACGTGCACCTTTTACAAATGGAATTAGTAATAAAAAGTTTTTATTGACAGTTGTCATAAAAAAATTTGTATTAATAAAATGGGACTTGCATTTGTATGTTCAGTACAGTTATATCTACTACTGAGCTGGAGAAAGAGTAATATAAGCACTCTCTTGCAATTTTCAAAAAGTAAGAATTGTATTCAGTATTAAAATGAACTATGAATCATCATTTTTACTTCACAACACTGCATTCAATGGTACTCTCAATGGTTTAATTTTCAACATTTAACCTGGATGTTGAATTATTTCAGAATATAAGTACCAGTCTTCTGAGTGGTCTACAATGCCAGTAACAAATATAAGTAGTAAATGATGAAACTGAAAAACTGCAAGAATTAGGATTGATGAAGATTGGTTTTGATCATCAATTTGTTGTTTTTTTCTCATATTTTGAACCAAAGGGTATGACTAGAATTCTGGACACATCAACTTATCTCAGAACATTTATTCTGAAAAACTGCATGGTCCAGTAGTAAATAAAAACCATTTATATCAGACATTCACATAAAATATGTGTACACCAAACACACCCATACTTCTAAAAATAAAAAGGAATGATTCAATTTGATCCACTGTCTCTTTTACATTATATCATTTATATAGACTGGAGAAAAATTATAATTATCTAAAAGGTAATTTTAAAGCAGCAAAATAAGAAATTTACTGTATATCAGTTAAGTTTGAAGTACATATAAATTTCAAATGATTTATGTATATGCCATTTTTGCAAAATATTTAATAATTTTAATGTCTTTTCAAACTGGAATTAGCACAGTAAAATTCTCTCATAAAAAAACTATTTTAATTACAATATCAGAAAAAAAAGTGATAAAGAAATTGGAATTAGAACAGTGAAATTCTCTTTAAAAAATTTTAATTACAATATTAGACAAAACAGACAAAAATTCAATAAAACAAGCCAAAATTGATAACATTTTCCATTAATGAGTTATTACAAAAAATATTTTATTTTAAATTTATATATAAAATTTTGGATTAGTGTTCTTGTGGTTGGTCTGATATTAAAAAAGGAAGACTTTCCACTGTGCTGTACATAATAATACAGTACCTGTATCTGTATGTACATCAAGGAAAAATCTTGTGACAGAACTTTCATAATTTACAAAATAATTATAGCAGCAGATGGTAAAATTTCATAGTCTAATCAGTCTCAAAAGTTGAACATATATATGTCAAAATAATTTACAACTGCATTTTAACAGCAGATATGGTTACATTAAATTATTACTGCAGCAATAATTACTTCTTTGTAAATTTTAAAATAATATAAAAAATTTATATGAAATTAAAAATTAATAAAAGCATATAATAAATAACATGTTACATCCAAATTAGATCCAGATTTAGATTGATAAACTAAATCATACTGTTCTATCCTGACTAAAATTGTTACATGATATCCTTACTCTTAAAAATGGTCTAAATTTTGTTTTTTAACCTTTCAGAGGGAGACCCAATTAAGACTAGCTTCCCCACAGCAACAGTGATTTTTAAACTCGAATATGTAGATGACATGTAGAAAAAAACATATACTTATAGACAGATTAGCAAAAACCAAAATTAAGTAAAAAAAAGTATCAGCTTATATTCTTTAGTTTTCCCCTCACAGCAATTAATTACAAATATAAGCTGATTTTTACTAATTTTTTATCTATCAACTTTTACTAATCCTGTCTACATGTGATGATGTTTGTAACACACTTTCTACATGTTTAAAAATTAACAATCTCATTAGAGAGGCAGCTATTACACATATATGTTTATAATAAGGTTTAACTTAATTTTGAACATACTTTTTCAGACTCCAATTATGATACTATCACTACAACAGAATTTCAATAAAAATAAATGATGGTAATAAGCAGAATTGAAAAAATGTTTTTGATGCGTTAATCGTTCATGAAATTGATTAACAAGTCTTTTTATTATTAATCACATCACAAATTACCAATCCTCCTCTTCTTCAACAGCAATTGGCTGGCCCTGATTGCCACTTAGAGCAATAGGATCATCAAACTATAAGAAACAGAAAATAAAATAAAATAATTTAATAAAAGCACACACAACGAGCACTATTCAAGCCATAACGTATGAACAATAAAAGAAAATTATTAGACATTTTTAATAAAAAAAAAACAATCTTTTCTAGAATTTTTTCTTAATCTTAATTTCTTAAATTTAAAGAAATCCTAGCCCTAATTAGTGTATTACTTATATTAAACTAAACTTACATAAGTATTATGACATATTATATTTATTTATTCTTAAAACAAATTAAACCAACATTTAAATTTACACCTAGGCATACTCAAAAAAGGAAGAACACTTCCTTTGGAATGATTTTAGGTCTACTGCAGCTTCTAATGTAAAATTCTGGCTACTTATAAGATGATTTTTCAAACATAACTTATTACAATCACAAAATTTATCATTATCTTTATACAACAAATTTAAGGTAGTTTAATTAAAATTTTAAACTCATTTTTATTTTATTACTTTTTTATGTAGATAAAATACTGCTAATAATAATTTATTTTTTGAATATACACAGGTAATTTTTTTATAAAACTTTTTACAAAAAGTGAGGTGGTGTAGGTTGAGCATTTACGAAGCTTTTTTATGTGCTAATCTCTACAAAAGATATATGTGGACCACACTTTAAGGAGGTGACCAACTGGCATTTCATACCTTGAAATGCTTTTAAACTACTTGATGGCCAAAACCAGATGGTCAGAAGGAAATTATCACCCACGTATCTACCTTGCAGAGGTAGTGTTTGGATTGATAGTAGTGAAATAAAAGGTTTGAAAAAAGACTGCTCCTCAACTAACATTATTGGAGTTAAATTTATGTAAGAAACAAGTACACATAATATTAAACTGCCTGAGATACTTAAGCCACATCAGTCGATCACATTACAAACAAATAAATGCAAAAATGCTTATGCTTATCTGGGATAAAATTTAAAACAAGGAATAAATCTGTAACAGGTGAGATATCTACAGTCTATTATGAGCAGAATATTATACCTAACGTCATAAATAATTTTTAATATTTTTACAAAATTTTAAGAACTAATAAATTAATTGTATATATATTTATACATAATATAAAAAAATATATATACAAGATGTTCCATCAGAAAAGGACACAATTTCAGGAGATATCCTAGAGTAAAAAATATGAAATGTCACAAAATATTCAAAAATGCTTTGTGGTTACGGGCATCTAAAAATTTCACTTAGATTTTTACTCAGTAGGTAATATAATGCATAAGTAACTTTTTTTTATATATTAATTATGGTAAAGAATTAGTGAATCTGAACAATTTTTATCTGAGAATAAAAAAAATAAAAAAACTGTATCTAATATTTTTTTTTTAAAAAGAAAATTAAAATTAAAATTTTTTTTTAATATTTGGTGTAAAATAACTGTTAAATTGCCAATTAACAAATAAAGCGTTAACAATTCTGAGAAATTTATGTAGTCAATAAAAAAACAAGTATTTACTTTGAGAAATTCAACATGAGTATCTGCCAGAAATTTATGAATCTAAATTATCAAATAAAAAACCAAAATGATATTAAAGATAATAAAATATCTTATAAAGATAATAAAATTTATGTTGAAGATACTGAATAAAACAGACCAAAATAAAAAACTTCATTAGCTTCTAATGAATGTTAAAAAAATCTCTATTATAATTGATGAAAAACCTTAACCTATCTCCAAAGATCTTTCGTTGCCAATCGCAAAACATCATGTTTTTAAGGGTGGTAGAAGTTTTTAAAATTTCAATTATAATAGAAAAAAAATCATTTCATCTCACCATTATCTTCGAGCTCATAAACCTCACTTTCATCCAGACCCCTAAGCAATTACTTATTGGAGTGAGGTCTGCGAGACTTGACTGCTAAACAGTAGGTTTTCCACAACCAATCCATTACCCTATTATTTTATTTATATATATATATATATAGTCATGTGTTCGTAGCTTGATCAGGATATTGAGATTAACAATTTAAATGTTTATATAATTACAATTTATTACTTTATGAACATAAATAAAATAAGAAAAACCAATAGTAATGTGATAATAGTAATAATAACAAATAATAATAATAGTAATCACAACCACAATATTTATAATAAATGCCAATAATAATAAACAGTGATTACATTCAAAACAGAATTTAAAATAATCATCAGGATTTATCTACAGATAGTTAAATATTAAAAACCACAATTCAGTCCCATTGACAAAAGACATTAGCATGACTGCTAATCTTGACACTTTTAACAACTAGTCTTGTATTAAAAACAATAGCTCAACAGATAAGACAAGTTTGAAGTTCTTTTACAGCAAATACTTTTGCTGTTCACAAATTAAACTACCTTAACAACTTATGAATGAAATTTATTACATTATCTCTTTCACTTACAGTGTAACAGTAACTCACCAAATCACTTCTTGTTTTCATGCACTGGAATTACTTGTGATGTCATCTTAATTGTGTTGAACTTATATGCACTAGAAATTCACTCCTTCACTGACCTCCTTGCAGAATACTCTTGCTTCAAATTCGCATAGTAACCATCGCAGACTGACCATCAACTGGTCTTCCCTGGAGTATTTATACTCCTATTCTCTTTACCTGCAGGATCAGAATCAACTCGTAGCGTGAGAATGATCTTCCACCGCTTTTCCTGTGAGATTCCTACCCTCACCAAATCACTTCTTGTTTTCATGCACTGGAATTACTTGTGATGTCATCTTAATTGTGTTGAACTTATATGCACTAGAAATTCACTCCTTCACTGACCTCCTTGCAGAATACTCTTGCTTCAAATTCGCATAGTAACCATTGCAGACTGACCATCAACTGGTCTTCCCTGGGGTATTTATACTCCTATCCTCTTTACCTGCAGGATCAGACTCAACTCGTAGCGTGAGAATGATCTTCCACCCTAGCTTTTCCTTTGAGATTCCTACCCTGTTTCGGTAACCCTTTTCATTGAACATTTGTTTAGGTATGTCAACAGGCAGTATTACAAAGGACAACTGTTAAACAGACCTGTTAGCTTTATTAAAAGGGTTCCTTTCTGGTTTCCTCCATTATTATATTTTCTACTAATTTCCTCTTAATCGGCAGGAATCCGTTAGTCAGGTCCATTATATAGATTTTGTTACAATATGTATATATATTATTTATTCATTTTTTTTCATATTTAACCTAAGATGATTTAGGTTTTTTAAAAATATCCTCCAAGATATTACTAAAACTGCACTTGGAAAATACACCATACACAAATATATTTACTTTGAAATGGAATTTAATTTTCATTCAATACCTTTTAGCAATCGCTAAATAACTATCTTATTAAGCACATTATATTTAGTCATTATGTAATGATAATTTTTCATTTTTCTAATTTTCAGTTGCTTGTGTAATTTCTACGTTGTACAAGTAAAATTTTAAACACAAGTTAAATTCTTACGAAAATTCAATCAATATGAAGAAAAAAATATCTTCATCTTGCTTATATGAACAAAATTTGGGTGAATCAAAATTACTCCAGATATTATGCAAGGCAGTACAAGCATCAATAGCCTTAAGAATTCCAGTTGGAAAAGGAACAAAATTAATTATTTAGCGCCACATCCTCCAAGCATGGGGGTTCAAATCAAATTCTTGAGTTAACTTTTTATCACTTGTAAGAGATTGACAAGAGACAAAATTGAGTATTTAGAGACTGGTTTTAAAATCTTGTCTATAGTTTGGAAGAGCTATATAATTGTAATGGATAATAATTATCATTCTGTGCTCCTGTAGAAGGTTCCAATAAGAAATTAAAAAAAAAAAACAATAATTGTAACCTGGTAAAAATAACAACATAAAATGCATCACAACTCTTGTTGTGGAAATACTAGAAAAAATTAATATTTTTAAACTGAAAGAAATCAGAAATTATCTGAGATCATTTTAAAATGAATGACAGCAGATGAATGGAAGAATCATTCTGAAAAAAAATTATTTTATCAGAGAAGGTTTACTATACAACTTTTAAAAATGTCTTATAAAAAAATCTTTTATCCTGCACTTGAAAGGCCGAAGTAACTTTCATTTTAAACATACACAACTTATTATTTCTTATTGTAATAAGTATTTGAATTTGCACAACATTATTTGTTTGAAATCAAAGTGAAATAAACTGTTTGATAGAATAAAATAATTATTAATCTATATTAAAAGTTTTTTGACCATTAATATGTTTTAATATTATTCATTAAAATAAAATATAAATATACTATCTACTATAAAATACATATCCGAATACACAAAATAAATAACTTTTAACACACTAACGAATATTTTATATATAATTTTGGTATCTAAGGGAATACATCCAAGAGACACAGAAGGAATATAAATGCAACACTGATCTGTCTATATTTATCAACTGTCACTATAGTCAGTGATACAGACTAGTCAGGCTTTGACTAGTTGATCAAAGTAATAAAATTCTCACCTTGTGATTTATTTTGCCTTGAAATAAATCTAAATTTCTCAAACTATTATTTCTTTTTTATTGATTTTATTTACATCACAATTCTCTACAAATTCTTATTTGTTCTGGTAATTTAGAAAGTTATTTTACATCAGAACAAAAAAATACTGCATGTATGACCTTTGGAGTAAAATTCACAGTGAAATCTTTTGACAGCCAAACATGAAAACAGAGCATTTCCAAACCTAGATTTAATTAAATATACACAATTTATTTCTTATTGTAATTGTGTTTTTATAATAAAATTGAAGTATTATTTGTTGGAATAAGTATTTGAATTTATAAATAAATGCAAGTATTTGAAACTAAATATACATAATGTCCTACCTTATTTTTAGTTCTAGAATCACTTCTGAAATAGTATCTTTTCCTTGTGGAATATCCTAAATATATTCTGAATCATTTAATATTCCTTTTGGAAATTAATTTAGATTAAGTGATTGTAAAAATAATATGAATGGATAATCTTAAAATAATTAAAATTGTGCCAACATAAATTCTTCAGGGAAAATTGTTCATAAAAGGTAATGAAACAAAATCACTGCTTCTAATCCATTGTATTTATTTATAATTTAAAATAAATAATCCACTCTACTCAAAAAATTGATTTTTATTCTGCAATGTTCAATAAATTAATAGCTTTTATCAATACAACTGGAAAATTAATTACCTCCAGAAGTTGCTTCCAAAAGAATAAAATCTCATGTTACATAATAAGAGTAATAAAAAACAATACTTTTCAGTAAATTACAAATGTAGTTCTCTACTGCGATCAGCTCTTGTGAATTACATTATGCATTTTATTAATAAAATCATGTTAGTGATTAATGAAATTACTTTATAACACAGAAAATTTAACAATGCTAACATCTTGTTTGTTACTGGACAGGAATCAAAAGCAAGACAGCCTGTATTTATTCTTGAGGTTGTTAATGATGTCCCAACCCCGTAGGGGGTTGGCTTTCCAACCCTTTACGGGGTTGGGACATCATTAACTCAGCATTGAATCGATGTTAGTTAAACATCGATTTAAGGTCTTACAAACCTCCAAGTTAATGATGTATAGTAATTAATAAACATTAACAATATCTTTAATGCTTACTTTTCGATAGTCTCTTCCTCCAAAGTTTGAAGGTCTAAAGCTAGAACCTCCACCAGAAGATTCACTTTCTAACCAGGATGGTATTTCTTGATCAGTCTGAAAAAATATATTTACAGCAAAATAAAAAAACTAAAAATTAAGTTGCCACTCCCAACAAGAAAGTATTAGAAATTGTTCATAAAATTGTTTCTATCAAACTATTCCTCAAACCTATTTCTTAGCAAGAGGCCTTTTCATTTGGATTGTTTTTATCTTCTATCTCTTCCGTAGGTTGATCTCTTCTTCTTAAGAAATCCTACAACTGTGATATGGTAAGGAGCAAGAAACCTGAAGATTGTAGTAATATTATGCTGTACATCAACATTCTACAAGCATTTCTTATATTGGTGTTTACAAAATGAAGTAAATCTATTTATGATTCAATCTCAATTTTAATCGTTTTACAATTTGTATTAAAAGTAAATCTTATTTTACAAAAAAGTATCCCAAAGTAATTATCCCAAACCGATGTTAATTTAATCATTTATTTTATAACATTAATTACAATTAAAATAAAATTATCCTGAATTATTTCACTAGTAATTTTTGTTTGAAAATATTATAGATACTTCTAAATCTGAATTATGATAATTTATGGCCCAGCAATTAAAAATTACAAATGATGCTTATGTTGACAAAATTGATAATGTAAACTCAACACTTCCTTTTAAATGAAACAACTTTGTAAGTATGAGCAAGTTTGACACATGACATGAGTAGGAAAGATAGAATTTAAGTTTAAGCTCTGCTGTTTGGATATTTATTTGGTGTTACGTTATAGTTTGTTAGATGATTGAGTTCACTGTGATTTGGTTTATGATTTTGTAATTGTTTTAGGGCTTCTGGAGTGTTTTATTAGTCTTGTTTGGTGTGTAGTTTAAATTCCCTTTGAACTGCAGACCTGGGGATGAAACCAACATTTCTACTGTATTTTATTGTATACATTGGTTGTGAGCAAGTGCTTCTGGTTCTTCGCAGGCTAGTAAGAGTACTGATCAATTAATGATTGAGAAGTTTTCTGAAAGTAATGGGAGGGCTAGATGTTCGGTCCCATTAGTGTTGAAGAGACTTCTCGATTCAATGTTTAGAAAACCCAAGAGGTGCTAAGGCTAATGTACTAGGTAAGATCCCCTAAGATCAGGGAACTCAAACCCATTGTTGAGGCCTTGGCTCAAGGCTATGAAGGATAATCACGTTAAATATTGATAATCACGTTAAATATTGATAATTAATGTTACTAACAACCTAATAACTAGTAAACAACCTATATCTTCCTTCAGCTCTCCCATTCTACTTCTACCATTTTCTATCTTATCTTTTTTACTCAGACCACTTGCGATGTCCTCCTCAAAAATCTTCTTTACGTCCGCTTCCTCAAGCTTCTCTAAATTCCACAGATTCATCTGACATCTTTTCTTCAGGTTTTTAAACCCCAATCTACATTTCATTATCACCAAATTATGGTCGCTATCATTGTCTGCTCCAGGGTAAGTTTTGCAGTCAACGAGTTGATTTCTAAATCTTTGCTTAACCATGATATAATTTATCTGATACCTTGCAGTATCGCCTGGCTTTTTCCAAGTGTATATTCTTCTATTTTTTTTTTAAATTGGGTGTTGGCAATTACTAAATTATACTTTGTGCAAAACTCTATAAGTCGGTCCCCTCTTTCATTCCTTTTGCCCAGCCCGTATTCACCCACTATGTTTCCTTCCTTGCCTTTTCCAATGCTTGCATTCCAATCTCCAACTATTATTAAATTTTCATCTCCTTTTACGTGTTTTATTGCTTCATCAATCTCTTCGTATACACACTCTACCTCATCATCATCATGGGCGCTTGTAGGCATATAGACGTTAACAATCATTGTTGGTTTAGGTTTTGATTTTATCCTTATTCTATTGCTATGTGTCTTGTAATACTCCACTCTCCTCCCTATCTTCTTGTTCATCATGAAACCTACTCCTGCCTGCCCATTATTTGACGCTGAGTTAATTACTCTAAAATCACCTGACCAAAAGTCGCCTTCCTCTTCCCACCGAACCTCACTAAATTCCTACTATATCCACATTCATCCTATCCATTTTCCTTTTTAAATTTTCTAGCCTACCAACCTTGTTAAGCTTCTAACATTCCACCCTCCGACTCGTAGAATGTTATTTTTTAGTTTTCTGGTGACCCCTTCCTTAGTAGTCCCCACCCGGAGATCCGAACGGGGGACTATTTTACCAAGGAAGGCGCCTCCATTATTGCTCTGTGAAAATGCAGAGAGCCACATTTTCTTGGAAAAAAACAGCTGTAGTTTTCCATTGCTTTCAGCTGCGCAGTACTCAGAGGACTGAGTAATCTTGATATGGCCGTTTAAGTCTCACGCCCCTAACAACTACTGAAAGAGCTGCTGCCCTCTTTCAGGAATCATTCCTTAGTCTGGTTCTCAACAGATACCTCTCCGATATGGTTGCACCTTCAGTCCAGCTACTCTGTATCCCTGAGCACTCAAGCCCCCTCACCAACGGCAAGGTCTCATGATTCATAGAGGATTCAATAGACAACACATCTTATCACAGAACACTACAAGAACAATTATCCACATTCATTACAAAAAAATAAGATATGGAAGACTGGTTACATAATTATTGAATTCCATCCTCATTTACTATGCTGGAACCTAAACTGTAAGAGATAATTAAAAGGAACAAAGAAAAAATAGTGTTTATGTTCAATGAACTTGTCAAGAAATTCAGACATGAAGTGCTACAACTACCCCTGTTCCACCACACTTAAAACCCTATTGAAATGGTTTGGTCTTAAGTAAAACGATATGTTACAAGCCACAATGTTACTTTTGACTAACAATATAAACAGATTGCCAAAGATAAATTTTCTAAAATAGATTAGAAACTTTATTGCAAAAAAATGAAGATAAATACAGGAGGATATAACTGAAAACAACACAAAATATTTTCAAATCTCTTTGAAAGATGATGGCAGTGAAAAGCAAAGTGGTATATGACAAGGGAAATTCAGAATTTAATTTTTTTTAATATACAGATGGTTCCTTAGCGAACCATATGTTACATTAACTGGGAATAGAATGTAGCTAGAGGAGGTTCAGTTGACATGGTGCTAAGCTCTGCTTCAAGATTCATGCCATTTACTATACTATGGTAGCACTTTCTAATAGCCAGAAGGCTCCTTCTTTATTAGCTAAGCCCAGCGACACATGTTTCCTGCCTGAGAGAAGCATAACAAATCAAATTAAGGACTAAGAAAGGAACGAATTAAACAAAGTTAGATATCCTAAAATCTAAAAAACGAAATTAAAAATTTTTCCTTTTTATTTATGTTAATTCATTAATAGAAATGTAGTAGATGTAATACAATACAATTTATCTAGACTGAGTCCCAAAGGTAACTAAACTGACAAATTGCTCTACAAATGAAATTATAAAATTTCATTTAATGCTTTAAAAAATAAAAAAAATGTCGTGTAATACATAATTAGTAGTTTATCACATGTTTTACTGTTAAAAGTAATATCATAACTTTTACTGTAATTAAAAGTTCAAAAATCATGAAAAAATAGTGCCATTTATTGTTACCATTTATATAATCTTTACAGAAAAAAGGTGTCAACATTAATCAAACATATACCTATATCAAATAAGAAGTATCACACTGTGTCACATGTCACTGCCAATAAGATTATTAATATTTATTTGATAAATAAAAATGAAGCTGAAAACGTTGCAACTATATTTTCAGTCTAGTGCTTTTATCAACTGCAAATATACAATTAGTGATGTAAGTTGTTAAACATTAAGCAATTCAAAACAATGCTGAAGTTACTCTACTAACAGGGATCGATGACTTTCACTGTGATAACTTTGATTTCTGGGATGTACGTGAACACCAAAATTCATTACTAGTTATAAGGAAGGCAGAATTGCCTTTGATGCACTTCAACATGACTATGCAACATCAAAACAGACCTCTTTCTATCCAAAAGCAGCTTTGACATAGATTTTGTGTCTATTCTGTACATGAACAAATCATCCAATAAAATCATGTATGTGGATTCACTGCTACTCCAAGGATATTTGCATTTATTCAGAGTCAATAGTTTCCATTATCAAACTGACACAATGTTAAAGACAGATTTAAACTTGCTAATGCCCCCTGTCTGTGTGATGAATCACCTTGAACTGAAATTATTATTTAAAAAATGGTTATACCACTCTAAACTTATGTGATGATCACCACTCACTCTCAAAAGCCTGTTTAATCTTATATCTTGTTTCACTTAGCTATCACCAAACCTATCCCACAATGTTTCAGTAATGTTGTTAAATACATTCCATCATAATACACTAAATCAAAATACAACAACCACCTGCTTCAATGACGCACAACGACTGCTGAAATATAATAGATGTTGAACAATCTCATTAATTTTTAACATTACAAATTAGTTTTGAAAAATTTCCACAACTGATGTTAATTTTTATACCTCAATTTAAAAATCTTATTTCACTTAATGTATATATAACATTTTTGATGAAAAAATAAATTTTTATATCAATGCTCAAGAGAAAATACCTGCTTTAAAATATTAATGATATCCCCAGCCAGATGCGAATCATTTTCTGAATCATAAAATGAAGTAGCCTTTCCTCTATTACCCACACGACCTGTTCTTCCAATTCCATGTACATAATCTTCAATTGACTTTGGGAGATCAAAAAAAACAACATGTGACACTCCTTTTATATCTGGAAAATATACAATAAAAAGGTCAATAAAATTACATGCAATAAGAATTTTTTAAATTGGATTTTAATATACATAAAATTACACTAAAATGTTAAATATTGATAATTAATGTTACTAACAACTTAATAACTAGTAAACAACTTACATCTTCCTTCAGCTGTTATTTTTAACAATCCTCGTTTCGCTTGTGCTATTCGGCATTTTATATCGCTCCTGCTTCGTCCATCTTTAGTAATTCTACTTCCCAAATAACAAAATTCTTCTACCTCCATAATCTTTTCTCCTCCTATTTTCACATTCAGTGGTCCATCTTTGTTATTTCTACTACATTTCATTACTTTTGTTTTGTTCTTGTTTATTTTCATGCAATAGTTCTTGCGTAGGACTTCATCTATGCCGTTCATTGTTTCTTCTAAATCCTTTTTACTCTCGGCTAGAATTACTATATCATCAGCAAATCGTAGCATCTTTATCTTTTCACCTTGTACTGTTACTCCGAATCTAAATTGTTCTTTAACATCATTAACTGCTAGTTCCATGTAAAGATTAAAAAGTAACGGAGATAGGGAACATCCTTGTCGGACTCCCTATCTTATTACGGCTTCTTTCTTATGTTCTTCAATTGCTACTGTTGCTGTTTGGTTCCTGTACATGTTAGCAATTGTTCTTCTATCTCTGTATTTGAACCCTAATTTTTTTAAAATGCTGAACATTTTATTCCAGTCTACGTTATCGAATGCCTTTTCTAGGTCTATAAACGCCAAGTATGTTGGTTTGTTTTTCTTTAATCTTCCTTCTACTATTAATCTGAGGCCTAAAATTGCTTCCCTTGTCCCTATACTTTTCCTGAAACGAATTTTAACAATCCAGGAGACCTAAACAATTCTGACAAAAATTTATCATTAATTATGATTTTATTATATAACAAAATAAAAATTTCAGAGAATGTAACAGGTTGACCATATAACATGTACTGACTATTACAACTCATATAGTTTACTAAAATTAAAAACAATACATCTAAGCAAACTTTATAAGGGCAAGAGTGTGTGGAAGTACTGAGAGAATTATGCATGCACTCACTCACAAAATATCTATTTATGCTAAAATATTTGTTTGTATAACATTAACACAAAACAATGTATAATCAAGAAAGAGATTACTAGTAAATTTAGAATAGCACATTTCTT
Organism: Lycorma delicatula; assembly: GCF_047948215.1. NCBI lineage: Eukaryota > Metazoa > Arthropoda > Insecta > Hemiptera > Fulgoridae > Lycorma > Lycorma delicatula. The sequence goes on from NC_134457.1 coordinate 125,839,190, forward strand.
GATTATCTTATTCTGGTTACATGAAGGAAATTAATAGACTTCCGACTATACAATCCAGCTATGACATTCTCCAGCTACCAGGCAGAAGTGCAATAGTGGGATGAACTGGTGATGTGATATCAGTAGGTCGTCAAGCCATGACTTCTTGTCTAGCCTATCCTTCCTCATACACAGAATAATCTCGTAAATTTCAAAAAGCAATTATAGGATCGATAAATCTGCATACTAAGTTATTTTACAAACTTAAAATTTGTGTATGCATGGGTATGAAGACATAATTTATGTTTCAAATATATTATTACATATAGTTTTAAAATTTACTAATTTTATAACTCTTTGAAATGTAGACTAACATTCACATATAGCATTAATAACTTCACAAATATTAAAAAATGTTTACCAAGCCCTCGATTAGCGACTGCAGTGGCAACAAGTATCCTCATTCGGCCATAGCGAAAATCCCTCAAAGCCTCTTCTCTTTCCCGTTGCATTCTATCTCCGTGTATGCTGGTAGTTGGAAATTTTTGTTCGCACAGAAATGTAGCAATGAAATCTGCACTTCTTTTCTTCTCAACAAACACTAATATTTTATCACCTGGGTCTAAAACATAGTAAGCGTAAATAAATATAAAACATTGGCACTGAAAAAGCAGCTTCAATTATCATTAAAAAAAAATTACTGACACTTCACATTTGAAATTGGACATAATAATTTTTATTAATGTAAGAAAAAGCAATACACTCTGCTATTGAAAACAACATTCCTGAAATTACCAGAAATTATGACAAGAAGTTCATCTGAATTCAGAAATTTTTATGACATGTTATACACTGGCTGAACACATTAAATTCAGCCTATAGTTAACAATGTACAAAGGCACATGTAACCATTTAAGCTTTTACCAGGTTTAACTACGTAAATTGTACAAATTGAATTAGGAATGATACTATTGGATTACAATTTCTATAAAATATAAATAGAAAATAATCAATTTTACAAACAATAAATGACAGACCATTTACCTTACTAAACTACTACATGATTAGCAAACACAAGAAGCTATTAGGGACAAATACTACCAATAAATGCAGTTAGAAATAATTTTTTGCGAGGAAGAGGAGCTTGAATTACTTTGACTAGCTTAACTATTATAGGAACAGTATTATACATAAAAGAAAAAAATATATTGTAGAAGTTATATACTTTAATTCTTTAGAAGTTATTTTACAAGAATTATTCTTTTTCTAACCAATAAATAGAAAATCTGAACTCTGTCTTATTAAATCTTTGTTTTTTTCTGTATTATTCTGTGTATTCAATTTATTTGGAAACTTGTGCATAAAAATATCTATTTTGGTCACTTTTTCAGTAGTGCATTTTTAACATTCCATTATTTTAGATTACATTACAAATGTAAATATATAAACTAAAGTATTATATATTTCTTTAATTTCAAAACATCATTTCTGATGGTACTGCAAGTGAAGGTAGCTAATTTGTATATTAACTTACAATTAAATTCTTTTTGCATTCAACTATGTTTTGAAAAACACTTTGTTATACAAAAACATAATTTCAGTAATGAGACAGAAAAAGGTGTGCCAGAAAAAGGATTTTATTCAATTACATTTACTATGGAGTTAACAGTAAATTCCCTTTACCTAAGAACAGAATACAATGCAGAAATCGAACTATACATATTTCAGTCCAAAAAAAAAAATTTTTTACTGAGAACTGAACAGAATTTTTGTAGGCCACTGTGTATAACTGGCATCAGAAAAATATCAAAAATATCTCTTATGAGAGATAAAACTCTGTTCTTTGATATAATTAAATCTATTAGTTAATAAATGTAAATAACAAAGTTACAAAATGTTGAACCATTAATTGTGAAATCAAGCACAAAACCAGGATAAACTTTTAGGCATAATTTTCTGTTTGATTCCAGTTTTCTTCAAAAAAAAAACCTTGAATTCTCCAGAGTAATGTAGAAAAAAACAAGGTTCAATAAATTACAAAACTCAATTTTTTCCAAGTAGTTAAAAAGATATAACTTTTCTGAGTTTTTTGTACAATAATCCCTTACAATCATTATTAATATGTTATAACAATTTAATATGAATAGTGGGACCTCAATGTTACGGAAAGGATGAGGTTGTATTCCTTAATGATTCAGTTAAGATAAAATTAATATATCTTAGACATACATGAATTAAAATCGGATCAACTTAATGAGTATTTATTTTCCATTGATTAGCACTCTAACTTATTACAAATGTTACTACTATTAACTATGAGAGGTAGATCAAAAAATAAGTTACACACTTGCTGTGTTCTTGAACTAAAAGGGATTATATTAATGTCTTGTGGGGGCAGCACAGGTTGTGTTGTCAAATGTGAGTGACGAACTACATGCTGGGCGTCCTTCAACTGCAAACACAAAGGGTAATGCAGAACACGTGAATGAAATGATCTTGAGTAACCGGCACATTAAAATTAGAGATTGCGAACTTAAGTGAGTTTAATGGTAGTGTGTTTATGATTATCAGCTTGGTTACCGTAAGATGTGTGCACGATATGTGCCACACATCTGTTGACCAACAACCACAAACCAATTTTTTGTGTCTTTTTCTTCAACGTTATTCCAAGACTGGTTGACAGTTTTAAAATAAAATCATCACAGGGGATGAGAACAGAGTGCTTCATTACACTCCTGAGACTAAATGAGCATTACATGAATGGAGACACAAAAATTCGCTGCAGCCAAAAAAATTGAAAACATTCCCACATGTTTGAAAGTTCCCACAGTCTTTTTTGATTTTGAGGGAGTTGTTTACAGTAAATTTATGCCCTGAGGAACAACAATTAATAATGATGATTAACTGAAAGAAGCGGTCCTTGAATGGTTGAAGGAAATTGGACAAAATTTTTATGACAGTGGAATCAAAAACCTTGTCATAAGGTATGAAAAGTGTTTAGAAAAAGCTTTGTGATTATGTTGAAAAATAGATAAGAATGTGCAGTTCATTGTTCAATAAAAAACAATTGTCTTATAAATATGCTTGTTTCATAGTGAGGGTGTAACTTACTTTCTGATCATCCCTTGTAGTTAATTTTTTCCTTGTTTTACTGATGAGGCACCATTGTGAATATTCTTATGTACATGCCTACCCACAAAGAGTATATCTGCTTTTGCTGGGAATAAAAAAAAGGCATACACTAGACATAAAAGAAACAATAATACAGTTGAAAAACTGCTTGAAATAATTCATAGTTTATGATTGTTTCTTAATTTCTAACTATTGAAAGATTTTGTTTCTTTAGGAATACTGTTATTTCAAACTTTCTTCTAGATTTTTCACTTCTTTTCATGAACGAACTACCTTACTCTTAGAATTTGAATCCTGTACAATATTGGAACTTAAAATTTTATGCTATTTTTTATTTTCTATGGACTTTATTCAAACTATTTACTCATATTCAAATTCTAACAAGTTATTTTGCACTGAATATAAAAAAGTTTTTTGATCCCCCAATCTTTTGTCTTTTATCCCACATTTTTCAAAACCTTAATAAAAAACAATTCTGGGACCTACTTTTTTAATTTTTCAGATTTCATATAAACCCACTAAATTACCCCTTAATAATTTGGATCTCAAGAATTTCAATCTGGCTTAATTTTACCGAAGGTGCAGAATCAGAGCAATATCTTTCACCAACCAACAATCGCTAACGAAGCATATCTGTATCTATGGAACTAGAACTTGCCTCTTTATTTTGTTATCTTTGTCCTTAAATTTTGTTATACTCTTTGTAAATCGCCTTGTATTAAGTGTTCATTGCACAAAGAAATATAATATAGTAAATAAGTTACAGGATTTTTATCTTCTACAACAATTGTCTACGTTGCAGTATTATCTGACAATAAGTATTAAATACTGTAAGTCATACTTATTAACTACTTTAACTTTCTAGGTTAAAAATTTATAAAAACTAAGTTAAAAGAGGAGACACATTTAGGTAGTTTAGAGGGGAAAGAAAGGAAACTGTAATGAATAAAGATGAGAGAACTAATATCAGACATTAAAGGCAAAGCAACTGTCGTTAATTTACAATGGAGATGATTATGATAGTTGTAGTAACAAATGCTGATTTAGAGTTTGCAGATCAGTGAGGAAGAGAAGTTTGAATGACGAATGGTAGAAATAGTATCATTATTTAAAGAAGGACATGAAGGGTCTTTGAAAGTGTGGACTATTAGCACTAAAATCTTACATAGCAAAAATATTTGAGGGAAATCTGAAGAAACAAGCAAGGAAACTTTTTGAACACTTGAAAGAGGGGCAATGTAAGTTTAGATAACACACCAATCGACTGCGGACTTGACAACTGCAGTAGACACAAGGATAGAAAAATGATAGAAACTGCAGCGATGTTTGTCATTAGTGGAACAGTGGAGTCTAAAACGATTTCCCTCAGGAAAACAGCCACACCTTCTCGTCCTCTTCCCTCAGTCTGACAGTTCTATCTTTCCCAAAGACACATTCAAAAAGACAACATCCTGGGGCAGAGTTGAGTCTCCTGCAGAGATAGTACTAAAGGATTTTCTTCCTTTATTAGGATTTCAATATCCTCATGGTGAAAAGGGACTTTGTAAACATTCCATTGAATAATATTCATAGCCATAGGAAAAACTTATTTCCTGTTGTATATAAAAGCTCTTCATGCAACCTATTTATCAAATACAATCCAGCTTTTCTTTTTTGATCATATGATCTTTAAGAAGTGCTTTGCTTCTTCAGGCACTTCATCTGCCATCCTTGTAGAATCTCGAGATGGTGGAGGGATTTGGAAGCCTGGTGGTCATACCAGCCGATGATGTTTTATTAGATCTGTTCACAGGGATCTGGGTTGCTTGCAGCGAAATTGGTGCAGCAGGGACTTTCTGTGATGATGTAATGACTACTGTGGGGTTAGATAAACCACCTTCAGTTTTTCTAGCAGAAATCACTTTCTTGTCAGAATCAATGCTTAATTGCAGCTTTCTTTACTTGTTCTGACAATACTTGAACCAACTTGGTCAGTTCTTTTACATGATGTGCACTCATTTTTACTTCCTTGTATGAAGTACTGTGATCGTGAAAAATTTCAGTATTCAGATTTCAATGGAAGATCCATTTTGACTAGTTTCAGCGTGACATTGTATGTATCTCGTAACTCAAACACGATTAGCCATAGGATGTTGAAATTTTGGATTTAGAACTTTTGTAACACCTAGTTGAGCACCTCCCCTTTTGATTGCAGTCGACTGAACCAAAAGTGTCCAAAAAAAAGCCCAAAATAAAAAAAAAATATTTGGATTTTGGACTTTTTCTTAACTGCAGTAATAAGCCCTCATCGAGAGCTTTTTAATGATATATCATAGTGGTACTTATTTTTGTTTGTTCCAGAGTTATAGCCAAATGAAATTTTAATTAATGAAATATTTGGCTCTTTACAAGGGGAAGACACATCAGTTCAAATCAAACTTCATCTCCTTTTTTTTTTAAATTTAAATATATTGATTTATTAATAATTATTAACCACAGATTGTAAAAAAATTTTACAATAAATAATAATAAGAAAAAAGTTCTTATGTAATTTAATAGGCATACACGGAAGTCATGTGGTGTCCAAATCAAATTGTTTTTTGTACATTGTTGGAAAGTCTTTCTTTTTCCTGTTTAGCCTCCGGTAATTACCTTCAGATAATACTTCAGAGGATGAAATATATGAGTATAAATGAAGTGTGGTATTGTACAATCTCAGTTTGACTATTCCTGAGATGTGTGGTTAATTAAAACCCAACCACCAAAGAACACTGGTATCCACGATCTAGTATTCAAATCCGTATAAAAATAACTGACTTTACTACGATTTGAACGTTGGAACTCTCGACTTCCAAATCAGCTGAATTGGGAAGACGCGTTCACTACTAGTCCAAGCCGGTGGATTATGTTGGAAAGATCCTGGACAAAACTAACAACACACTACACAGGATTTCTTATGCTGAGGGATTTTCTGTATTCCAACAAGCCACAAGAAATGACACTTTTTATTCTGCAGTAGTTCTTATTATTGTCTGTTCTTCCTTACAAATGGGACATTCTCTAGACCTTGCCAAATGAGAATCCTTACAATTTACACACTTTTCAGCTTTAGTACATGGGCTGTCATCATGTCCTACACAGCTGCAATAAGCACAAACTTGCTTCTTAGTACTAAAACCTTGATGCAGCGTTTGGGGTTTGGTATGTACAGTCACACATGGACAGACAGGTAGCCAGCCTATTTTTATTGGTTCATGGATCATCGGAGTAGAGAAGGTTATAATCAGTGAAGATGTTGGTACATCAACACTGTTCTCTTTCCTCTTTATCCTCTAAACAGATGTGACTGACTGCGGAGATAGTTCATCTATTATCTCTGGAGGTTCAATTCCAGCCAAGTCACAACAGAAGCTGGAATTTAAGGTTATGTGGTTCCACTATTACCTCATTCATCCTTATGAACCTAAGGGCCAGTAGCTTCAGACTCTGTTTGTCATCAGTCACCTCAGTCAACAGGGTACTACTCTTAAGTTTTTTAATTGATTTAGCAGATTTACATGCTGCAACAATGGAGTTGTTTATTAAGAAAAGTAAAACCATTGTAAACGATTTACCTTCTTCCTTATATAACAACAATAAAGGTATTATTGATGTTTAGCATTAATCATGCTATTTCTTTTAATCATAATCACCAGACACATCATCAACTGACATCAGTTGAAGCCTTTTTAAGCTCCCTGGTTTGTTGGTTTTTCAGGTGGACCAACAACAATCAAACAAGTATTTAAAGAAACAGACATGTGGTTCCCATGAGTACCAATGATATTACAATCCACTCCAGCAGAATGCATGCATACTGGGGCTAGAGCTAAGCACAATTCGGTTTGCCCTGGTGCCTATATTAATGACAGAAATACAATAAATTATTTGAAAAACTATTATTTCAAAGTTGACAATAAATAACAGTTGATCTACAATGTGAATTAATGTTAAAATAATTCTGCAACATACATTAAGTATATAGAGTACTGTGAACTGTGCTGTCATTAGTGAATGTTTTCTGTGAATTTTAGTTTGAACATGTATATAAGATTGCATACGATCTTGTAAAGCAATCTCAATGAATAAGATATACATAGAGAAAAAAAATTACAGTAAGTTAACAAACATTTCTTTCTTTCTAAATATATGCATATTTAATAGCGTATTTTTATAATAAAAAAAACCAATTTGAACAACCCAGGTACACAATTACAAAGTAAATCAAACAACACTCACCTTAATCTTCTTTTTATTCCAAAAGCACTTTCATGGGATTGCACATCAACAGTTGTAAGTTATATTTATTAAAAAATTAAAATAACAGTCAAATATACAAAAACATATGAACTCAATTAAATAAAATAACTACATATATAAATATGCTGTCATAATTAAAAAAATTAAAATTAAATGAGTAATGTAAAATTGGCTGGCCATGTTACATAGTATAAATTTTCTATTTATTTTATTTTTAAATTTTTTAATTTTGATGTCATATTTACATTTTTTTTGTCTTCAGTCATTTGACTGGTTTGATGCAGCTCTCCAAGATTCCCTATCTAGTGCTAGTCGTTTCATTTCAGTATACCCGCTACCATCCTACATCCCTAACATTTTGTTTTATGTACTCCAAACGTGGCCTGCCTACACAATTTTTCCCTTCTACCTGTCCTTCCAATATTAAAGTGACTATTCCAGGATGCCTTAGTATGTGGCCTATAAGTCTGTCTCTTCTTTTAACTATATTTTTCCAAATGCTTCTTTCTTCATCTATCTGCCGCAATACCTCTTCATTTGTCACTTTATCCACCCATCTGATTTTTAACATTCTCCTATAACACCACATTTCAAAAGCTTCTAATCTTTTTTTTCAGATACTCCGATTGTCCAAGTTTCACTTCCATATAAAGCGACACTCCAAACATACACTTTCAAAAATCTTTTCCTTACATTTAAATTAATTTTTGATATAAACAAATTATATTTCTTACTGAAGGCTCGTTTAGCTTGTGCTATTCGGCATTTTATATCGCTCCTGCTTCGTCCATCTTTAGTAATTCTACTTCCCAAATAACAAAATTCTTCTACCTCCATAATCTTTTTTCCTCCTATTTTCACATTCAGTGGTCCATCTTTGTTATTTCTACTATATTTCATTACTTTTGTTTTGTTCTTGTTTATTTTCATGCGATAGTTCTTGCGTAGGACTTCATCTATGCCGTTCATTGTTTCTTCTAAATCCTTTTTACTCTCGGCTAGAATTACTATATCATCAGCAAATCGTAGCATCTTTATCTTTTCACCTTGTACTGTTACTCCGAATCTAAATTGTTCTTTAACATCATTAACTGCTAGTTCCATGTAAAGATTAAAAAGTAACGGAGATAGGGAACATCCTTGTCGGACTCCCTTTCGTATTACGGCTTCTTTCTTATGTTCTTCAATTGTTACTGTTGCTGTTTGGTTCCTGTACATGTTAGCAATTGTTCTTCTATCTCTGTACCCTTTGAACCCTAATTTTTTAAAAATGCTGAACATTATATTCCAGTCTATGTTATCGAATGCCTTTTCTAGGTCTATAAACGCCAAGTATGTTGGTTTGTTTTTCTTTAATCTTCCTTCTACTATTAATCTGAAGCCTAAAATTGCTTCCCTTGTCCCTATACTTTTCCTGAAACCAAATTGGTCTTCTCCTAACACTTTATCCACTCTCCTCTCAATTCTTCTGTATAGAATTCTAGTTAAGATTTTTGATGCATGACTAGTTAAACTAATTGTTCTATATTCTTCACATTTATCTGCCCCTGCTTTCTTTGGTATCATTTTATAACACTTTTTTTGAAGTCTGACGGAAATTCCCCTTTTTCATAAATATTACACACCAGTTTGTATAATCTATCAATCGCCTCCTCACCTGCACTGCGCAGTAATTCTACAGGTATTCTGTCTATTCCAGGAGCCTTTCTGCCATTTAAATCTTTTAATGCTCTCTTAAATTCAGATCTCAGTATTGTTTCTCCCATTTTATCTCCTCTTCTTCCTCTATAACACCATTTTCTAATTAATTTCCTCCTTATAACTCTTCAATATATTCCACCCATCTATCGACTTTACCTTTCGTATTATATATTGGTGTACCATCTTTGTTTAACACATTATTAGATTTTAATTTATGTACCCCAAAATTTTCCTTAACTTTCCTGTATGCTCTGTCTATTTTATCAATGTTCATTTCTCTTTCCACTTCTGAACACTTTTCTTTAATCCACTCTTCTTTCGCCAGTTTGCACTTCCTGTTTATAGCATTTCTTAACTGCCGATAGTTCCTTTTACTTTCTTCATCACTAGCATTCTTATATTTTCTACGATCATCCATCAGCTGCAATATATTGTCTTAAACCCAAGGTTTTCTACCAGTTCTCTTTATTCCGCCTAAGTTTGCTTCTGCTGATTTAGGAATTTCCTTTTTAACATTCTCCCATTCTTCTTCTACATTTTCTATCTTATCTTTTTTACTCAGACCTCTTGCGCTGTCCTCCTCAAAAATCTTCTTTACCTCCTCTTCCTCAAGCTTCTCTAAATTCCACAGATTCATCTGACACCTTTTCTTCAGGTTTTTAAACCCCAATCCACATTTCATTATCACCAAATTATGGTCACTATCAATGTCTGCTCCAGGGTAAGTTTTGCAGTCAACGAGTTGATTTCTAAATCTTTGCTTAACCATGATATAATCTATCTGATACCTTGCAGTATCGCCTGGCTTTTTCCAAGTGTATATTCTTCTATTATGATTTTTAAATTGGGTGTTGGCAATTACTAAATTATACTTTGTGCAAAACTCTATAAGTCGATCTCCTCTTTCATTCCTTTTGCCCAGCCAATATTCACCCACTATATTTCCTTCCTTGCCTTTTCCAATGCTTGCATTCCAATCTACAACTATTATTAAATTTTCATCTCCTTTTACATGTTTAATTGCTTCATCAATCTCTTCGTATACACACTCTACCTCATCATCATCATCATCATGGGTGCTTGTAGGCATATAGACGTTAACAATCGTCGGTTAAGTTTTTGATTTTATCCTTATTACAATGATTCTATCGCTATGTGTCTTGTAATACTCCACTCTCCTCCCTATCTTCTTGTTCATCACGAAACCTACTCCTGCCTGCCCATTATTTGACGCTGAGTTAATTACTCTAAAATCACCTGACCAAAAGTCGCCTTCCTCTTCCCACCGAACCTCACTAATTCCTACTATATCCACATTCATCCTATCCATTTCCCTTTTTAAATTTTCTAGCCTACCAACCTTTGTTAAGCTTCTAACATTCCATGCTCCGACTCGTAGAATGTTATTTTTTAGTTTTCTGGTGACCCCTTCCTTAGTAGTCTCCACCCGGAGATCTGAACGGGGGACTATTTTACCTCCAGAATATTTTACCATGGAAGGCGCCTCCATTATTGCTCTGTGAAAATGCAGAGAGCTACATTTTCTTGGAAAAAAAAACAGCTGAAGTTTTCCATTGCTTTCAGCTGCGCAGTACTCAGAGGACTGAGTAGTGACATCACAAGTCATTGTGACTCACACAACTACTGAAAGAGCTGCTGCCCTCTTTCAGGAATCATTCCTTAGTCTGGTTCTCAACAGATACCTCTCCGTTATGGTTGCACCTTCGGTCCAGCTACTCTGTATCCCTGAGCACTCAAGCCCCCTCACCAACAGCAAGGTCTCATGATTCATAGAGCGGGCATATTTACATACATGGAGTTATTTTTTTTAATTGACTTTATATGGTTTTGTATATATGATTGTAATTTTTATATTTTAAACTTTTAATTTTAATTTAAAGGTTTTTATGTTTGATATGTAATTTTATATAAATATATCTTATATACAACTGATTATGCAAGATTCTGCAAAAATGCTTTTGGGAAAAGAAAAATAAAGGTGTCATTTCATTTACTTTATAATTCTGTGCTTGTGTTGTTCAAGTTGGTTTTTTTGATTATAAAAATATAATATATTGGTACAGAGAAAATATGTTTTAATATATGTAGAATTTAATGCCTACTGAATATTCAATACTATGAACTAGTTATTAGAAATTAATACGGTAAAAACTTTTCTATGAGGCATATTCACAAAGTAAGGGCCATCGGCTTATATTTAAATATTAGCAGGTCTGAACAGTTTCACACATGCAGGGCCATCTATCGGCTATTTACAAAGCTACTTCAGTTGTTGTTTTGATTCTGCAGTCATTTGCCTGCTGGTGAATGCAGAATGCAATGTCCATGCAATCGTTTCTCCCGCCAGTTGTGAAATGTGCGTTTGATTCGATTTTTGAGTGCAAAAGGTTCTTCAGCTGCTGAAATTCATTGGGAGTTGTGCCCAGTGTATGGACCTACAGCAATAAGTGAAGAAAATATTAGACAATGGTGTTGAGACTAGAAAAATGGCTTCACAAATTACATGATAAACAGCAGAGTGGCAGGCCCAGTACTCAGACTGATGAAATTTCTGAACAAGTGAACCGAAAACAGCAATGTGATTGGCGATTAATTTCCGCATGTTGGATGCACCTCTATCTACATGACTGTCACAGAAGCTCGGATATCACAAACTGTGTACCAAGTGGGTGCCAAAAATGCTCACTGACCATAACACCAAGGGCAACGAATGTGCAATGGATGAGCATTTTTATACCACTATGGATAAGATGGAGGTGATTTGTTTTCCCACACTATTATGGGCGACAAGATGTGGATATCCTACACCAACACAGAATCAAAACGACAGTCAATACACTGGCGCCATTCAAGTTCCTAAACACTGAAAAGTTTAGGCAATTTTTGTACTAGTCAAAAAATATTGGTTACCGTTTTTTGGGATGAGGCGTCATTCTGGTTGATTTAATGGAACGTGGATCAACAGCTGATGTGTACTGTGAAACACTCACCAAACTGAGATGTGCAATCCAAAATTGATGGTGCAGGAAACTGTCGTGAGGTATAATCCTCCTTCAGAACAATGCGCATACTCACACAGCTGCCTTAACAAAGATTCAAGATTTTCGTTGGGAAGTTTTTGACCACCCTCTATTAGTCCAGACCTTGCACCTAGCAACTACTTCCTCTTCTTGCATTTGAAAAAGTGGCTTGGTGGACAACAATATGAAAACAACGAGAAACTCAAGACTTTCTTTCTTTCTTTCTTTTCCTGTTTAGCCTCCGGTAACTACTGTTTAGATAATACTTCAGAGGATGATATGTATGAGTGTAAATGAAGTGTAGTCTTGTACATTCTCAGTTCGACCATTCCTGAGATGTGTGGTTAATTGAAACCCAACCACCAAAGAACACCGGTATCCACGATCTAGTATTCAAATCCGTGTAAAAATAGCTGGCTTTTGAGAAACTCAAGACTGCCATTATCAATTGGTTCAATTCCCAGAAGGCAAACTTCTATGCAGAGATGTTAAAGAAACTGTTGCAGCGATACAAAAAGTGCTTAGAACTGAATGGCGATTATCTGGAAAGGTGAAGTAGATATGTAGTAAACTAAAACTGTAAGTATAAACCTTTCTCATGAGTTAATTTTTTTAATGACCAAATGGTCCTTACTTTATGAATATGCCTCACAATTATTGTTTTGGTGGTTTATATTTCATATAATATTAAATTTTATGAACACAGTGGTCAATATGTAAATGAATTAATTGAATATTCAACAAATTGCAAAACCATAAGTAGGACTATAACATCACATAACACAACTCTATTATTTAAAATATTTTCTAAAAAGAGTTACTTTTCTAGTAAAGTAAGAAACATACCTGAATTGAGCAGATCAGTTAAGGTTTGTCGTTTTTGAAATTTTGATACTTTTATAAAGTTTTGTTCTACATCAGAACAAGCCGCCCCAACTACTCCAACAGTTAAAAACAAATAATTATGCATAAATTTAGAAGCAAGCTGCTGAATTTGTTTTGGAAAAGTGGCTGAAAACATCAGCGTTTGCCTTTCACCCTGAAAGAGAAAAAATAAATTTCCATAATTCATCAATCAATCATTTTACATAAAAAAAATTATTTTCTTATAATTCCAAACAAAAGGAAAATCAAATTGATGCTATTACAAGATTTTTTAAACAATGAATGAAAAAAGTCATTTATCATGAAAAAAGCAGTACACAAATTTCAGTTTGATACAATTGGCCATTTCTGAGAAATAAATCTTTGTTAAAAATATAAAATGGGAGATAGCCAGTAAACTAAGCGTTTCCAGACACACACTGATATAGTTTTTTTCTTTATTTCAATGTGGAGAACCATCTGCTGAATTCTTTAAATGGTTTTTAAACACTTAGTAAATGTATGTAAGTGTGTGTATATATATACACGTTCGAAAAAACAGAAAAACATTGGACATTTACTGAATAAATAATTGTGCGAGCTTTATGAAGCTTTACACACACATTTATATGATGTTATAGTCCTAATTACGGTTTTACAGGTGTTTGTCTATATATATATATAGATAGACAAAGCTCCCACAATTAGTTTATTCAGTAAATGTCCAACGTTTTTCAGTTTTTTCCAAAGTTTACATAGTTGTTAGAAAAATTCCTGGGTTCTACTTTCAGACATTGTCATCAGTTGTTACATCACTTTGCCCATCATGTCATTGGTTTGTATTTATCCTCCGTGAGCATTTTTAAGCAAGTAAAAATCAGCTGATAGTCAATTGGTAGCATATAGTACATGCTCCAGAATTGTTAAGTGTGCTATGTATCCTTTGACAAGTATGGACTAATGTAATGGTGCATTGGTCCAATCGTTGTTTCTCTCTTTTCCAAACTCTTCCTTCAGGGAATGAATTTGTAGTGAAATATGCAGTCAATAAAAAAATTTTTTCCATAGACTGGTGTTTTGTCTGTGCATCACACAAAAAACACATCTCATCTCAGTTATGATTTTTTTCAGAAAATTCACATCTTGATCAGTTGTATTATGAGGTCTCCTGCCATTGTCATGCAAAATTCTTTTTCATCTAGACATTTTTTGTTACATGTATTGACAAAGTAGATGCATGTTCACATCATTATGGAGAATACATTATTGGAGTTCACATCATTATGGAGCAACTTCTGACTGACATCCTAATTATTCACAATCTAAACAGTTTTTCTTCTATTACTTGAAACATTTTAACACGCTCAATATTTTTTTTTTTTCATTCATCAAGATAGATGTGCGCTCTCAGTAAAAATATAATCTTTAACACTTACTACCATTCCTATATCGATTAGCTACAAAGTCATAATTTTTTTCTTTTAAATACTTTTTAATACTTCAAAAGAGATGGATTTTTCATGTTTCAAACTTCCATGCAATTTTACATTCTTGTAATTATTATTATTGTAATAGGACACACAATCATTTGTAATTTGCAGTAAATAACAGACACAATCGTAATCAACGAATTTAATGCCCAAGGAATAATTTATATGATGTTCGCAGATAGATGGCCACATAAGCCTATACTATATCAATAATATTACATTAGTATAATGTCATGTGTCCTCAAAAAAAGGTGTGGTACAATTTAGAAAAAAAAAATTTCCGGTTATTTTGTGACTATTCCTATTTTGTTTACATAAATACACATTAGTGTTGTTTCAAACACTAAAAGTATAATAATATACTAACAGTTTTTCAAACTATTTTCATAATAATAACAATAAATAATAACAACTACAATAATCGAACACTTAATTTGTTTCATTTGTTTTATGTCTAAATAATATAAAAATAAAACTGCTTTGAAGAAGAAAACTATCGAAACCAATGTACATGAAAGTAGTAATGAAAAATATATGGCTCAAATAGCCTTGAAATTTGGTTTATTGGAGGACAATGCCCAATTTACCAAAAAACTCAAATTTTCAGTCCTGGAAAATTCATTAGTATCTTTAAATTCTGATGAAGAAATTTTATACGCAGAAGACATGATGAGGAATATGGATAGTACCAATCAATATAATTTTACTAATCATATTGAAAATTACAAAACACGAACAAATGTAATTGAAAATTACAATTATTTTCATGTTATAAATTTTTCAGTCTGTGAAAATGATGTAGGACCAAAAGTCCCATCAAGTTAAGTTATGAATTAGCTTTTTGAGTTATTTTTTTGGAAAATAAAAGAAAGGAAAAAAGAAAAGAAGGGCAAGATCAATGGACAGTTGCCTTTTACGACTGGCAGTAGACACTGAGCCTAGATTCTTCCCATCCCCGAACCGACATGGGGGAATATGTACTGGCTTTTTTAGATGAGCAAATTCAGTAAAAAAAACCACTTCAAACAAAATACCCTTCTAAAAAAATATTTTAATAAAAAATACAAAAGGTAAGGTAGATCTCGCTGTAAGACAATTATTTAACATATCTGTGTAATGAAATAAAAATTAGATAACAAAGTCAGCAATTACCAGTAACAACCACTTAGTACAAGTAATCAAGCTAAGCCACATTTCTAAATGTTGACAAAAAAATAACAAACGTACAATTAACAAAAAATGTCAAAACCTACAATAATACTTACAGCAGGGACTACGTTTGGATTTTGCAATAATTGTTCAATATCTGGCAAAAAACCCATGTCTAACATCCGATCAGCTTCATCAAGTACAAAATACCTCATAGATGAAAATGATACTGTGCCACGATCAACGAAATCCTTCAATCTTCCAGCAGTTGCAACTAAAATATCACAACCTTTAGTCTGAAAATAACAATAATTATGGTGATAAATTAACATTTAATATTCAATTACTTAAGCTAACAAATCACAAATTAAAATTTACAGTTGCACTTCAGATTTAAATATGTTTCAATATACAAATATCTGGGAAAAATAATATCACCAATGAATATGATTTATCTGAAAACTACTTTTGACTATAGAATATTACATACAAAGAAATGCATAAATATCTGTATATTAAAACTTATTCAGTAATTTTATTTTAATATGAAGATATTGAATTTGAACCAAAGCAGCAGACTATAATTTAAGAAGTAAAATGGATTTTTAGTATATTAGAAAAATGAAATTGATGGGAGTCATATAAAAAATATATAGTTGCCATACATCTTACTGCGACAAAGAAGATTACAGCTAAAATGAGCTACCTCAATGTCTACACAACTTTAACAAAGTTACTATCCAAGAACTTTTAAATAAAATAATAGACTGAATGCCATAAGCTTTACTCACATATAAAATAGGTTAAAAAGGTTCCCGGAATTGCTTCATAGTTTAAAATAGCAATTGTAATAAGGAAATTTTTGTTTTTATTTTGGCAACACTCATGATGTCACATCTTTCCTGCTTCACTTACAATAGTAAAACTTTTTTTTTTAATTATATACGTGCATTGAAAAATGTTAGGAACTGAACAACATAAATATCAAATTTTGCATTTTGCTTAAAAAATCACAGTTCCAGACATTAACAAGTTGAACAATCAAATGGAAAATTAGCAATGAAATAAACAGTTTACAATTAGCATAGGCATTATACTGATGGTCATGTTTATAGTGGCTTTATAAAGTCATGTTGATGGACTTTATAGTGGCCACGTGTCTATCTTGACCAATGAAAAAACTTGCATGACAGAGGCAAGTAATCTCATCACTATAGCTGATCAAAAAGGAAATTATCTGGGCTAGATCATAACAGGAAATGTGACATGTCAGTAGTGGAAATCATCACCTCACACTTATAGAAATTTACTTTGGATAGAGCAAAGGAAAAGTTATGTTGGTTTTGATATTTGTTAGCAGCATATTTGTTCATTAGGAATTTATTCCTAACAGTGAACAAGAAATGCAGATCATCCTTTGGTAACTGGATGAATTAAGAAGGAAGCATTCAAAAAGATGGAAGTATAGAATTGGATTCTTTTTCATGACAATATATCAGCAAATTATAATTGACTGTATCAGCATTAGAGTATATCAAAAGAGTACA
Organism: Lycorma delicatula; assembly: GCF_047948215.1. Lineage (NCBI taxonomy): Eukaryota > Metazoa > Arthropoda > Insecta > Hemiptera > Fulgoridae > Lycorma > Lycorma delicatula. The sequence continues at coordinate 125,856,371 of NC_134457.1, forward strand.
TAACACTATCTGTTTCGAATGATGTATTTAAGTATTTCTCTATATTTTTTCTACATGTCTTAATATTCTTTTATATTAGAATGTTTTCACTCTTGACTTTCATCTCCCTTCTGCGAGTGTTTGGCCAGTTACTGGCCAAACATCCATAACTGGACTAAACAGTCCATAAATTATCAATGTTTGTATTATAAATTAAACACTGGTCTTCTGGGACAGATATATGAGTTATAATAAGTATTCTAACAATTAATAAATTATAAAATGTTGTGTGCATAGTGAACTAATAACGTATAGTGGTTTAATTTTTCAGTTATGCAAGTATTTAGTTAGCAGTTATTTAATATTTTGGGAACTTATTTTGTGTAGTTAAAACACTGTAAATATTATCACCAGTTCATCATAGCTGGGAGTGTGATTTGCAACCAGAGAGCGAGCGAGAGATATAGACTGATTTACCACGATATCATGATGAATTAGCCTAATTGAGGAGCAATACTTTTCTTGTTAGCTCTAAAATGGAATTTATTTTAGGTAAATATGTTGGTGAAAGGTCTTGGAAAAGATCAGAAGGTGATTTATCAAATCTGTTAACTAGCTCAAACCGCTCCGGAAATGTTAATTATTTCATGGGGCTACAGTTACTCGCTATTAATTTATCAAGATTTAGTGGTATCTATACCGAATGGATAAATTTTTGAGATCTATTCGAAAGCTTAATTATAAATAATAGCTATTTGTCAGACATGCAGCATATGCATTATTTAAATTCATGTTTAACAGATGAACCTAAGGTATTAACATCAAATATGTCACTAACGGATGATAATTTTTGTCACTTAGGATTAATTTACTTGCATTATAACAATCTTTGAATTATTGTTCAAGAAATATCAAGGACTTATTTTCGGCACCTGCAGTATTTAAGGAGTTCGCTACTGACTTAGGTTATCTTAATCACATTAAGGGTAACAAATGCAATTAAGGCATTGAAGAAAATAATGTTCCACTGTACGATCTATTTATTAGTTATCTTTTATTACAATATGTGGATATATCCACTAAAAAATCATGGGAGCTTTGAAATAGTGGCCCGTGTATAGCTCCTTGGACAATTTGTTTACGTTTCTTGACGACAGATTATGAGGTTTAGAATCATTCAATGTTAACGATCACAAACGCAGAATAGGCCATCGAAATTCACAACCTGGTCTAACAAATTCAGTACCTAAAGGTCGTTGTATAAATTCTGAAGTTAAACCTGCCAATAATTATTCATTTTTAACCAAATAAGTAACTGATTTTGTTTAGTGAGATAAACCACATCCACTATTTAAATGTCCATAATTTTCAAAATTTCACATAAGGCGATGCGACAGAATATTGTGAACGAACGTAAACTATGCATTAATTGTCTTCGTTCTGGACATCACATTAGTAATTGTAATTCTAAACAAGGCTGTATGAAATATAGCCTTAAATATCACACGTCTATACACTTTGAAATAAATAGGCAGTAATGAAACCCAGTCCAAGGATTTTAAAATAGCTTTGGAAGGTACTTTTAATAATAATAAAACTTACTATCAACATAAATTTTCGCTGGGTCATATGTCCCCTCAGATAAGTGAGCCTGACCGCAATAATTCTTCTCAAAGCACTTTTTGTTCTATCAGAAATGCAAATTGGAAACAAACATTGCATTACTTTTAATTCTAAGTGCAGTCAATACATACATACTGTTAGTTGTTTAGTCTTACCAAGAGTAACTAACTGGTAATAATATTCTTAAGTTCACGAATTTATATTAGCGAGTGGAAAATACCCAGTGATATGCTTGTAGATCTGAACTTTAATCTTTCAGGAAATACATACATTTTAATTGGTGTGAAAATATTTTTCAAATTTCTTACTCTGGACCCACCGCTTTACAAAGCAGGGTATCCAATGTTGGTTAATACAAAACTCGGCTGGATCATGTCTGGGTTCATGCTTGACCAAGTTAATGTAACTCCATCGATGTGTCAGAAAAGTTTCATCTCGTGTGATGACAACACACTAGAACTGAAAAAATTTTAGGAAATAGAAGTGTCTGACAGAGTAATGACATTATCAAAGCAATTTTGTGATAAACATTTTCAGAAGCATACTAAATGTAATGAACAACGGGCAGTACATTCTTCACCTTCACCTTCACCTTCTTGATACCAACAAATTAGGTCAATTATTTGTTGGAGCGCTTATTAGAGTTTTACGACTAGAAAAACGTTTGACATGATCTGCGAAATGATTATTCTAACTTCATGAAAGAATATGAGAAGAATGGCCTGGAGAGAAACAATTGAAGGAACCATATATTTTATCCCATCATCCAGTCTTCTTTAAGGACAGTATAACAATATAAATGAGAGTTGTTTTTGATGCATCATATAAGACATCATAAGGGTCATCATTAAATGATATTTTGTGTGTTGGTCCTATCATCCAACAAGATATATGTTCAATAATCCTACGCTTTCAAACACATCATGTGTGTTTTACAGTGGATGTAGGAAAAATGTGCTGCAAATTAAGATCGATCCTCATGACCTACAATGTATCCTCTGGCAAAATTCTTCAAGCAGATCAATACAAGAGTATGAATTATCAACAGTTACTTACGATATGTCTTCAGCATCTTTTCTTGCAAGAGGTGTTTGCACCAAGCTTGCTATAGATGATGGTCATTAATAGCCTGCTGTGGCTGAAATTTTGCACAGGGATATGTACATCAACAACTGCATATCCGGAAACGAAACAGTGGAAGAAGCTATTGAATCTTAAACGTAGTTCATTGAATTACTAAATTTAAGAGCATTTCCTTTAAGAAAATATCAAATCGTTTGGAGGCAATCAAAAATGTACCCAAAGAATATCAAGAAACTAAGGTTCATCTGGAATTTAAAGACAGAAAAAACATTGGGTTTACTTTGGAACCGAGCATCCGATAAGTTTCAAATTATGTACAATAAGCCAACAAGGGGTGAAACCATCACAAAATATTTAGTACCATCAACAATCGCTACAATACTTGATCCTTTAGGCTTAATAAGCCCAATAATAATTAATTGTAAAGTCTTTCTGCAATGTCTTTGGCAAGTGAATTTAGATTGGGATGACGGATTACTAGAAGAACTTCATAAACATTGGGACTCATGTATTTTCAATTAAAGTATATTGATAAAACTTGCATAAGCAGATTAGTACTTGCACCGGGTACACCAACAAAAATACAAATACAAGGTTTTTCAGATGCATCTCAAAATGCTTATAGAACCTGTCTTTATATTCGTTCAATGGATGAAACTGGAAATATATGTACGAATTTATTATGTTTAAAATCAAGAGTAGCACCTCTGAAAAAACTTTCTAACCACAACTTGAATTATGTGACACTTTGCTGCTATCGCATTTATTAAATAAGACGAAGGATATTCTAAATGTAAATTTAGAAGAAGTTCATATTTGGATAGACTCAACTGTAGTTTTAGCTTGGATGAAAGCGATCCTTGAGAATTGGAAAACTTTTTGTAACAAACAGTCTCAGAAATTCAACAAAAAAACTAAAAATGTAACATGGCATCATATCTCATCCAGTGAAAATCCTGCTGATTTGATTTACAGAGGTGTTCTGGCTAATCATCTCAAGGATAGTAAAATCTAGTACTTTAGTGGAATGGTCCTCAGTGACTAAATTTCCCTACAACAAAATTTTTGGAATATGAACCAAGTTCAATATTCAAACATGCATTATCTGAGCAATGATAAATCATAGCACTTCACAGTACTGAAAAACCTAAATGGAATATAATTACTAAATTTTCTAAATTAATAAAATTATAACATGTTATAGCATACTGCTTAACCTTTTCAGATCATGTAGCCTTGGAACTGGCTATGTACGGCGTCAGTTTTAAAACGCAGTTACAAAATCATTTTATATGGCATCTAAGTCGGTTATTTTGTTTTATATTCACAAAGGAATCAGTTTTATTACACAATTGAACAACGTTTATATGATGTAAAATGTTTTATTTAGACTGGAAGGAATATGACCATTTTTTTCTCAGAAATGTGCTTGTGTGTGTGTGTGTGTGACTTGCGTATTGTAATTGCTATGAGGGTTACGGATTTATTTATTATTTACAAAAATAGCTTATCTTACTAGCAACATATCGTGTATTGAAACGCATAATAAATTATGATATACGGCACATAAAAAAAAAGAAGGAATTTGTGGTCACAAATACATCACTTACTTGAGGTCTATAAATATCTTTTCTGACAAATGATATCGGTAAACATGTAACACATATCGATTCGTAATGAATAAGAGTATACAGTAAAAATGGTTTTTTGTCAATCTGAATAGCCTTTTGAGTGGTGGGAATTTTTATAAAACTTAGTTTTCTTAATTTACTTTCACTTATACTAACATATGTTACTAATCTGTGATTTATGACACGGGTTTTTCATATTTTGCCCAATTTGCTTGAAAGTATTATTTTTAAAATTAGCAAACTATGTTTCATAAATACAAAGCAAAAAAAAAAAATTTGCTAATAAAAAACGCGGTAGAAATGCACAAAAATATTCTGCAATTAAATTATCGTAATTTTTGTACTGTTTCAATTTTTTTTTGTTACAGGTATAAAAAATATCCAATCGTAACGGTTTTTTTGTCAAAATCTGTTAAATCTCTTTAATATACTGTAATTTTTTCACAAGAGGGTAGCATAAGATTATGAAGGGAGGCAATCAGATACCAACATATTTTCGCAGGGCGCTAATCAACTGTGGATCATTGTGATGGGATAAGGTTATTATTTATTAAGTGTTGCAAACTCAAAACCAAAAATTATGAACTGTTGTCCAGTAAGGAAATTAAATACGCACTTCTTGCCCTAATTAAATATGTTCAACAAGAACAATTTCAATCCGAAATATCTGGACTTCTTTGACACCGATCTCACCCAAGAGTATTATTTTTTCACTAAATTCATTCATTGATCAAGATGGATTCTTATGAGCTGGTGGTAGTCTTGAGAAACCCCTTTTGCCATTTGAAAGTAAACATCAATTAATTTTACCTGGTCATCATCACTTAACAAATTTAATTATTTCTTTGGAACATCTAAAGCTTCTTCATTGAGATCAGCAGCTACTTATGTCATTTCTATGTCAACATTACTGGATTCCTAGAATTCAAGATGCAATAAAATCAACAATTCATAAATGTATTACGCATTTCAAATTAAGGTCATCTTGTGCTCAACAACAGATGGGCACTCTTCCTGCACATTGCGTGCAACTATCACGTCCCTTTTTAAATAGTGAAATTGACTATGCTGGTCCTACTATGGTGACAACTGGTAACCCAAAAAATAAGACTTTGACAAAGGCTTTGGTAGGTATTTTTATTTGCTTTGCAATGCGAGCTACTCACACAAATTTATTAGAAATTTGACTTCAGCGGCACATTTATTGCAGCTTTACGATGCTTTATCAGCACACATGGCTGATGCCTTAACCTACACAACGATAATGGCATGAGTTTTGTAGAAGCGAATAACCAACTGGTCATAATAATAACCACATTACTATGTCAAGTCGAGGCATGTCTTAATTCTAGACCGATAACACCTTTACCTCATGATCCCACTGAATTTCAGTTTCTTACACCTGCACACTTCCTATTTGGAAAAAATCCTTTACTTCCTGATCTTGATGATCCCACTAATGTTTCTGTTAACAGACTATGTCGCTGGAAACAAATTCAGTACCTTTGGCAATGCTGGTGAACCGACTACCTACACCAGGGCACAAAATTGTTAAACCCTAAGGGAAATTTGAAACCGGGCATTCTTGTGCCTATAAAGAAAAAGGCTCCACCTTTAAACTGGCGAAGCTTGCCATCCTGGTGAAGATGGACTAATGCGAGTGGTAACTTTTCAAACAAACAATGATCTGTTTGAGCGATGCATACATAAACTTTGTCCTTTTCATGAATAAAACTAATTAGTATAATGAACAATTAAATTTACTTAACAAATGTTTAATAACTGAGCTTTCACTGAACTTTATTGTCTTACTGATTTAAATTTAAGACTGTTACCAATAGTGACTTACTTTTTGTTTTACGTTTATTTATAGAGTTTCGTTAGTATGGATTTAATACATTCTTTCAACACTTGTTATAATTTAGAATTTTTGATAAATGTAACTTCCTAGTTACATTAGGCCGGGAGTATGTTTGAAATGATGAATTTAAATATTTCTCTATATTTTTTCTATGTGTTAATATCCTTTTGTATTAGAATGTTTTCACTCTTGACTTTCATCTGGTGTGCATTCTCCCCACCACTGGACTCTTTGATTTTTAATAGTTTTTAATGTATTAGTTGCAAAATTATGATTGAATTAAACTAACATGTGATCAAAATATTAAAACGAGTTAATTATGATTGTTTCCTGTACTTTATTATTATAGATAAGTTGTTAATTTTCAATAAATTAGTGCATTTTGTTCGTTTGGTGTTTTATTGGTGTCATTATATCGGCCCAGGAATTGAACTCAGCACCTGTTTTATTTATTATCTATATATTATTTATATAATCCACAAATTATAAATGGTTTTTTATGCATTAAACACCATTAGAACACCAATGACAAGATGGCCAAAATGGTGAAAGAACATAAGTTATCTAAAAGTGGGATTTAGGAATGTTTCCAATAACTGGGTAGACACTGGTAATGCATAGAGATGCTGAAGGAAATGTATTCCAAAACTTTTTCATGTAAGAAGTTTTTGAAAAATACACTAATTCCAGGAACCTTTTCTACTTACTACCTTGTACTTCATTCAATATGTACGGAGTACGGCATCCAGATGCACTAGAATGAAGTATGTACATTAAGCACTTTTATATTCCCAACTGTTCAGAAAATTTTATTCTCAAGTGCCCAAAAGAAAATACTTATGAATGAGGGCATTAGGAATTGAGCTTAAATTTAATTTAGTTATTGTATGTCAAATAAACTAGTTTATAAAATTCTGAGAAAATAAATTTTTTATACACAACTATAATGGAAAGGGGTAAAAATATATATATATATTTTTATATATAGAAAATATATAAAAATAGATGAAGAAGACTATGGTTTGCTTGTAATTGTTACAAGCATCTTGTATCTGCAACAAAATTTGGTTTACATTGGCCTCAGCCATCTGGCATTATCCAATCTTTTGAATTGCAGTTTTGATTTGAAGAAAGTTATTTCATGAAGATTCTCCAGATTAGTATTTTATCTTTATGTACATATTTTTTAAATGTTCTTTACTGAAGTGCACTTTTGTAACTGTAAAGTACAGTAGCTGTCAGATATTTTTCTGTTGGCTTTGCCTTTATGCAAGTTTTATTTTTTAATAATGTACTTATTTTATCTCATAGAGATTTTACAGTTTAGAAAGGGCAGTCAGCTGAGCGTAAAATCTTTTTCATTAAAGTGTTTACTCACTTTTCCTGTATTAAAATTGTTAACACAAACTCATTTTCAATTATTTCCACAAAAATTTCACCCTTACTTGCAATTCTGAACTTCCTTAATTGTGGATTATTACAGCAACTTATATTTTCTTTATCAGCCTCTGCATCAAACAAGCATCAATTATAATTCAATTTTATTTTTGACTGTAGGAGATTGACTAAAAATGGTTAAGAGGTATTGTATATCAACATTACAAGCATTTATTTACATAGATTGAACTCTGAATGAGCAAGGTTACCAGGAAGATTTTTATTACCTGCCTCTTAAGTGGCTTCCTCTTCAGGGACCCTTATCTTTATAATTATAGTTTTCCCTTCTCTAACTGCAATCTAAAAGATGCAAAGATTTTTATATTTACTTAATATAATAATTTAAGATCATTCAAGGCATTATGATCCAAAGATCTTTATTAATTCAATGACTTCTTTTATTTAAATATAGTAGTAGCATTTAAACTACCATCCATGAAAAAGAACGATTCACTCACATCATACCTAGAATGACTACATACTATTGTCTTCAGAAGAGGAATTAATTTATGATGCCCAACTATCACTTTGAAATTTTTATGAAGTCTTAAATAATTTTGCACCATAATACATCAACATGACATGCATAAAATTAAAGTTCTTACATTAGCTTTAAAATGAGACCACTCCCATTCTATAGCATTAATAGGCTCCATAAACTTGATTTAAAGTGTTAGCCTTAAGCTATTTTAAGAAAATATGTACACATTTTCAAAAGTTTACAAATACATATTACTACACCAACACAATATTAAAAAAACTATTTACAATAAGCAAAATCATCAAATTCTTTCAATATGGCTGAGCAAATGAGCTGAATACTTTTTTATATTAAAATATCTATTTAAATACTGGCGGACCCGACAGACGTTGTCCTGATGTGGTTGTTCTGTAATAAATGCACAACACATAAATATAAGTAACTTATTTAAGTTAAAATTAGCAGGAATGTGGACCAAATTTCATTAATATGACTATTATCAGTTTGTGATTGTTGTATTATTGTAATGGGTTTACTGATTAATTATGTGTAGTATGGTTAATATTTATTTTTACTAAATATTGAGATATCTGACGAAAATCGAAACATCGTAAAATTAATAATTAGTGTAATTAATAAATTTTGCTACTTATGTATTAACGCCACCGCAGCTACAGCTTTATTTAAAAACAAAACAAAGTAGTCAATCGGATTTCGGTGGAAAATGGGCCGATATAGAGTTTAACATAGATTCAAAACAGTCTCTTTATTAATTTTAATAATCGTTATTTATATTTATTTAATAAATATAATTTAACCAAACTTAACCTACGCTCGCTAACCTTGACTAATTAACAGGAGTGTTTTGATTAATTAAATAATAAATAATTGCAATAATTACTGAATTTATTAAATAAATACTCAAAAAATTACGGTATTAATTAGTCAAGGTTAGCGAGCGTAGGTTAAGTTTGGTTAAATTATATTTATAAAATAAATAAATAAAAATAACCATTTATTAAAATTAATAAAGAGACTGTTCACATTTTCCACTGAAATCCGATTGACTGCTTGTTTTTAAATAAAGCTATAGCTGCGGTAGCGTTAATACGTAAGTGCCTAAATTTTCATCCACGTTACTTCTAATTTTCACTTAAGATCATTTTAAAAAAGTACCTCCTGCATTTTCTTTTAATTTAATAATTTTGAAGTTTCATAACCATGTGATAGCTTAATCAATTAATAAAAAATTAAAGCACTGTAAAAAAAGCAACATTGTTAAAATTTTAGTAGAAATTTTTCTCATTCTTTATTTTAACATCTATTTTACCAAATTTTAGATAATTGTAAATTAAAAACAATTTTAGAAAATTTTTTATAAAATTAATCAGCTACGAAAATTATAACTTCAATTTTTTAAATATACTTTAAACTATAATTATTATACATAAATTATATTTTAATTTTATAAATGTTATAATTTATTTTACAAACTGACATTTTTATTTTCAAAGAGCCGTTCAATTCTTCATAAGTTGCATGGAATCAAATGAGAACTGACAATTTAAATTTGTAGGTTAATTTGATTGTTATTGAATGCAGGTGTATACATCATTAAAATTCATGTAAAATACTCACGTCAATACTGCATCTTACAAATTTGCACAATGTATATTTTTAATTACACTTTAAAATATTATTTAAATAAATAATATTCTCAATAAGCGCGCAATTCTAGCAGACTCGGCAATGCTTCGCTATTGCTAGATTTGAGTATACATACAAATTAAATGAACACAATTGAAAGTTTCATAAAACCGTAAAAACAATGAACATTAGGAACTTCACAAAATTTAACGAAAAGGGTTGTGGCTGCAAAATCATTACAATTAATACTCAACATTACGGAACTTCATAAAATTTAACCTTTCACTTTATAAAACTCAGAATGTAAATAAATCAAATTGTCAGAACAGCACTACCTATCGGATTTAATTCAAACTACTCTCTAAACACAGTAGACTGTTAAAAATACAAATTTTAATGTAATTACATTAAGCTACGACGCAAGGAACCAATATGCGAAAAAGCAACAAAATTAAAAATATTCCTAGAATCCGATCGCACCACCAACCGGTTCTGATATGCCAAAAATTAAAAAAATTCTAAAACGCGATCGCAGCGCTGCCTACCAGATTTAATTGTGAACCTTAACCATCGCAACCACCTTAACCTCAACAACACAAATAAATTAATTAATTAAAAACATTTTCCATCGGATCAAATTGTGAATCTAAATCATTCTCGAATCAACTTAATCACACACACAAAATTTCATCAAAATCAGTCCAGCCGTTTAGGAGAAGTTCAGTGACATACACACGCACAGAAGAAATATATATATAAAGATTACCTATAATGTAATGCAAGCCTTTGCTGAATATACTTTTCTACATTTAATTTTTTTTAAATACTTTTAAAAAAAAAGATTTTTTTATTTATTCTTTTAAGCAAATTATATTGGCATCTACATGGGAAAAATATAAAATATAAATAAGCTGAATCATTCAAGTTAAGTCTTCCTCTCTCGCTTACTTTCACAGTAATTAAAAAATGTTTGTGGGTCAATCAATTTGAGGTGTCCCAAAAAAACATAAGCCGGTTGCTTGACCAAATAAAAAAAAACTGAAACTTACACACTTGTTTCCTACATGTTTTTTTAAAATTTTTTATTTAAACAGTACCTGTGGCGGACAATTTTGTTATGGTGTGCACACCTATTTTTGTGATTGTAAGGGTTTACAGAAAAAATCATAACTAAAAAACTATTGGTCCTGTAATAATGAAACAAAACACAATTTATTCATATTTTCTCAAGGTGAAAAACTGGTCCAGTGGTTTATTTACCTATTTCTCTTCTTGCTATGAGAAAATAACAAATAAACTTAAACATGAAAAACTGTGAAATTTCACTTTTGGTAATTTTTTCAAGAGGCAGGAATGGCATACACAGTTTGAATTGTTTTTTTATATGCAGGTATGTTAGTCGTTTTTCCATAAACGAATGAATTATGTTATTTACATGTTACTTACCATGAATTTTTGAAAACTATTTTTTTTTTTAAATTCAAATTTTCACTTCAAATAATCCTGATAGGGCTGGTGATAAAAATATCAAATCTGTACAACTTGCAGTGTTTTTGTAGATGTTTATGGCAAATAAAGAAGTTTTTTGTGTATTGTACTAATAAAAAAGTTATAACCTCTCAAAAATCATGAAAATCCTGTTAAAAGAGATACCATTTTGACTCACTAAATAAGTGCTACAAGAGGGTTTCTTGACATCTTTGCACTTTACATTTTTAATCCCTTATGTTGTTGAAGTTAACATTTTCAATATTTTTAAATTATTAAAGTTAGGTTGTAATTTAATGATAACTTAACCAATACCAGTAACCTAATACAGTTCTGAATAAAAAGTGCTTGTAAAACTTACACAAACTTGGATTTCAATGATTAGCCTACATCTTTTTTCATGAATTCATTTTTATTTTTTTATTCATTTATTTTCGTAAACACTATTGAAGAAAAAATAAATTGTAGCAAAATTCTAATTATTCAATTAAATAGCCTGTTTTTGTAGTAATGAAATTCATTTTTTAGTGTTGCTGAAGTTTTAGTCTTAAGTTTTTTCCTTAACTGCTTTTTACGAGTTCTCAAAGGGTCACAACAGAACTGTCCATACAGGTGACTGAATTTTGACAAAAACATTTTTCATGCTATTTACAAACACTAGTGACACATCTGAATTAACATGTAAAAACGTTGTTGGTTTTCATTACTAAATTAACAAATTTTAACGAGTTCTTTTGGCATTGTATCAAACACTGTTTTATGACACTCTTCATTCACATAAATTCCAATGGAACATTGTTCTTTCATTGTTTTTTGTGAAATTACTTGAAAATAATGTAAAAAATTAACTCATTTTATAATCTGCAAATATATTGTTAAGTAAAACTAATTTATTTAATAACACTTCCACACACAGGATGAAATTTGAGACACTCGGTAAAGATGTGAACAGGTCACACTGACTAATGTCAGACTGTCAGTCTGTAATTGCAAAGCTAAACGATGCAACAAACAAAAATGAGAGCATGTTGCAACATGAATTTTCCTGACGACTGGAAATGACTTCAAACCTCTGTTATAACATGAATACTGCAGTTGAATGTGAACAAGTCTATTTCAACCATAGTAATAAGTATAAAAATATGAAAGTGCCAAGAAGACAAGAACCCCTTGGAGAACTTATTTTGAGAGTCAAAATGGTATCACTTTTAACAGTTTTTCATGTTTTTTGAGAGGTTATAATGTTTTTATTAGTACAATACACAATTTTTTTTTTTTATTTGTCATAAACATCTACAAAAACCACTACATTGTGCAAATTTGAGATTTTTATCACCAGCCCCATCAGAGTTATTTGAAGCCAAAATTTGAATTTTTTAAAGATTATTTCAAAAATTCTTAAAAATTTATGGGTAAGCATATCACCATTAATGTTATTTATAGTAAAACTACTAACATATAACTATATATCAAAAAAATAATTCAAACTGTGTTTGTACCAGCACCTCTTCAAAAAAATTACTAAAAGTGAAATTTCACCATTTTCATGTTCAACTTCATGATTTTCTCATAGAAAGAAGAGAGATAGGTAAATAAACCACTTGACCAATCTTTTTACCTTGAGAAAATATGAATAAATTGTTTCTGTTTCATTCTTCCAGGACCAATAGGTTTTTTAGTTATGATTTTTTCCGTAAACACTTACCCTCACAAAAGTAGATGTGCACACTGTAACCTTAAAAAAAAAAAAAAAAAATAGTTTAAGGTCCTGAGACCTGTAGGAAACAAGTGGGTAGGTAATTTTCAATGGTTTTTTGAATTGGTCAAGCAACCACACCCTTGGATCACTTCAAATGGATTGATCCTTGTGAAAAAAAAGCAATCAAAATCTTTTATACAGAGAATAAATCATCTTTATATTGAACTCCTACAATAAATTAGTTAACACATAATAAACACTTTTAAACCTTTTTCAGTTTAACGGCTGATAGAGAAAAATCGGTAAAATTCATCACTTTCAGAAAGCAGTAAGTAATCCAAAATCATTTTTCATAAGTATATGTATGATCCCTAGGAAACATAGTTAATTATTTATAAAATAACAAGGTAAGAAAAGCTGAAGCTTATTCATAACCATATTTAGAAAGATTAGAAGAGATTAAAATCAGTACTTAATACAAATCAGTGAAAATTCCATTTTCATCACACGAGGAAAAAAGTTTATGGCGGAAAATTAAAAAAAAAAATAGCTTGAGACTACATTAAACAAAATCTTTAATGCAGTTAATATGAGACCATAATCCCCAAAACTCTCAATTCTGCTTAATTAATTTTATAGAGTTTTTCCCAAATAACAACAGATTCTAAGAAGCAAATAAAACAATGAATTACTGCACATACACCAGAGATTTTCTATAAATTTTATTTTTTAACTTGAAAAAACCACTAAAACCTCATTATTGGAAATATTGATTTTTATATTCTACTGTCCACACAATTAAGTTTATAACAAAAAAATTCATACAATAAAAAGCTTTAAACAAAAGGCATTTGCTTAGAGTTTTATCGTTAACATGCGATACATACTATGGACCGACCAGATCAATAACATATACACACGCGTAGAAAAAAAATGCTAATTCTAAAAAAATCCAAAGAAAAGAATGGAATGTTATAAAACATCCCAACTTAATGTTACAAAATTCCCTAACACTTGCCTATAGACAAACAGAAGCTAAAATGTTTTATCTAATTTGTATTATGTTTTTTAAAGTGTATTATTAGATTTATTCAGTATTCTTCAATCATTATTGATATTTGCTTTTTAATTTGAATTTTCAGCATTAAATTTATTCATTACATAAAATTTAATTTTATGAAAAATATTAAAAGTATTATTTTTATCTATAAGATGAATAAGTAAAAAAAAGGAATACAAAATTACATAATTGAGGGATAGATAGAATATAAGTTTGAAATAGGATTAAATCATATGGATATTTTTTGAGACTCAAACCTATGTGCACACTTCAAAGGGTTAAACTGAGCCACTCACACTGTCTAAATTTGTCTGACAGACTGCACAATGATATATTTGGCAACTGCACCCTCAGGTAATACATTACAAAGTAGAAAATGCAAAAAGAAAAAAAATATAACTTAAAGTATCTTTTTTTCATATACCTTCAATCTTGATGCCTGATGAAATGCTGAAGCACCACCATAAGCTATTCCTATTTTTAATATTGAACCCATGGAAAATTTTCTAGCTTCATCGTATATTTGGATGGCTAACTCTCTAGTAGGACACACTATGATGACTTGAGGCTGACATTCATAACCACCTTCCCCAATATCACCAGGATCACCTAGAAGTGTGTTTATTATTGGAAGTAAAAATGCTGCCTAGAGGAAAAAATTTTTAAAATTAATATTGATCTCACAGCATACAAATTATAACCTTAAAATAATTCAGTAAATAAGATCCATCAAATGTTTGCCTTACACCATTGAAAAACTAAAATTAATTTTAATGTTATAATTTTTCTTACACTCTACAAATTTATTCTTACATCCTACTTGTCTTGTGTCTTACTCTTTATCTTTACAAAGTTAGCGGGTAGGTAGCACATTAACTTTGGAAAGGGATACATATTCTACAAGTATCTATGTTATTTCAATTATCAAAGAATATAAAATAACTACTTGAAAATGAACCGTTACTCAAAATCCTGAACTACTGACAATAGACAAAGTTCAAAATAAGATTGACCAGTACCACCAAATTTTAAAAACATTGGCTGTTTCAGGAAATCCTAATTTACATGTGTGAATACCTAACGAAAGAATGACAAGAATTTTTAGAATCTATTTACTGGCCAATTTTTTTAAACTACTCTAATATAAAACAATTCTGTATAAAAATCTAAAAAAAAAAAACAAAACTACTTTTTTATTTATCTAAAATTTCTCAACACATATGATTCCGTAATTATAAGAGGCTGAAGTCGCTGTATAGTATTTACAGTAGCACTCTGTTTTTTATTTTTAGCATCCCCTATTTTTAGAGCAACCTGCTCTAAAAAAACAAAAGACTTTTTGCGCAAAAAAGTTATGGTAACTATTTTTTGGGATGGGATGCATGTGGGGAATAATTTTCATTGATTGACTCAAAAAGAGTGAACAATAAATGGTGAATATTATGTGACCCTATTGCAGTACCTAAGCGATGAAATTAAGGAAAAACGACTGCATTTGGCAAAAAAAAAAGCTTTTCCATCAAGACAATGCTCCAGTTCACACTTGTCATTGCGATGGCTAAACTAATGCATTAAAATTTGAATTGCTCCAATACCTTCCATATTCACCTGATCTTGGCTTCTAGTGACTATCATTTATTTCCTAGCTTAAAAAAAAAATGGTTTTGAGGGAAGAAATTTTTGACCAATAATGATATTATTATTGCCGCCGTAGATTGTTGCTCAAGGAGTATAGCAAAGTCCTATAAGGAGTATAAGTCCTATTAAGCTTGGTTTTTCTGACCTCTTTTCTTCAATTTAAAATAAATTGATCGTTGTTCAGTTATTATTTAATCATTGTTAAATATAATTGACTTTTTTTTAGTTTTACTGGCAGTAACTGCTATGGTCATTAGCCCAAAATATTTTTAAATATTTTGATAAATCGACGTACCAAAATGGCCTAAGTGCACTTGGAACACTGGGCTATGTGAATAGACCTTAATAGTGACTGTGTTGAAAAAAAATAGCATATTCAACCTAGAAATGAGAACTAAAGATGGCCAACCATTGTGTACCCACAATGTCTTCCTTATTTTTGTGCCCAATCATACCTCAATGATGGGATGTGATGGGATGGGATAGTATAGTATACTATCCTATCCTATCACTGGTGTTGGCTTTTGGTAGCCAGATTTAAGCACATTATTCAAAACAAACTCTTTTGGGACGTTCACTTTAAAATGCAATGTATTGTGGTTTACTTTCCACAGACATCTGAAGATTTTAAAATCATATTTTTAAGTATATTCTTAGTATAGTACGCTATCCCATCTTATATAGATTTTATGCACATAAATAATGGAAATTCTGACAATGGCTTTAATTGTTAATTATATTTTAGGTGAATTACAAAAATTTCATTTTCATCTTTAGTGGTCTAACAAAGTAGTAGTTTTTTTAAAAATGAGATGTAACAATAAATGAGAAGAATAAAAATTATATTATTAATCATATTGCTTACCTGATGTTTGAATTTTCAAGTATCTAGTAAAAATGATAATTCAAAGCAAAATCTTAAACATAATATTCTAATAGAAACAAATGCATAAAATAGCAAAAATATCTTACAGTTTTTCCAGAACCAGTCTGCGCACAAGCCATAAGATCTCTTCCCGCCATAATTGCTGGGATTGAATACTTCTGCACAGGCGTTGGCTTTCGGTACCCAGATTTAAGCACATTATTCAAAACAAACTCTCTGAGACCTGCACATTGAAATGATTCAATGTGTTGTGGTTTATTCTCCCCGGACATCTGAAAATTTTAAAATCATATGTTTAAAAATACATTTTTAAATAAAATTTTTCAAAATTTAATCTATCGATTGTGTCTGAAGTCATAATATAAAATATTTATAATAAAATAAAAAATTAATTTCATTAATTACTATTCACCACCTAAAAGATACTGATTAGGTTCTGGGAAGGACTGTAAATTTCATTTCTATCAACCTTATGGTTTTGACACACAAGAATGTATCTGGGAGTAACATCCTGGAAATTGAAGGATATGAAGTAAATTGCCAAGTATTAAAAAAAAAACCTCCGATCAAGTAACTTTTGTTTTGGTCATTTTTTTTTTATTGTGTGTAGTTTATGAGAAAATCACCTGTGGTGATTAAAATGAAATACAGTGTATGTATAATAGTAAGTCACTGCAGCAATTATCACCCATAGGTTAAGAAAAATGGAAAATTGTGAAATGAAGGTAAATGCCAGCCATAGAAATGCCAACAAAATTTTAAAATTACATGTGTACAATGTATATAACATTTTCATACACATTCACCTTGTTTTTATAAAACAAGTGAATGTGTCCTCTATCAAGATGCAGAACCTGGTTACATAAAATATTATTTATTCAAGTTACCACTGATTAGAACTTTGCTTAACTAAGTATAATCTTACTAATTATTTTTTAGGACATACAATTATTTAATACAGTCTCATTAATGAATCAATTTAAAAAAAAATACCACAATACTATATAAAAATAGCAATATTTAGCTGTTATTTCTATTTAAAAAAAATTTGTTTTTATTTTAAATTTTATAATTAGACAAGCCTACGATGGTTGTGTTTTTTAGTTTTTGATAATTCATTCTTATGTATTTTTTAGTGCTGAATCCAAAACTAACCTTCAATTTTTTCAATCACATGTGGATTTTTCACAAATCGCAAATTTCAAAAAGTTGAAAGATTGTGAAATGTGACAATAAAATAGATATAATTTTTTTTCCAATAATAAATATTAAATATTCATTTTTTTTTTAATTCTATGGATTATTATAGCTAAACAGTTGAGTGATCTTTAGAGGAGGACAAGGGAGGGGGTCACTGACCACTTAATTTCTAACAAAATTTATCACAAAATAAGACAACTTCTATTATAGGGCATTTTTATGAGGTGCGTCATGCCTTTGGAAACCACTCCTCCTCTTCGCCCAGTCTTAATGATGAAGTATGTAAAATACTTACTATTCTATTAAATGTGTCAAGAAGTTTTTTTGGACAGCTTATAATTTGCTTCGTGCTTTTCCTTCTATGTTCTCTATAGGGTTCATCTCAGTGTAACATCCAGCAATAAACTGTCATCATTATAGTAGTCCAGTTTCCTTGATATCTCCTTTACATTTATTTCATGTCCTGATAAAATTTTTCAACAACTGATTTGAAGTTCAGATCCTTCTTATTACCCAGCAACTTGGTTATTATGTCTTAAAGGCTCTTGTTCAGGCTTCTTGTTCTGCAACTTCCATTTGTTTCTCAAAATTACAATCTCTGAGAAGTTTTCTAATATCACGACCATTAAAGACACCCTCTTTTAGTCTGGTGGTTGATAAGACTGGAAATTGTCACAAATGTATTTAAAACATTTACCTTCTTTTCGTAAGGCTTTGACAAATTGTTTCATGAAGCCCAACTTGATATGCAAAGATGGAAAGAGAACTTTATTAGAATCTACGAGAGCTTTTCTCAGCGCATATTTTTTGTTTCAGGTTCTAATGAACCTCTTTTTGGCCAATCTTTCTTTATCAACTGATTTTCTCTACCTCTGGAAGAAAATCTTTTTCTTTGTACCTGAACCAGGAAAATGAGGTGCCAGTTGCTAGCAGGTTCTTCTTTTTAAGCCTCCAATCAAGCAATTCTGAATTTATTTTGGTCAGATACAAGTCTCAAACAAAATCATTTAGTTCTTGACTGATGCACAGCTATCTATGGGTTCATACTCCTCTAGGTTCTCTTTATTTAAATCACTTGTGGAACTGTCAATTTCAGGTAACTTTTCTGGTGGAATTGGCACTGGACCAAGAGAAACAGAGCGTAAAGCAGATGGCATGTTTGGATAGATGATTCTTTTTTTATTCTTCAAATTGAAACTGTGAGGACCAGTCAAACAAAAGTAAAAATCATTAGTGTGATTTCGTGAGTTCCAATGGTCCTTCAATACATGTGTAACACAAACATAGTGGTTGTGCCCAACTTTTGTCATGATCTATTTTCACTCCAAAATACGTGAGGTACAATTCTCAAACAAAACTTATTTTATTTCTTTTTTGCCTTTTCAATATTAACTCACTACAGATGTAACAAAAAGAAACTGCAGAATTTTAGCAGCCTCTTGAGCAATTTTGAGAATAGAAAGTTTGCTTAATGGGCTGAAAATAAACTTTCCACCAACAAACTGGTTTGATCATGGAGGATGGAAAAAAACTGTATTTACGCATACTGATGGTTGAAACAGAACTGACAGTAGTTGCACGGTGCATGAGTGGCACAGATAGCTGCCAATAAACACGTTACATCTTATCACCCAAGCTATCCCACTCTCATCTTTAACCCCCCTGCACACCTCTTCAGACCACTCAATTGTTTAGCTATACAAATGCTTAGTGTATAAGCAAAAAAAAAAAATCTCATGTGGACAGCACACGACTTCCTTGTACGCCTATTAAATTACATTACACATCTTTTTAAAATGAAAATTACATAAAATTTTATTCCATTAATTTCTGATTTTTTTATTTTTATTATTGAATTATTATTTATTGCAAATATATTTTTACAATCAGGGGGTTAATAATTATTAATAAATCAATATATTTAAATTTAAAAAAAGAATTCAAATATTTCATTAATTAAAATCTTATTTGGCTATAACTCTGGAACCAATGGAAGTTAAGTACCACTTATGATATATCGAAAAGCTCTCAATGAGGGCTCTTATTACTGCAGAAGAAAAAATTCAAATTTTTGGATTTTGGTCTTTTTTGGACACTTTTGGTACAGTTGATTGCAATCAAAAGGGAAGGTGTACAAATAGTTGTTATAACAGCCCTAAATCCAAAATTTCAACATCAACAGCTAATCGTTTTTGAGTTACGTGAGATACATTCGTATTTACAGACAACACGCCAAAACTAGTCAAAATGAATGAATAAGTAACCAGGGATGGTCAAAATCGACATTTCCATTGAAATTTGAAAAACAAAATTTTTCACCATCACAATACATCCTTTACTTCAAACAAGGAAGTAAAAATCATCTTATGTCTATTTTACAGTATAACACATTTTCACAATTTTTCAACTTTTTACAAATTTTGAAATTTTCATTTTGTGAAAATTCCTGACACGATGGAAAAAAGTGAAGGTTATTTTCAGATACAGTGCTAAAAAACACCAAGGAATCAATTACCAAAAGTTAAAAAACGTTCTATTTAGCAGGGTTGTA
The DNA here is from genome assembly GCF_047948215.1 of Lycorma delicatula. Taxonomy (NCBI): domain Eukaryota; kingdom Metazoa; phylum Arthropoda; class Insecta; order Hemiptera; family Fulgoridae; genus Lycorma; species Lycorma delicatula. The sequence goes on from NC_134457.1 coordinate 125,876,635, forward strand.
TTATTGGTGAAGAGTTGAATTATATTGTTAATATTTTACATTAATTTTACAAACTGGTTGGAGTTACATTTACAAAAAAAAAATATTTGAATGATATGCAAAAATCACTATTTGCTGTAAAAAAAGTTTTGATTAATTGCTCAACAAATTTCATAATTAATAATCATTTTTAAAAATTTAGATTTCTGAGGTACTAACAGGTGGCTAAGAAACTGATTGTCAGATTATCCCGAAAAAAGTTTTTAAAATTTTCAAAATTAAGACTGAAGAGGTACGTGTTGTCATAGTGGAGCAAACAGACAAACAATTACACAAATTAGTGAAAAATTTGAAAAAGATTGAATAACTCTTGTAAAAAACAAAACCTCACTACTTCTCAACTTACCATAACTTTAATGCTATCATATTTATCGAAATTTATTCCTGCTGTTACACCTTGTTCAAATAACTCATCACTACACTCTCGTTCTGGTGGTATGTATCTTTCTCTTGGTTTTTCTTTTTCTACAAAAAGAAAATACTCAACAGTATATAGAATAAGTATAATGCAAAAGCTTATAGAATTAATTATCAATAATAAAAGACAGATACATAGGATTTTAACAAATAACTACAATTTTGCATAGATATCAGAAATACAATTTCACTTTAAAAAAATATTATAAATATTGTTATCATATTTATCCTATGATAAAGTATAGCGAAGAATAATTATTCAGGAATCAAAACTGAGAGAAAACATTGAGAAAATTTTCCAATAAAATTTATTTATTACTAATAAAGTCAAGAATGCACAGGCAGTTCTATTACAAGTTAACATTTTCAAAATGAATAATATAATAATAAATAATGTTATATATTAAATATACATTTACTGAATCAAACTTTTCTGAACACTTACTACTCATTTTAAAGAATTCACCTTAATAAAATTTTGTTTATTATGTTTAAACAAAAACATGCATCCAAAAATTAACACATATTCTTTATTTTAATTCCTACAGTTAACAGAAAACATTCAATTGCCAGCACAAGTTACTTCAAAGAACAAGAATTTCAAGCAAAAATGCTGATTTAAATAAAAGTTATGTAATACATGATACATATTTTATAAATAGATTATGCTTTGCTTTAGATAGAACAGATATTATGGGCTACAGATATTAGGCTATTTAACAATTCACTTTTTAACTATTTAAACAGAAAGAATGAATATCCATTTCATGTAGTTCTGAATCTGAAGTATGTGCCATTAACTGTTAACAAAATTTAATATGTCTGACGTCTGACATGTTAAGCGGAATGTGGTAAAATTAACGCATTTTGCTACAAAATTAGTCTCTCATTTTTTAATATTCTATAATGACTCTCAAACCAGTAGTCACTACTACCCTTGTCATCAACACGTTTAGTATTGAATCATTAATTTCATACTCAGTAAGTGTGCTAGTAATACAAGGTGTGACTGGAAACGTTTTTAAGATAGTTGCCACCCCTTGCTCAAAAGAAGGGAGTGGAATGGGTATGAACCAGCAACAAAGGCACAATCACTGCAATGAACGAGTCCAAATTCACCACGACCGAAAAAGCGTGACAAAGTCGGTAGAATGTGAAGACAATGCAGGTGATTTTCTTCGATTCTATAAGTATCATGGTATTGGGAATTTACCACTAAGGGACAGACAATCATCCAGGAGTATGTATAAGTATCTTTCAGCATTTGAGCGAAAACGTGCCACAGAAAAGGCCTGCACTCTCACAAGACAATAATTGGGTCCCCCACCCCAAGGCACCATCTCAGCATGTGTTCTCAATCATGGAAGTTTTAGCCAAATTCGATATTACTGTTTCACAACCCCCTTATTTAGCCCCTACTGTCTTCTACATGTTTCCCAAACTGAAAGGGAACCGATTTGACTCAATTGAATATATCCAGAAAAATACAAGAGAATTCTTAACACTATTAAGAACAAAAATTTTCCTCCAAAAGTGGAAACATCATTGGAGTTGTCATGTGTTCAGTCAGAAGGGGACTTCTCTGAAGATGATCTATCACAATAGCCTGTAAGAATTGCCATTCAAAATTACAAGCCCAGTTTTACAATTTTCCAAACACACCCCGTACAAATTTTAACTAATACGGCACTCATAGAATATAAGCAAATCATATCCTCTGTTGATAAAATATTTGGCACTGCAGATTGCAAATAGATAGGTGTAGGCAGGTAAATACATAACGATATATATATCCTGCTAAAAACAAAAAATACAATATCAACGGTACTCTCACATTTAGATCCATCAGTATAAATATTACCTGATCCATGTTGCAAATTCATCAATAAAACATTTTGCTGTAGACAGGATTTTATATCAATAAATACAAAACCTTGTTAAAAGTAAATATAGCAAAGTTGAAATAAATATAAGTCAAATATATTTACAACTAAATTATGCCTTCTTTTTAAATAATAAACAGAATAACTGTGATCAATTATTATTATACCACTGTAACAAGTTTCTATTTATTCTTAAATTTGTTCAATATTTATAAAACTTGAATTTAGTAAACTCAACTTATTATCAACAATCAAGATTATGAATATAATTAGTTTATAGGTGATATTCTACAATCACAAGTAAACACATCCAAAAATCACAGTAAGAATATTTAGATTAATGCATAAGTGTTCTATTATCTATATCAAAAAAATATATACACGTTACATTGTGTAAAGTGTAATGTAATGAAATACAATACATAAGTTACAGCATTTTACACGAGTATAAATTAAAAAAATATTTAACATGATAAATATAACATACCATTATCACCCCCACCATCACCATTTCCTCTTCCACCTTTACCACCTCCTCTTCCACCATCCCTACTACCCCTTCCTCCTCTAAATCCACTCTTCCTGGCATCACCACCATTCAATTGATAGTCAGCATCATCAAACTGCCCGTTACTGACACCATCTCTATCTCTGTCACCACGCACTCCTCTTGGACCCCCACGGCCACCCCTACCACCTCTTCCCCCTTGCCTATTCCCATTATCACTACCTCCAAAGTCTCTGCCACCAGTGTCAAAATGTGATTCTTGGAATGTACTAGTATCATCATCGTCCCAATCATTATCATGAGCTATAAATCCTCGTCCCTTTCCAGTACTCTTCCCAATGCCTGGCTGCTGTAATAATAAAAAAATGAACTTGTATATCACTAAAATAAATTCAAGATAATAAATATCTGAATACTAAGAAATTAAATAATGAAAACCCATCCAAAATGTTCATATATAAAAAGCAATCTTGCTAATATTTCCCAATGTCAATATTCCAAATAATTATTTAGTTTTTACAATCTCCAATTTTATTTTTACAAAAGGAATAATGCTAACACACCATCAGTGACAAAATCTTATGGGTACATGACTAAATCAAACACACAAAAAAATATATATCATTTTATATAACAAAAGTTTGACAAACTATCCTTTAAACTGTTATTCTCACCACATGGCAACTTGACCTAAAATGGAATATATCATTTAAATGAATGAACAGTTAAAATTTAATTAATGCCATCAAAACAAATCAACTGTCTAGAGACATTTCTATCAGTATGTTTACTCAACTTACTATCGCCTTTGTACAGATTCTTCCAAACATGACCACCTACCTACCATAATTCACAACATTTTAACAATCAAAGTAACTAATTCATGGAAGCACAATCCCCACGCCTTCCTCTAACACTGAAGGTTTCACACAAAAATCATTCCTATATCTAACTTCAATCAAACTATGCCCTGGATCATACTTGATTGAGTCTTTTATACCCCAAAAATACTATTCTCATATCAATAAGACAATGATGATCAAAACTGTAATTTTGCCCTGCAATTCAATTTACTCAAATTCCTTTTGAGTTACGACAAAATCAAGAAACAAATTTAATTAACTTTTAATGAAAACATACCCTGCCCCTCTCTCTGCTCTAGTCTGCTTTGAGGAGCAAGGTCAACGCATACACCCTTCCATCCCAGAATTCTCAACATATCATTCTCATCAGCAAATAAATATCTAACAGCAAATACTTCAGCTAATCAGGGCTCAATGCCAAAACTTATCTTGGTGAAGGAAGCACCCAGATGGGCTCCTAGCCACACACATTGCTATTCTATCTAGACATCCATAGTAGCATTAGACCCCTCAGTAATACTCCACAGGGCTAAAATTTATTTTAATTTAATTTTTTTGTAACTATGTTCCATTTCCTTTCTGTTTTCTAATTAACTTACAGATCAAAACCAGAATTGAACCTCACAAGCTCTCTTGTCCTCATACGTTTTTATTTTTTTTTTACAATGAGAGGTCATTTAGGCATCTCCGGATGTTGTTCAGTCATTTGAATCATGACAGAAGTAATGATAAAAACTACTTTGGTACATTCAGCTTCATACCTGGGACAGTCATATAAGACATGCACATCATAAATGGCCCTACACTCTGGACACGTCTGAATTAACAAAACCAAATCTGGCCAACCTATCTGTAAAAGAACAATGTCCAGAAAGAATTTGTGAAATATGCCAATTAGGGAAATCCATTTAACAAAACCTGCATACTCCTCACATCAGGAAAAATATCATGAGTGTAACAGCCATTACATGGTTCAGTCCATCTGAGCTGCAATAAATGGAAACCTTGGCTATCTATTTCTTTTATGCGCCCAGAGGTAAGCTGGCCTTACCTCTACTTTCTTGGCATCAGTCAAGTCAGTTTTCCTTGAGCTCATTCACAAGGATATTAATGGGGCTAGTAGTGATAGTGATGATTCTGATGAATTAGTTTGTGAAGAAAATATGATAGAATATATTGATACCAGTATTCAAAACATAACCTCAAACATTAGTATGCCATCTAATATCGTTGTTATTGAAGTACCTACTAATAATCACTTCTTTTGTTAAATTAGATTACAATGATTAACTATCTTTTTCTTCTCTAAACATAATTCAGCACATACAAATTTTGGACATATTACCAAAAAAACCTAGGCCTATCTCAACTGGTAATAACAGTAAGCTTATTCTTTCTTTTTCCTGTTTAGCCTCCGGTAACTACCGTTTAGATAATACTTCATAGGATGAATGAGGATGATATGTATGAGTGTGAATGAAGTGTAGTCTTGTACATTCTCAGTTCAACCATACCTGAGATGTGTGGTTAATTGAAACCCAACCACCAAAGAACACCGGTATCCACGATCTAGTATTCAAGTCCGTGTAAAAATAGCTGGCTTTACTAGGACTTGAACGCTGGAACTCTCGACTTCCAAATCAGCTGATTTGGGAAGACGCGTTCACCACTAGACCAACCCGGTGGGTAATAACAGTAAAGCTGGACAAAGGTTATTCCACCTGAAACCAAACAAACCAGTGAAATTCCCTTTTCTGTTCATCATCCAGGACCTAATACTAGACTTATTTCTCAAAGAAATCTCCTCCAATTTCTTATTTTTCTATGATGTTTGATAATAACTTTTGGTCAACATTAATGGTAGAAAATAACTTATATGCTTAACAAGAGATGGATAGCATGAAAGAATGGTCATTCTTCTAGTAGAACTCACAAATGGAGACCTGTAACATCTTCAAAACATAAAACGTTGGTTGTTATAATGCTGAACATGGTCTTAAATAGGAAAAAAAAAGAAAATAACCCATTGGGATACTAGGAGAAGCCAAGTGATGGCTTTCTTTAGAGAGATAATGGCACGAAATGAGTTTCAATCGACTGATCATTACATTCATATTTCAAATAATAATAAATTGATTCCTAGAGGTAATGAAGGGTTCTACCCCGGGTTTAAAGTAAGATTTTTGCTTTCTTATTTTAATCAGAAATGGAAGGCACTCTTTACACCAAATCAAATGGTAGCATAAATTAAAGCCTAATCGGCATGAAAAATCACATCGTAAATATTCAATATAAGCCTAATAAACAACATTCACAATCTGGAATAAAGAAATTTCAATGTGACAGTTCCATTGGTTATGTCATGCACACTGAATTGTACAGTAGTAAAGATTTCTTTGCTATTGGAGATACATTTGGGATGGCTAATGCTGTAGTGTTATTTTTAACTGATGTTTGCAAAGTAGAAGGTAAGGGATATCACCTCATTACAGACAACTTTTACACTAAAATATCTTTAATAGATGAATTGCACAAAAGGAAAGCTATGATGACAGGGCCTGTAAGGTCTAATTCAAGAGGTGTACCCAAAGAGCTACACTTCAGTATAAATTTCAATCTAAGGGAAAAACAGTATCTTTTTTAGAAAAGGGGCTCTGTTAGCTTGTGCTTTTGAAGAGAAAAACTAAAAAACATGTTCTCATGCTTTCATCTGCTGAACTGACAAAGATGGAAGTACATAAAATTAAATTTGGCAGTGAGGTAAGAAATGATACACACAAATAAAAACATTGGTGGTGTTGACATAAAAGACAAAAAGGTTAACCATGCTACAAGGAGGTACTGGAAAAAATATTTCTAAATTTAATGATGAAGTAGTAGTTAATATGTACATAATCTACTGTGGTAACAAAGACAATCCTTTGCTTTGATATGATTTCCTAGTGGATAATATTGAAGCAATATATATTATGGCAATAATGAGGATGATGTATACTTAAAATCTAGTGAGGATTCAAAAAACCATTGTTTTGCAAAACTTCCAGATGGAAAGGAAACGCAACTGTTGGCAAAAACTACATCATTATTATTGTCCATTAGGTTACAAAAGGCAGAAAAATGCTTGAAATAAAATGAATAAATTTGTTAAATTATCTTAATGTAAATAATGCAACTCTACTGAATAAACCTATATATAAGTAAGTGTTATGTATAAATGTATTTTGTTGTGTTCAGTGGCGAGTAGTGTAGTGAACTGAATGTTGTAGTGCGAGATATTTTTGCTTCTAATTTATAGTAATATCAATTTATTGCAATGAAACTTTGACAGACAAACACAAAAAACTATAACAAACAAATATATATTTTGGAAAATTCCTGCTGTCTGTAGATGATTCTTAGTAAGTACTCAAATTTTATGTTTTTGTATGTTTCTTGAATTTTTATGTTAATTATAACATTTAATGAACAGTCTTTACTTATTTTACTGATACATAGGTATTTTGAAAGATAAACTCTTTCTGAATAATTTGATATCTTATATTTTACAGTGCTCATATAAACAAAGTTGCAAAGAAGTAATCAGAAGGCCAAAAAACAGATAACTGAGCTGGCTACACAGAGTGTTATTATGGGCACTTGTAGGGTTAATACTAGAAATAACAATGACTACCTCAAAGAGAGACAGCAGTCTACAGGCACCAATCACAGATAACAATGGTAGACACATGGGTCTCAACAAAATATCTCTATAACATTTGTTCCTCATTCAGTGAGCCCATACAGGTGCAGCATACAGCATTATAGCTTTGCATACATACAAAACATGCATAGTACTAAAATTAAGTCCCCAATCAGGGTGAATTGCTCTCCAACACTAAAGAAGACATCAAAGCCTTTTTGGCAGCATATTGAAAGTGTTCCTTGAATCAAAGATTCTCATAAGGAGAATCACCTAGATACTTTGGATGATCTGCCATTGATACATGATCATTACTAACAGTCGTTATGTTACACTCTGTCTGTCCTTGAGAAACACCATGTTGTTTTCTCTACGCTATACACCATCTTATGTTACAAACTCCACAACTGGAATATCTACAAACCTGGGCTGCCCTGAACTTGATTTGATTCCTCAAATCTCCTTTAATCAGCAAAAACCCATCATCCACATAAGCAACAACGTACAGCATCCAATGGGTAATCTCAACCATATCAAAGAATCAAATTCAATAAGCCAGAGCAGAGGGTCCTAAAACACTACCCTGCAGACAACCTTTACATAGCGCCTTTCCTACTTCTGAGACACCATCTTGAAGAATAACACCTCAATTCCTGAAATAACTATACAACACATTCAGCTAATTAAGAGTACAATCACACTTCTGCAGCTGAAATAAGGCAGAGGGCCACTACAAATTACTAAAAGCTCCTGCTATGTCCAAAAAAAAACTTAAGATACTTATATTTTTACTTAACTACTGTTATTGTATACTTTACCTATTGTTTCTAGAGAATGGCATGTATTCAATATTACAAGACATGATTAAAAAGTAAGAGCTGATCAGTAACAAAAGGAATAAGTTTAAAAGATGAAAAATCTATTAATGATTGCAAATACTTATATATTTACTTTATTTTTCTACATAATCACCATTTAATTCCAAACACTTTTGATATTGTGAGACAAACTTTCTTCAAACCCAATGCATAAAATTCCACTTCCTGGGAATGTAGCCACTTTGCACAGAGATTTTCAACTCTTCACTTTCCTTGAATCATTGGAATGCAAATCAGTTCTTTATGTGTAGGAAGAGAATAGTCACTGGTGTAAGATCAGGATTGTGTAAGTCACCTATGCAAATATGTGAATTGTCTCTGTTGTGCATGCAGCCGTGTGTTATTGTAAAGAACAATTCCTGATCTCAGCATTTTCATTGTTGGTTTTGAATGGAACAATGCAGTTTAGAAATTGTTTCTCAGTGGACTATAACTCTTATCGGAAAAATCACCACCTATAACGACAATAATGCAGGTTACACAGACAAAGGAGCCAAAAACGGTCAATGTCAAGGGCATTCTACAGGAGGAAGTAACTGACAATGAGCTTGTCAATCTCATCCCTCAGACTCTGGCTGAGATTATCAATTGGGTCAAACAGATAAATGACTTGACAACAGAAACTGGTGACAGATGTTCGTTTAGAGACCTGGCCCAGGACTGGGGTGTGGACTTGATGATCAAGCCAGGTGACATTGAACATGACATGTCAACTATACTGGGAATGGACAAAGTGGATGTACAGAAAGTACAGGTATTGAGTATATTATAATTCAGCATAGGGGAAACAAAGTTCACTTTTGTTACTCCTGAATTCAGTTAGGAGAGTCATGCGTAGTTCCAAGTCTTTGGCTTTTATTTTGCCTGGTGGTGGGAGTCAGTTCCTACATTAGAAAGATGTTAATATACTTGCACAGAGGACAAAAGACACCAGTGAAGGAGATTGGGCCACAACAAGATAGTGTTCCTAACAAACAGTGGCCAGGATTGACAAGTGTAAAGAGGGCCACTTCCCTTATGACTGAGAGTAGAATCATAGTTGTGAAAGCGGCAAGAAGGACTTACACAGAGTTAATCAACCATGAAGCTCACAATTTCCTGAGAGGAGACAGGAGAAGTTATATCACTCTAGAAGGGCAATAATGATGAATTACACATTCAGGTTCAGGGTGTGCAGAATGCGGAGCATGTTATAGTAAAATTACATAACAAAGCTGCTGAATTACAGACTGATTTCAAAACACGAAGTGGGAGATGTACTCTGGTACATACTAAAGACGTGGAATCAGACATCACAGAACAAGAGATAAAAGACGTGCTACCACAGGCCCTAGATAATGATAAATCTCCTCAATAAGGCCGGCGTACAAGGAGACCAAGTGTTACATTAATCACGTTGCTTTGAGCAGCTGGAAAGCTAATTGAGAAGAGGATCTGAATAGGATGGGTCCACTGCCGCACCCATACTTGTGAGGAGGCAGATAGGATGCTACTGCTATTGGCATCCAGGGCATCGCAGATCAGAGTTGAGGTCCATACAGGGCAGACCATTGTTTTAACTGTGGGTTAAAAAACAAAACAGCAGCTTTTAAGGAGAACATGAAATGCCTGGATTGTGGGCTACTGAATCATCGGACTGGAGGCTTAAAGTGCAAATACAACAAACATGATTAAAATCCTGTTAATGAATTCAAATAGAAGCTTGATATCTCACGACTTGACTGGTAAGATAGTGGGTAGGCATGGGGCTGATTTTGTCGTGGTGACTGAGCCCAATAGGAATGTTGTCACAGGAAACCACTGGTATGCAGACACAAGAGGTGATGTAGCTACCTGAGACATCAATGGACAGGACGCTTGGCAATTCCTGGAAATGAGGGATGGTATTGTTTCATTGGAGTTGGTAGATGCGGTGGTAATTAGAACCTAGGTCTCCTCAAACTGTGCGCTGGCTGAGTATCAGGCCTTCATAGATGATCTCCATGAGGTAATAACTAGATAGACTAAGAAGACAATACTGCTGGGAGATTTCAATTGTAAATAAGTGGCAGCAGGTACTAGATAGACTAATTATAGGGATGAGTTACTGAGGGACTTGATGGTAGTCAATGGTTTAAACTGTGTAAATGACACCACCCCCACGTTCAAGGTTAGGGGTCACTTTATACCTAGATTTGACTATCCTGGACAGCAGATGGGACCTGCACCAGTGTGATTGGTGTGTACTCTGGGACGACACTGCCAGTGATCATCTGCAACCTGGCTGGAGATTAGAGACAGATCATTTAGAAGAAAAGATCAGGGACTGCCCCCAAGGCTGACTTACAGACAAGTCGAAACAGTATCCACAAATGTGGCCTCTTGAGGCTACTATAAGACAAGAAATAAGCAAGATGTCAATTGGATGGGAAGCATACAGGTCGACCCTGTGGATTGCCCAGTTGTTGTCAGGATAAGCAGTGCCTCAGAAGATCACGCAGGGAAGGGTGCCTCTGCAATACACTGTTACAAAGAGACCAGAAAGATACTAAATTGTGAAATCAGGACAGAGAAATGCAGTAAGTGGTTGGACTTACGTGCAGACCTTGATCATGATCCCTGGGGGCAGGTGTATTATATAGTAATGAAGAAGCTACGTAGACGCCTGTGCCCGTACTTACAAAGGAGAGTGCAATTTGGGGGGGGGGGGATGAGAAACTTTTTCCCTGTTGGGAACAAGACATACACAGACCACAGGAGTTGGAGGCACGCAGATTCACGATGGACGAGATGACCTGGGCAATTGATTAACAGATTCCTGGACTGATGGGATTCCTGCATTGATTCTCAAAAGCCTTGTGAGACGGATCCTGTGAAGATGTGGTTAATAGGGGTCTGGAAAGTGGCTACTTCCCGGTTTGCTGGAAAAAGGCATGAGTGGTCTTCCTCCTCAAGGGTGAACTAGATGTCGGCCAGCGAAGTATTGTCCTATTTGCCTGTTAAATACCATGGCTAAAGCGGTGGAAAGGATGCTGGCAGTAAGAATAATTGATGAACTAAAAGCTGGGATGGGTATTCACCCAAACCAATATGGCTTCTGTAAGGGGAAGTCAACACCCAGGCAATTTCATGAGTGATAAACTGGGCTGCAAGAGAAAGAGAGGGCACCTGGAGAATGAGGAATATGCCAACAATGATTTTGCTAGATGTAAAGAATGCAATCGGTTCCATACCGTGGGAATCTATTATGGAGTCATTGAGAAAGAAAGGAATTACCTGAGCAGGCAGGTTGGAGATTATCTAAAGGACAGGTGGGCAGCTGATACAAAAGGCGGCTACTGGTTTCAGCTATTTGGAGGTGTTTCGTAGGGGTCGTTGCTGGGGCCCCTATCTTGGAACGTGGTTTATGACAGTGTGTTGAACCTCCATCTGCCAGCACAGACAGACACCACTGCATACACTGATAACCTTGTGGTCCTTGTCAGCAGAAGGAAGGAAGAGAAAATATTGGCAAGGGGCAATTCTACATTATCTTTAATTGACAAATGGATGCAAACACGTGGTCTGAAACTGGCGGTTAACAAATGTGAGTTCATAACCCTAACTGGGAGATGCAAGGTGGAGCCAATAGAACTGAGAATTGGTGACCAGCTGTTGCGTTGGAGGGATAAGGTCAAATACCTTGGCGTAATAATAGATAGAGCATGCAAACTTGGTGAACATGTCACAGAAGTCTGTAATAGGGCAGAAAGATCAGTGTACACCTTAAACAGACTTATGTCTTCGCAGCCGGCTCCTGGTTTGGCCAAACGAAGAGTAATCATGTCGGCTGCAGCCTCAGTTCTTCTGTACGCGGCCGCCAGCCTGGGGCAGGACAATTAACATCCCGTGAAATCTCGACAGAGTTCGGAGGGTCCACCAGAGAGCATTACTAGGAGTTGTTACAAGATACAGGACACTTTCATACGATGCTGCATGTGTTCTTTCTGGGGTTTCCCGGTGGACTTGCTCATCGTGAAAATGGCTCGCTAGGGAACACTGAATTAAATTACCATCTGACGCACATCATGTCTACCGACATGAATTGTGCGTCAGATTTTAGCCTTGTGAGAGAATTCTCCCTCACAAGGGAGAATTTCAAGGGATACCTGCATAGAATAGGCAGAAACGAATTGCCAACATGTATGTACTGTCACGAGCAAGACTCAGTGGAGGAAACTGTGTTCCATTGCAAGAAATGGCAAAATTCTTAGGTCAGGACAGAAGTCGCTGAACTAACACCAGAAGAACTAGTAGGTTATATGCTGGCTTCAGCAGCAAACTGGAGAGCCATTGATGGTTTTGTCAAGGACGATTTTGAGGCAAAAAAGATGATGAATGATGTCGAAGGGGATATTAGGGCAGGGTGGATAGTCCCGACTGGGAGGACTGGCACATGCTGAGGTATGTCAGCTCTGACGATCATCTGGGAAGTCCTGAGGTCTGTGGGGAAACAAGATCGAGTCCTGGCTGCTGGGTGGGGCTCGGGAACGACATATCGGGCCTAATTCCCCCTCCCTAGTAGTTAAGAGTCCTGGTCATTTGGGGGGGGGGGGGGCAGAAATGATTCAATGAAATGAAATGTAGCTGGGCCTGGTTAACCACTACCTGACGATTTGAGGCAGGTGTTGATCACAAAAGATCCAATCAGTGAGCCGAACTGGAGGCTCATTTGAGTTCGAAGGCCCCACTCCCCAGGAGTGAGCTTTACTTCAGTGTATGTCCGGCCAGGTAAAAAATTAAAGACTATTTTGTGGTGGCTGTTACAGGTTCCATAAAATCAATTAAAAGAACCTTTTTGATCCCAGAATACAGTTGCCATGATTTTCCTTCATGACTGGGATTGTTTAAATTTTCCCGGTTTAGGTGAACTGGAATGATGCCACTGCATGGGCTGTTGTTTCAACTCAGCACTGACATAAGAAATCAACATTTCATCACCAGACTATATGGGTTTGTCTCCCTCATGGTTAAAGTGGTCAAGAAGAATATGTCAGATGTCCATGCATTATAGTATATGATTTTGTGTAGAGAGGAAAGTTTATTCTCTATTGTTAATAGTGAATTAGATTTAACTTTTTTCTTTTTCTTCTTATTTTTAGCAAATTTACTGTCCTGTATTTAAATCTCCCAGTAGTTTAACAGATAAAAATAAAATAAGACATTTATTTTTTTTATTTATTGTGATCAAATTACACTTCTGTAAATAATTTTAAAATACAATTTTTAAATACTTTCCAAATCTGGACACTCCCCTTGCGCAAACAATATTCAGTTTACTCTAATGTCCAGATAAGAGAGGTGTTAAAGAAGTCAATCTGGCATTAGAATCACCAATATTATTAGTATGATGCATAGGAAAATTACAATAAAAAAAAGTTCTCTAAAGCAGCAACTGCTGACTTACCTCATATGAAGTTGGAGCAGAATAACCAACAGTCTCCCCCCCTTCATCTTCCCAGTCAGACATACTGCAATCAGAATTAATAAATTATAAAACTGTTTTAGATCTTTGCTAATAAAATAAATAAAATAATTTGAAATATGCTAATTGATGTATAACAATTTCAAAATGATATAAAACACATTTATTTGGTGAACATATTAACTGCAAACTGAACTAAAAAAATTTTGTGTGATGTTATTTACAATGATGTAAATAACAATTTCCCAAAATTGATCGGTCAAAAAATCAATCAAAGAATCTAAAACACAAAATTAGAAGTGAAAATAAAAATACGACTATTTAAATAAAAACAAATTAAGCATTATATGATTTGTTTAGTTTCAGTTTAAATCTAAATTTTAGTTTTTATATTTTTTTAATTTAGCATGAGTGAAAATTCATGTCTATTATAAAATTGGTCCATCAATTCCTTCTTATATCTTATTTTAACATACTGATGCAGAGTGCTTTAAATAAATACACAATGACTGACCAGCAGTTTTACTTTTTAAATATAATTTAAAACAACAAAATAAAACTCTCATACAGCACATACTCTCTCTCTCTCTCTCTCTCATTGTTGTCTCTTTTACACTATGCTTACAATCAACGCTTGCTAACGGACACTTATACAGGGCATTTGGAAAGTTGCTATGCAGTATACTTTAGAATTACATGGTGCATTCTGTTCTTTTGGCATTAAGTTGATTACCCTGTGGGTTCTTTGGGCTTTGCACATTAATAAAAAGATGTCAGTTGTCATGTTGTGATTGAACTTGCTTCACTTTGTTTCATTTATCAGAATCAATAGTTGTTTTTTTTTTTCAGTGGAGGAAGGCATTTTTCCACTGAACACGTCTTTTGTGAAGGTGACAAATATACTGATTTAGTGAAGCTAAGTATTTTGAAAAGTTTTCAAATACTATTTAAAAAATTTTTTGAAATAAGGTTTCTGAACAGTTCCTCACTGCAATGCAGTTCTCATTCACATTTCTTGTTCAACACAACCATTCTGTTTGAAATTATAAGGAACGCTAGTTTGATGTCCTATTCCCTGCTAAGTCAGAAGTCTTTTCACACTGTCATTAGCAAACTCCCTTCCATTAACTGTTCTTAAGATTTTAATTTTCTGACTCATTTGATGTTCACAAAGTTTTACAAAACGTTTAAGCTTACTGTAATCTTCATACTCATATTTTAGAAAATACATCGGTCTATAATGTGAATAGTCAGTCATCTTTCAATAAAAACATGTAATGAAAGCCACCTACTGAGCCAACTTCCTCCATAGGACCACAAGCAACAGCACAGATTATGTTTCCTACTTTAGAGGATTGTGAATTACTTCCTTTGAATGAATCACCATATTGTTTTCCCTGCATACAGGCTTCACAAAACAAGGATTCATTTTTATCTTAACCCACGATACCATTCTGATTCAAAATATTTTCACATGATTAAACATTGATGTATCGATTTTCATGCCACCGGACCAAAAATTCTTTATTTGAGTTCAATATGACATCATTCGCCAGAACAAAAATCATCTTTGTGTACAAAATTCTGGTTATCCAAGCAAAATATCATGCGCAATTTATTTAACTGTTTAGCCAAAGCACAAACTTTATTTGTTTCCTTGTAAATTAATCGTGCTTCTTTGTCATATTTTATAAACACAATTATCCAGAGACTTGTCCTGTGACAAAAGATTCATCCTTAAATCAGGTATATATAGCACAGTTTTCATGCTCATATTTATGAACTTCTGTCTATTCTACGAAAAACAGTACCAATACCAATTGCATGTAGCAAACACCAATGTTTAGCAGTTCACACAATAGTTTCTTCACTAGATTTCAAACGCTCTTCTTCAATCAATAATCTAGCTGTTAAATTGCTTAGTTTGTCGATTTTCAGCCACTAACTCCCAAGCAGAAACAAAATATTTATACTGAAACTGCAAAGACATGATTATTTTTGTAATAACCATTTTCAGGTATTTCTTCCTTCTGCTGCTTAGTAGCAGTTAAGGTTCTGATATAAAGTCTGTAACACCATTTTCAAATTAAAATATTGTTGCTGTAATAGATGAATATTCACCCTTGATTGATGCTCATATATTGTTTTTAGTTTAGTCCACATTTTAATTGCAGTCTTGCAAATTAAAATATGTAACAAAAGCCTGGATTCCATGCGCATTACTAAACACTTCCTGTGTGTGTGTGCATGCATATCATAAATTTCATACTTTTCCAATTTCACAGCTTAAGAAGAATCTAGTTTTTGTACATCTCCATTGCTAAGATTGAAGAGATCTTTATTTATCAATAATACTCTTACCTGGATTTCCAAACATTCCAGTTATTTTCATTTTACTTCAACTGCTGTGATTCCATATTTATCCACATGATCTCAACTCAGACAACAATTCAACAAAATTGTCATGGCTTCCATACATAGTTATATGCCTGGGCCCCAGAGTGCTTTAACTAAATACATACTGACAATCAGAGTTTTACTTTTTAAACATAATTTAATAGCTCAAACAAAAACTCTCGTTCAGCAGGTACTCTCTTTTCACTGTCGCCTTTTTTTACAATATGCTTACTAATGTCGCTAGCTCTTGAGACTTATACTAACAATCGATATAAACAAACATGATAGTTTAGAAAACAACATTTCAACTGTCACAACACCTACGAGGTCTGCTCAGAAAATAACTGTACCTCATTATTTTTATCTGGTCCTTGTCCTTTTCAAAGTTGAGTAGCAAACATGTTAACAGTCAAAATTACAGAATATGATCTTCAGAGAACCTACATGTTTTCCATGAACAGCCATTACATTAAGCAAAATTGGGGGTGTGGTTTAATTTGTTAGAGAACTGTCAGGCCTATCTTTTTTTCAGAGACCATCACAGCTAAATGGCATCATCAAGAAATAATCATGGAGTTTATTACAGCTTTGCTGATGAACGTGATTGCTGGCTACAAGACTTGAGTAACTGCACACATGGCAAACAATACCATGCAATTTCTTCAATGACCGGGTAATTTCTCATGGTCTATGGCCTCCTTGATCACTGGACTTTAGTCCTCTTGATTTTTATCTGTAAGGCTTTTTGAAAGATAATATGTACTCAAACAACCCGCATACATGTTATGAACTTAAAATATTGAGGACTATAAATCAAATATCAGCTGCTACACTGAAAAAGGTCGCATACAATGTAAAAAAACATGTTGCATTATTAATTTCCTATTACTCTACTGGGTAAATGTGAAAGAAAATTATATGTACCCGTAACAAATTAAAATAAAATTACAGATAATTTCAAATAGAAAACAAATAAAAAACTAAACTGCAATAAAAAATAAAGATGTAATAATATAACTAATATTTTTAAATATTAAAAATAAGTCAACATAAAAAGTAATACACTGAAATGCGCACGCAAAGACCAAAATGGTAAATGCCAATTAAAGTAAAACATTTATATTAAATTAAAAAAATAAAAATAATTCTACATCTTTGATAAAGTAAGAACATTGGGCCTAGTGAATGGTTTGACAGCACGTGGCGGTGGTCCTGAAAAGGGCTGTTTTTGTGTTAGCTCTGAGAAAAGCTGTAGTTGGGGAGTTGCGTCTCATCCATTGAAATCAGACCAGGCTCCTCACTACAGCGTGGCAGTGGTAGCCCCCAGAGCCCTGCAGTGTTGGTCGTCTTTCACCAGTCCGGCTGAGGTGGTTCTCCCCAAGTGATCCCTACACTGGGCCGGCTCCTGCTGCTGAGTCCGCTGGCCAGAGCGACTGAAGCCCGGCAAGCTGGAGTGGAAAGGTAGCGTCCACACCCAGCAGAGCTCCCTCAGTGGACCTCAGCAGGGTTGTTGGCGTCTGGTAGGAGGTCCCACACTGAGCTGACCAGGGTATTTGTGTCTTCTTTCATCTTCTTCTTCTTGGTCTTCTCCATGCAGTGGTTGACGATGAATTGAAAATTCACTCTGGTGTATGCTATTTTATTGGAGCCTGTGAGTGGTGGGGCCACAGCGCCTCTATGTTGGGAAACTTGCATGATCAGTTAGTCTACTCCCGCTAACATTTGAGCTGCTAGCGCGTTGTGTCCAGTGATGTTTAAGCTAGGCATATATGTGGTAACAGAATAAAAAAAAGAATCATTAGTAAGTGATGCCTTACCTTAAAAATGTTCACTTCTGAGTATTGTGTTTGCTTTTAAGTGTACAGTAGATTTAGAGTGAATAAACGTCTTCTTTTAAGGTAAGTGATAAACGAAGTTGTGAAATCAAGTCGACTGCCACAGTTGATTATGAAAATCCTATTTATACTCCAAATTCCTCCAACAGTGGAGAAAATGAAGGTTAAATGAGGAAAGTAAGAGAAAACGTCGTTCTGAAAGCAAAGAAGAAACCAAAGAAACATCGGAATTATCTAGTTTGTGTGAACAGTTCCTGATCTAAATTAAATAAAAATACAGAAATACAAAATACGAATTTACTCACATCGGTCCCCTACTCTAGTTATACACTCGTTGCAGCGTCAGTAGAGCCCGTTAAAGGCCCTGGAGAAATCACTATGTGGGATCGCCTTCAACTGCTTGGTGTAAGCCCTTCGGATGGCTAAAAAATGTCGACGAAAAAGGGGTTTTTATCTTCAACTTGAGTTTCGGTACAGAAAATAGTTTGCTGGAGCCTAGTCGGGTGGAATACGACGGTGATTTGATTTGCGGCGGAATAACGTGTTAAAACTGTTGTCATGTGTGTCGGGGCATTGTCGTGCAAGAGTCAAACTACCCAATTCCGGTATTCGGGTAGGATTCGACGAAAGCGACGCACCGGGTATTTCATTACTTCCAAATAGTTTAGAATTTACGGTTTGACCAGTTAGGGCAAATGGAGTCGAAAAATGCAATCAACATCGTTTTCACTCTTGATTTTTGCTGCCTGATTTTCGTCGGTCTTACTCCAGGACTCAACCAAACAGCGGATTGACACTTCGTTTGCAGATGAAGCACCAGGTTTCAACCCGTCACAATTGTTTGCAAAAAAAATTCGGGTCGCTATCGGCAGTTTCAACGAAGTCTTCAGCGCAAGAAAGACCCATCTGTTTTTGTTCTTCGGTCAATAAGTGTGGAACGAAACGAGAGCACACCTTTCGGCGGTTCATTTTTTCTGTTAAATTGTACCTACTGCGTCTGTACCGATGTTTAGCTCTTCTGCTATGGCCCAAAGGATAACATGAGGTTGTTCGAGCAAGAGTGAACGAACTTTCGTAACGTTTTCATCGTGAACAGTTGTTAGCAGTACTGTTTCGTTCGTCATCAACGACTCTCTACAGTCTTTAAACCGCATCCACCTCGTGGATGTTGTAGTACGATATGCGGCTTCATCACCGAATGCTTGCTGTATCATGAGTAAGTTTCAACAAAAGATTTTTTGTTGACAAACAAAAGTCAAACTCAAAATTTTATCGCGCTTCTCTGTTCCACGTCGCGAGCTCGCACAAGGACACATGAACACAACGTACGCGGCCGAGTATAACGAGGCTGGAGTGACAAAACGTGATGAAATTTTATACTAACACTCGTCAGACATCGTACTACAAAGTTCCTTGGTTATCCGAAAGATGGCGATACTTGTGTCGACTACAGAAATTTAGTATGGGAACTTTTCAGACCTACTGTGTATACCAGAACTGCAGCGACTAGTGTTAATAGACAAACATCAAAGTTTTGCTGAACTGTGAAAAATGATTAAAACGGAAATAGAAGTGTTTTTAATTAAAATACTAAAAGAGATACAAGAAAAAAATATGAACGAAATAACTTAATTATCACAGATCCTAACATTTTCTCACAATTACAAGCATATTTGAGTTTTGAGACTTATCCTTATTAAACCCATTATTTCTTCCTTTAAATTAAAACTTACAATAAACTGGCTGCCTAAATGGCACGCCGTTAAGCATGGTGGATGGGATCCCTATTAAGGTGTCCTTCGGCACGTGCGTAAAGTTAGCCTCACTTCCATGAAACACTAATGAAATCTTAACAAAAATGGTTATGATTTTTTTTAAATTAAACATGTCACTTAAATTCGACAAGCTGGTTAGATGGTTTGGTTGGCTCGGCAAAACTTTGCTTGCTGAGGCACCTTGCTAGTTTCATTTTTTTTATTTATCTTTACTTTTAGTTATTTCCCATTGTTTTTATCTCATCTTCAAATAAAATCAACCCGGGATCCACGGTACAATCTTTATTTTCATCCAGTATTTCTAAAATGTTATTTAAATATTTGGCAACATTATGCAAAACTGCGCAGCATACTACTACTGTTCTTGGGATTTTTTTCTGTACATATCCTTATACTGGTCAATTTCAAGAACCTCATTTTTAATTGACCAAATGTTTTTTCTCTAATGACAATCTCCTCAGAATGTGAAAAACTGAATCACCTCTGTTGTCCATTAATAGGTGGTAAAAAGAATTACGGAGCCTTGGAGTTATACCATAACTGCTGTCACCTAACAAGAATACATCGTTAAAACATTGATATTTTTCTTTTTATTGTAGTTTTATAAATTGTTCTACGATGTAAACCAAAATTTTCTACCGCTCCACTTGGATGGCCAGGGTCACTATAGTGCAACAAACATTTCCATCTTGCCTCTTCATCTTAGTGTACCGCTAGTTTTGTCAGTGTCTGGCAAAAAATTATCACATAAAAAATCAATTCTTGAATTCAAACCTTAATAATTCTTTACATCTGAAAGGATTTACATATTTGTTTGTTTTTTTAACACTTTACTTTACAAATATGCATAAAAGTGGCCATCACGCTTGAATGAACAGAGAAATAAGTAAACAGTTTGAGCAAGCAAATAGCCTAACTTAAAAATTATTGGGTGTACTCAAAATTAAAAGGGTTGCCTTAACTTAATTCACAATGAATTTAAGGAATAAATGGAAAATTTTAAATGTTATAAGTGTTCACTCACTGGAAGAGTAAACACTCAAAGTTGAGTATTGCCTTTTAATTTTTATTCTCTCCAATTGAAGTGATTACTTCAAATTTTGACGGTAAGATTCTTTTACTTATTTTTATTCACTAAGCCCATTCTCCACAAGGGAAATAGTTAATGACTGTACATCTGGAAAATAGATTCTTGTATTATGCAGAAAAACTGGCTAAAAGATATGACAATAAAATTGTTAAAAATAAGGTAGAGCATACAACAATAAAAAGGACAGTATCCCAAACAACTTCATCCACAAACTTGTAAGATAAAATCGCAAACCTACACAGATGAATGCGACACAAAATTTTGTTTCACATCTTTTCTACCATGAATGTAATATTTTTAAAATAAGGTTTACTAACGGATGTAGCATACTCCTAAACACTCACAGTCTCCCAATCATAAAACTAAGAACATATTCTCAATAATGAATTCGAATATAAGTTTTTCAAGCCAGATAATAAGCATTTCTTGACCTAAGTACAACTAAATACATTTTTATGCTTAACTAGCTCTGCACTACACACACAACCAGTCCTGCACTGTTTAAAATTATATCAGTATAATTTTAAGTCTCACAGTCCCTGAAACACTATACTACAAAAATTTCAGCACGATTTACAAATATCTAACATCAAGTATTACTTGAAGAAATAAGTTATTTGATGTAGATGAAATAGAACCTTCAGGGAAGACTGAATTGAAGATTTGGGGGCAGATCGTACGTATTACAACTTGGATGCAATTTTAAAAATACGAAAGATACAAATGATAAATGTAAATCAGATTAGTTAACATAAGTTTGTCCGAAACAGTGAAATCTTGATGATCAAGATTTTTTGATGAAAAACTCTTAGGCTTACATTCATAATCCTTAGAAAGAAGCTTAAAACTTAAAAAAAGATCTTGAAGCAACGTCTTTTCCACACACAGAAATCGTTAAAAGAAACGGAAAAAGTTATAACAAGCAAAGTATGTATACCAAACTTTTGAAGTAGTGGGTAATAATTGTTTTATCATACTATTTCATAATTACACTAGGCCTATACAAGTATTTTTTTACACAGTTCAAACTTAATGTAAAAAAACAAACATATATGCAAGAACGTTTCCAAGTGCTAAAAAAAATTGTTCATTAAAATAATTACATTATTAACAAATAATATTAAAAGAAATATCAAGACAATAAGATTTCTATACTAAACATCATCAGAACAGGAAGCAACTTAAACAAAAACATATCAGATTATACAAAATGGACTAATGTAATGGTACTTATTGCAACACAGTAATGACAAAAATATTTCATTTTTATGAAACTTTATAAGGTTCTTCAGATGGAACAATGAAAGTGTAATGACTTAAATGATTTTCCATTTCAAGATAGTATTTGCTATTTTCCTTCAAAAGATAAGATAAGAGAGGTACAGTAGGTATGAAACATACAATCAGGTATGTTACACTGAACACATGAACTCATCTCTCTCTTGATTATTTCAGATGTATCACAATTTTTAGTTGTCTTTTGACCTTAACACCCCTGTCTTCAAATCTCCCATTATTATACAGCTTTGTGTCTTTCTAACTGTAATATGAATCTTATGCTGGTTCTTATTAAAATTATTCTTATAGTTTTCCCTTTGGACACCTTAAAAACCCCAATATCCTTGGTCACTTATTATGTTGCTAATATAATAAAATAATTTTTGTCAGTATCTACACAATCATATTACATATTACAAAAATTTTACACAATTAATACTACCTTTCATTTTGTGAAACCAATTCCGGTCACTGGTTTCCAACCAACAACCTGTTTAAAAACAAACGGCGATTGACCATTAATCAAAATGAAGTTACTTAATTGCCGTTTACAGTCTGCAAACCAATTCTTTTAGGAAACACGAAAAGATTTCCTCTTGCATCTTATAAAATCATGTTGTATGTATACTTAACAAATTTTTTCCTAGTTTGTCATTACTAAAATTAATACGATAACTAGTTGCTGATACTAGATTTTATAGTTGCTGACTATAAAATTAATACGATAACTTTACAGCACCCACAAGATGGGCTATGGCAACATGGCTCATAACAGATAATACACAGCAGAAATATATGGTGTAAATTTTACAACAGTAAAAATTGCTAAACTATCCGCTTATTCTAAAACAAATCCCAGATCAAATGAAATCATGACGTAATAGTAAACACTAATCTGTACTTAAATTGAACGTTTAGTGTTCAAACCTGCCTATCTTGCTTGTAGAATCTTATTAGATTCCCGCGCTTGTAATATGTACCGGCAAAATAAAGTAACAGCAGTTTAAAAAGTAGCTAAGTTCGGCTCGATAAAAATTACAATTAAGAACTTGCCGGAAAGGAATAATTTTATCCTAAAGAAATCAAACGTAAAAATTAGTCAACGCATTGTAACCTACGAATACATACGCACGTTTCATACTGATACAATCACACTACAGGTAATGGAACTTATCCCAACTTTTGAAATTAAGTGACCATTGGAACGACTATTACTGTAATGAAGGTTAAATAAAACAAAACAGATAAATGTAACAATAAACGCATTTCCTACTTACTTTTTGAGTTTAAGAACAAGGCACAAAATTAAAACAACCGATCGCGAAGCGATATCCAGGGAGACCGGAGTAAGGTTACTATACGAGTGGCTGTGACTAAAGTAGCTTCCATGTAAAATTACATAAAATCTCTTTGCTTATATTGGTCTGTTTAATAATAGAAATGAGTAAGTATAAAATAATCGTACCTTAAATATTATAAATTTAAATGTGCATTTTTTTAAAGATAATATACCAATTTAAAAAAAAATAAAAGTTACAATTTTTTTTCTTCAATCTCATTAATACTAATGAACAATAATAATAATAAGATTTTGTTTTACTGTTATTTTTCTTCTTTCACAAAATTGAAAATAATTAATTGATCAATAATGTAAAGTGTTATCTTTTGTTAACTACATAAATGCTTTAAACCATTTGCTAAGTTGAACAAAATCCTTTATAAAACACTACAATTTGTCACGTATTGAAATAAAGAATATGTATATATATTTATAGTATTATCCTATACGAGCAAAAATATTACTTGCTCAGCTGTTGCAAGAAAGCGAACTAACGACCAACCCATTACCGCTAACTATACCTCGTTGTCACGTTCTTGCTATACTGATGCAGTCACTCACGCTGTAACGACGTAGCTGTTGTGTTCGGGAAAATTTATACATTCGTTCGTTCGTATTACTTGCTAGTCGGAGATCAAGTACATCAGAACTTAAATTATGACGCGTAAGTAATATTGGCATGCAAGTTTAGTGTAGATATCTTATTTACTGAAATGTGAGGAGATATGTTTGAATAGTAGAGTAGTTTTGGGTATAGTCTCTGTTATCGTGTATTGCAATTAATATCACTTATTTCTTGAGTTCATTATAATTTGCTTTTACTTATACTTTGTATTGATTATTAATATTGTTTGCCATCATTTTTGTAATTTTTCGATTGTAGAGCAAACATGAACCTTTGTTTTCTTTTTACGAAAACTGGTAGGTTTTTAGTTATTTAATTTTTTTTTTTTTACATTGTTAGTATTTTTTAATAACAACATTCGTAAACGAAATGTTTTGATTGTACTTAATATGCTCTTTTATGTCCACCTTTCCTTGATAATTAATTTTGACATTGTTAATATTCTTGTGATTTTCTTTATTAACGCAATTTTTGAGTGGAATGAACGTCGTTTATATGTAGTATTTACTAAATTGCTGAATCTGCTACTATGATAAACAGTTGTCTTGTTTACAAAAGAACTGTTGTCTTATACTGTATTTTTGATTTCATAAGATTAAAATGTAGGCTCTTCATCGTAATTCAACTTAAAATACTTTTACTGTAACTTGTGGTTTTTATTCTTTAAAGAGATTTATTAACAATAGGATACGTATAACATTTATTTTGTGGTTTTGTGCTTATTGTGTATGAAATTAATTAAAAAAGCTATTACTCAGTCCAGATTTGGTTAAATTCTACATAACATTTTCCTTATAATGTTTTGAAGTTAATCAAATTGCAATCACTTTTGGTAATCCTTTTTTATTAAATTAAATTATTGCATACATTTCAGAACTTAATTAAAAATTCTACTTACAAGGAAAGTAAACAATCTAATTATTTTTTACTTAAATTATTATTTTAATTCCAAAAAAATTAATCTTTTACAAGCTACTAGATATGAAGTATATGGCAGAATAGATATTTCTGAGCAGGAAAGTTATGGGAAGTTTATTTTTATATTTATTCATTTTGACTGTATTTCTCTTTATTGCACATTTGCACAATTTCTTGATTTTGATTGGCTAGATTAATTCCTCACATGGATTATTAAAAAAAGGTAATTAAATTCTTATTATAATTTGAAATTTTTAAAGTTTTCCTCTTTTCTGAATCAAAATAAGGAACTCCATTTGTGAGTTTCTCACCATTTGCACATTGTATTCTTTAGTGTGGATAAAATGTATGACAAAATACTTAATAACATTACATAAATTTTTACCTGTGCCTGTAAATTTTACCAAGGGGCAAGAAATAATCTGGATACTAAGAATCATTTCTGAAAAGAAAACCAAATTAAATGCAAATTTAACAGAATTATTCTAACATGCTTGAATTTAAGAAACTGCCACACAAAATTTAGTAACTAGTTGGCGGTACATGTAAATTCCTTAAATTGTTATTAATGAATTGTGATTATTCATTGTTGTTAGGCTGAATTCTCATGCACTTTTCTTTCTCTGAATTTCTGTTTTCTGTGTGTAATGGTGTAGACTACTTTATTTCTCTTACTCAGCTGTTCTATCAATCCTTTTTAAACCAGACTGATTTATAAAGTAAAATTTACATTAAATAAGTAATGTAATTTAAAATTCATTCACATTACGCTTGATATTTTTATAATGAAACTAGAGATCAAAATGTTTTTAGCTTTATTTTCATATTTAAGTGTGCGCGCTCACACACACACATATATATATATATATATATATATATATATATGTGTGTATTGTATTTATCCAAATCTTTCTCTGTACGAATTATCTCAGACAAAAATAAAACCTAGCTTTCCATCAGCACTACGAAATCTTAAGTGTTTCTTACCATTTCTTATATTCTCCAATTTTTACATTAAAAGTACTTTCGAGGGTTTCCCTCATCAGTTAATCAATATTTTTTTTTTACTAAAACATTAAAAATTGCCGTATATTGTAAAGTGTGTAGTAATGAAATAAAATAAAATTGTCTGGCCTAATTGCCAGTGGCCAGCCACACATTTTACAGTAGTTTGGCTGGCCACTGGCAATAATTTTATTTTTGTTACTTTTCAAGAAGATGCCCACAGTTAGTCAGTTGTCATTGTAGTAAGAAGAAAATAAAAGTAAATTATATAATAAATAAATATAATCTAACCAAACAACCTATACTCACTTCACTTGCTAATCTTGACTAGCAAGTGTAGGTTAAATTTTGTTCGATCATATTTATACTTTTTTAGATTTATTTATTTAAATTTACCTTCAATTTATATAGGTGTTGTTTTGAAAATTTCCCCATATAATGAAATTGTGTAGATTGATACTAGCATTTAATGCAGAAATACAGGTTAGGTTCTTGTTAAGTTATACAGTAAATTACTGTACTTTATTTACTATTTTGTTGTTACAGTATCATTGTACTATTTTAATGATATTATAGTACAATGTATGTATTTAAAAAAAAAATTATGTACTATTTATTTTCTCCTTTCAGTGGCGCCATCTAACAACTAACTGACTAACTAGAGATCGGCTGCGAGCATCTTCTTGAAAAGTACCTTATTTTTTATTTTTATTTTTGACTAAATGTTTTACAATATGTCACAATTTCTAATGTTTTAATTTTAACGTGAAACTTTTAAAGAAAATGTTGATTAACTGACTATAAGGAAAACCCTTGATCATGCTTTTAATGTAAAAATAAGAGAAACAATAAGATAAGGTAAGAAACATTGGTAGATTTTGTACTGATAGTAGAAAGCTAGGTTTTACTTTTGTCTTTCTGATATTTGGTGGACAAATTTTTATTAAATTTAAAATTATACCAAATTTTTCATTGGATCAAGTATTAAGTTATTAACATCCATAGCAATGAAATATTGGATTGTCTGTCTATGACCTAAACTAAATGGATGGAGGATTAAATAAGAAACCTTTTGTTACAATTGAAAAATAATATAGAATAGAAAAAATATAAAATAAAAAGGTATCTTTAAAAATTGATTATTTTTAGTCAGGAAAATTATTTAGTTTATGGTACAAATTCCGTTAGAAAAGGTAGCAGTTCAAGTTAGCATTCTTTATTGTATAGTAAAGTTTTATAAAGTCCTTTGTTTGGAATTCTATAAATTAGTTTTTATGAGGTTTATTTTTTGCTGCACCTTATTTTTCACTGCACCTTATTTTTCACTTCTTACGTTACCTATACTAACATTTTAGAAGCCTCCATTATCTGATTTCAGCCATCTCCTGTGAACCATCGCTGCTCCCAGGAACCAGGAGAGCATTGTTGGTGGTTCATTGAAACTGATTTGACTACTTTCCATCGTGTTGCTGATGGTCTACATGGACTTAAGTTTATTAGTTAATACATTTTTAACATTTCCATTTACTTTTACTAGTAGGATATTTCCTAGTTCATTGTGTTCTTTTAGTGGGTGGAAAACTCTCTTCAAGGCTTAATTTTAAAAGGATACAAATTTTGATTCTAATCCTCTTTATATCATATTTGCGTACTATATTCTAATTCTGGTCTTATCCATTAATATTTGTAATATTTTGATTATATTTCATTAACTGTAATAAGTTGATTTTCAGTATCATTGGTAGTTATCTTCAATAGTATGAATAATACTACTGCCAAAAATCTGGAATCATGGTTGTTTATTCTGTTAGAAATTTTGTTTTTAAGTCTCTGTAAATAATTTTGCGTCGTATTAATAAATATTATTACTTTCATTAATTTATTTAAATGGCACAGTAAAACTTAACTTTTTCTTAAATCACAATAACAAAATTGATCTGTTTCTTTGAATAATCCTTCTGATATTTAATCTTTTATGGTAAAGAAAGAATAAGTGATAGTAAAGAAGGTAGAAGTGGTTTTTCCAGGAGCAGTTTTTCTAACAATTTCATGGCATGTTTACTTGTAAAGATACATTTTTTAAGAGATACAATCATCTAAGGAAAGTATCATTAAGGGGAGAATTATTTTAAATTTGTTTTATCTCTTAATATTATGATAGTAATTCACCACTGCCTTTGTTCTTAGATAAATTGGAGCCAGAAAACTGAATTGTTGATCTGTATAATTACTGTGTTCTGTATTTTTTCTTTGGGATACATAATTGAGAAAGACAAATCTTAATAAATTTTAACCTATTTATAATGTGACTACATACATACATACACAACAAAATGTAATAAACAATATTTTCTGTAAGTGAATTATTTTAGTGAAAGGCAAAGTCAAGGTATTTTTATTTATTTATATGTCCTTGAGTATAACAAGAATGAATTACTTCTATAAACAGTAAACTACAGCTTGCTAAATGTTTGCATGGTTAAGTATCGATTTAGTTATAAAGCTAATATAAATTGTATTTACTTTATTAATTGTATTAAATTAAAATTATTTGTAGTTACCTGCATTTGAAAAGTAATTTTTTATCAGTGCCATTGTATTGTATTTTGATTGCATTTTCCCCCATTTTTAATAATGTTACAGTAATAATGTAAACAGCTATTCACTTTCTTGATGGTTGTGGGTGTGCATTATAGTTTTTTTCTGAGGTGGAGGTTTTTGTGTTTAAGTTCTTCTATAAATTTTCTATTATAATTTGCAGATACAAATAGGATTCTTCACACCCTGAAGCATTATCTGCTGAAAATCCTCATGTCTGAACATGTCCACCCGACCCAGGGCATCCAGGATGCACCTTTGTGCATGCAAAATGGAGTTTCCTCCACATCGCAAGCCAGACAGCAGTCTGAATAGTCAGGAGCGAACCTAAAAAGATATGACCTGTTACCACCATGCCCAGCCAGGAATTGCGTAAAGACTACAATCAATTGATCTGTAAGCCCTACCGCACCAACTCCTTATATCACCAATCAGACAGTAAGTCCTTTCTCTCCTGCATCCTACCGTTCTTGCCAAGTATTCATCAACTCTTGTAAATTGGCCACAATCAATCTCCTCTTCTCTGAAGAAGGAAGCAGTAAGCGGGTCAATTGGCATAACACCTACCAGTACCTCTGCAGCTTCTTGAGATCATACAGTAAGCTGTAGATGTCCGGAGGCAGCATCTCCTATGCAGCGCAGCAAGTATTCCCATACAACTTTTATATCTCAGAACATCTGCCCAGATCCCTGACCCATATAAGAGGGAAGAATATACCTCACTTGATAATAACCTCCTCCTGAGTTTTCCAGGTCCCGGGTGTTGGGAAGTAAGATGGCAACCACACGCATTGTTCTCTCAACTCTTTCACAACTTTCCATAACATGGACTCCGTACCTCAATCGAGCATCAACCCAGATTCCAAGGTATTTAATGTTCATTCTGGAACCCTCCTTCCCGCCAGTTCCAGTGACAGTGTTTGACGTCTTTTCTTAGTGGTGACAGTACTATCTCCATCTTTTCAGGAGTCATCCCAAGGCCAACCTCAGCCTTCTAAGTGCTGATCCTAGTATACAATGCCTGAATTTTATCCATAATCTCTCTGTGGTAGGCCCGACTGCAAGTATTATGTCATCCGCATAGCCGACCACAGCAACATCCTCTGGAAGTGAAATTTGAAGGACTCAATCATATACTGTATTCTGTAAGGTTGGTTCAAGGGCCGACCCCTGCTGCACACCCTGATTAATTGCCCTTATAATCGTGCCATTCTCCACCATATAAGTCAATTGCCTGTCTCATAAGTAAGACAATAATTTTAACAATATGTAGGAACCTGCAGATTCTGGAGAGTATTCACAATGGCGATGTGAGAAACGCAATTGAATATGTTTCTCACGTCCAACTCCACCAACGCACACAATTTACGTTCTGTAAGATACATCCAAGCCGTGCCTATCACCTCCACCGCATCAAGTGCAGACCTGCCAGCTTGAAAACCATTTTCAAGCCCGAAAATGCTGCATTCTCAACTGTATGAACCAGCCTTTGCTAAAGCATATGCTTCATGATTTTCCCCAATGTATTAATCATCACCAGTGGACGATGATCCAAGTTTCGGCACCAATACAAGACGCTGTGCCTTTCACACTTGGGGGAATATCCCCTCTGACAGGTATTATAAATGTTGAGAAATACATCTATATTAGCTCGGACTGCCAATTTAATCACAAGGTTCGGTAATGCATCAGAACCAAGGACTTCATTCAAGAACCAAGAACCAAGGCCGTGATCAATTCTTCCTTAATGAACACTGGTAGATCCACTATCTCACCTGAGGTAGTCGCCAGAACCCCGTCTTCATGTGGAAATAATCCATCAGTGATGTGTTGGGCTGCCTCCACATCCATAGCGTGGGTACTCTAGGTCTCACAGCATACTTTATCTTGTATGGTTGCCCTCATGGATCCTTTTTAATCTCTTCAATAAATTTGTGCCAGCAAGCCTTCTCAGATTCCCTTATGTGCTTCTGTAGCTTCCTCGTTCTCTGTTTCTAAAGTACCTTACAATGTTCCCTACCTGAGTGGAAATAAGTCCGCTGAATTTCCCTTCCAGCCTTTAGGCATTGGCTGCGTTTCCGTGAGATCTCATTTCACCAATAAACAGGTGGATGACTAGCCCTGTAATACCTTTGGGGAAGGAGACCATCACAAGCCCTCATCAATTCATCCCTTCTGCCACTTTAATCTTCAGTAACCTTCCTCAAATCAAGGTCGTCCATGAATAATGCGGATCCATCCTTTAGTCAGGGGTCGCCCTATCACACAATGTCTGCCATTGTCATTCATCATAACAGCCTGGTGGTCGCTCCTTGTATAACCTTCCTACACCCACCAGTCTTGAATTTTAGCCACAAAGGCGGGGGTGGCATACTTTGTAGTCTGTAAGGAGAGAGAGGGCAAAACTAGAGGAAAATTGGGTAAAGGTGGAATAAACCTTATTGTAATAAGATTCTTAACATAATAATTCACATCAATAAATCTGAATTTGGTTACAACTTTAGGACATTTAAAGATAAATCATAATTATTAAAAAAAAAAATAAACCAAATCATTTGTGATCCATTTTATAGTAAAAGGTTTATGATTTCAGAAAATAGTCTACATAAAATTCTTTTTAGTGCTATTAGCATTTTATTCATTGAAGTGGTAATTATTTTTCTTCCATATCTTCTATTGCTTAACTTGGAATTTACCAACCACACACATTGCCCACATTTCAGTTGCATATATATATGCAATTTGATTGTTTGTTTAGATAAATATAATTTAATTCTTAAAAACTGCTGCTACATTTTAAAAACAAAACAGCAGTTTGAGTTTTACTTAATCAATGAACAGTAAGTTGTATTTTTTTTTTTTTCAATTTTTCATGAAGATAATATTTAGAAAACCAAAGTTGGAGAATTATATCAATTTATAAAATTTATTCAATTTTCACTTCCTTGTTAAAAGATACTGTGACAAAATTTATTTATAAATTGTTCATTAACTTTAGTATTATATAAATTTCATATTATTATTTATTGCATTATATAAAGTAGGTGATCTGGTTAGAGAAGGTTAAACTACTTCCTTGGTATAGTTGTTCCTGCATTCACTTTGATAGTGAAATGTTTAAAACATAATCTGAATTAGGAAATGTAGAAGGTTAATATAAAAATGATTTTGGTAGAGAATATTTTTAGATTTTAAACATTAAAATGTCTGGCATAGTTGGATGAATTTATGTTTATCAGTAGTTTATTACATAAGAGAGAGAGCGAGGGAGTGAGTGTATATACATGTGCATACATTCTTACACATTTACTACAGCTTTTCTCCTTTTTATTCATGAAACATACTGCTAATTTTCAGTAGAACCTTTCAATGTACTCATTTATATTATTAGTATTAAATATTTACCAAAGTTAATCATAAAAGACTGATTCTAAAAACGGCAGATAATTTTTTAAATGACTAACCAATTTTCAGTAATCATTCTATGGTTACATTAAAAGTACTTATACTCAATAGACTTATCATTGTAACAGTTTTTCATATACTGCATAAAAATCAAATAGTGTTCTTTTGTAACAAAAATAAACATTTTTCTATAATCCAAATTGACTTTCTTTTTAATGCAGAATTATGTAGTATTGGATTATTCAAATGGACTATAATTAATTCAGGTACAATATTTCAGTAAACCCTATGGTTTACCCTATGGAAAAACTGATCTAAAGTAAAAATAAAGTGGTGGAAGACTAATATATTCCTAAAAAGCAACCCCATTTATTATAACCATCAAATGTATATAAAAAATAAAATGATTTTGCTGAAAATGGAAAAAGAAAAAGGAAATGATTTTTTATACAGAAGTCAAGGATGAATCACTTTCACTGCCTACCTATGCGGCAGAGTGGCGATTTCATGGCCTGAAAGTCTCACATTCAAATCCTTAGTTAGGCATAATTCTTTCACATGATATAAAATTTCCATTTTATATTCCCATGCAAAGGTTTTGAGCTTTTATTGGCTAATTAACAACCTAATAATATAACTTCACAGTTGAAAATATAATTCTAATATTATTAGTAGTTTACTCTAGTGTTTTTTAATGTAATGGTTTTACTTACACCCTTGAAGGATTATTTCATACCTTTATAATACTTTTCAATAACCCTGTTTAATTTTTTTTTTTAAATTGTATGTGCTTTTTAAAATTTAGAATTTTTTAATTGGAAATGTAAAGTATGATGAGAAAAATAATAGTGTTAAATAAAAATGTTATTTAGAAGTTATTTGAATCTCTCTGTAGTTTTATATTCTATGTTAGTAATATTGGAGTAATTTTATTTTTTAAATGGATTTGGAAGATAGGATTTGTAGATGAAATTGAAAATGTAGATTTAAATTTATTTGAGAAGAGGGAACCAGTAGTATCAATTTTGAGTTAAAAAAGAATCCCTTTCAATCTCACTTTTTTCAAAATTTATCTGTATTTTCTTTGTTTCAGCAAATTAATAGTTATATATTTTCATTTTTTTTGTTGCCACATGTTGTGCTTCATATCAGCAAGCACTACTCTAGTTGGTAAGATGTCATGGGGAGTTGTACAGTTCACATGCTCACGTGCTTCTTTCCTAGCCAGCTGAGTATGTGCAGCACCCCACCATGCACCAGTGGCTTTATAAGCAGTGACATGAAAATGTAAAAACATTCACTCTTGACACACCACCAGGAAAAGAAGAATGAAAAGTTCTCTTGGCTGGCTCAATGTAGGCCCTGCCGGTAAAAGCTAAAATCCTCACCAGAGCAGCTGGCCTGGCCAGCCCAGCCCCCCTTCCAGATATGGAAGGTGGTTATTTATCAATTAATCCATGGGCTTCAAACGGCCTGACCAACAGGCCTACTAGCAGAAACCGGCTGAACATGGGATAGTTTCGTTTTATAGAATTATTTTCAAGTTATTAAAAATCACTAAAATTTTTGTGTTCATTCAATTTATTATACCTGTGAAATATCTGTGTAATAATAAAAATATTTGATTTTGTTGTTATTTTAAGCTTGTTTATCTAATAATTCATTTCATTTTAGGTGGAAATCAACGAGATCTTGCTCGCGAGCGAAACCTTAAAAAACAACTAGAATTGCAGAAAAAAAAGGGAGCCAATGACAAAGGCCCAAATAAGGGAATGACTTTAGAGCAACGTAAACAAAGGTAAGTTTTTCTTTATCTGACTTACACAAATCTCATATATACATTTTATGATTTTTATTCAGTTACTGCAGTTATCTTAACGTGAAAAATATTGGTATTCTTGTTGAAAAATAACCTTGTTTTGCTTTTCTTCAGCAGATGTGAATTTTACAAAAAACACTCATTCTTTAAGAATAGGGTCTCTAGAGAACTCTGTATTTTCTGTAGTTTATTTTCATTACAAGAAAACACTGTTAATTACTCCAAACTATTTACTGGGGAAAAAAGTACTATAAATTCAAACAAGATATGAACAGTTGAACATTTAACTAATAAACTATTTGTCAGATTACCCTTTGTTAACTCGTTGACATCCTGTGAAAAATTGAAGAAAAACTTTAATTGCTATAAGACCTTTCTTAAACATTTTCATCATTGAAACTTTGCATCTCATCCTGTTTGCTTTCGCATTTTCACTTTCCCAGCAATAGCAATGTATGGTGATATACCAGATATGGCTTTAATAGGAAAGTGTATGGACTGGTAAAAAAAAATTGGTCTTTTTTCAATTTTGTGCCTTAAAGAGAAATTGTAAATAATCTGCCAAAATTTTTATTCCAGTGTCCCAAGCCCAAAAAAATATATTTTTGTCAGACGCTTATATGTTGGCCTTTGTTTGGTCTTATAACTCTGTACCCATTGACCGATTTTCTTCAAATTTTGTAGACAGGTTACTGCTACCTTTAGGGGGAAAGTATACATTAAATATGTGGAAAAAGGGAGTAGGGGTGTTTTGGAAAAAAAAAAATTTAATCTATTAGGACACTCCAGAAAAAAAATTCTTACTAAGGTAGAAAAATTTTGTTATAAAAATTACAAATTATTAAAAAATTTATTTAGTATTCACAATTGTCCCAAAAATGACTACATCTTTCTTCAAGAAAGGAGTTTGCCCATTCACTCCAATGGTCTCTAGAAACGAAAAGTATTTTTTAAATAAAAAAAAAATTATTTATTTTAAATTTAAATCCAACTCACAAGGTGTACCTATTGCATTTAAAGGTAAAAATCTTATTTCGATAGTCCTTACTTCTAGTATTTCTTGAAAAGTTAGTCAAAAATGTTCACCCCTTTCTAGAAAATTAAAGCTTTATTTATTTATCTAGAACTATGGTTTTAGTTTGTTTATTAAACAATTTTAAAAGTTTTTTAACATTTTTTATCAATATGTAGGGATTATTTTCTTAAAAATGACTTTTACCAGAATTTTCTCCTTGAATATGGAAGCCTCCAAAATGAAAAACAAGTTTTTCATTTTTCAAGAACACAAAATATACCCACCATTCAAATTTATTTAGTCCTCCACAAGTATAGAAATAATCAGTTTTTTTTTTGTATTTAATTAACTATGAATAGAAAAAATTTTAAATAAATATTTTTACATAAAAATGTGAAAAAATTCATAATTTTTTTCAATAAATAGAAATTATATTATCATAAGATACAAAATAGAGCTTAAAATGATTGAATTTTCAACTTTTTTCGCTCCTACCCCCTTTTACACATTAACATGAATTTATTGTTAATGTGGATTATCATCATTCATTTTGTTTGAAATATCAGTTTTTGTACTGTTTATGTTGCATCTGTTTATCATATTTTAATGTTTAAAAATAATTAATATCTTCACAGGAATTTCTGAGAATTTTATGTATCTTTCACATAGCATAAATTAAGTCTGTTTAATTTTTTGACAGTTACACTCGTAAGGTATATGTTTGTCAGTATTTTATAGCAAAATAAATGTTCAAGCGAATTAGTAGCTTAAGGTTATGAAGTAACTGTATTCTTTGCTATTGAATATTTTAATCTAAATGAACATTTTTGTATAAAGCAAATGTTAATGATTAGTAATTAAAATTGACCCGATTTTCCTATTAGAAAATTAATTTATCTCTTCACTAGACTGTATTACAAATTAAAAAGTTCTTTAACCCATTAGTACTTCCTACAATTGTATAAGAAAGTTTTATATTAATTTAGCTTCTATTGATTAATGCTTACATAAAATTAACAATATTTTGATGAAGGTTCAGAAATATAAAATATAAATAACTATATAAGAGATAGAGGAACAGACAAAGAAATAGTAATTTACATTCTCTTGTCCAATTTAGGATAGTTGATAAGAAAATTAGGTAGTGGGACTTTGTCATTTTATTCAGTCTATAAACAATGTTTATGAACTTTTCATCCTGTTTTTTAGGCTGCAGTTTTTACAGTTACATATACTAGGATAAAACTGTAAGAAGAATGGTACTAAAAACCTTTTATATTAGAGCATAGTGAAGAACCCCTAAATCAGCCCAGTATCTTTACATGTGTTACAGTAACTATAATTTAATACCACTACTGAATTTAATTTATCGATTCCAGCCATTTTCTATAAAGCAAATGTATAATTACATTAACTTTGCTGTTTAAATTATTCATGTACTTATTATATACAATACAATACTTACAATTCACTTACAGAATTTGTTGAATATATAATTCAGATATAATTTACTGCTAAAGTTTCATTTAGCATGTTACTGTAAGTATTAAGTTATATTCTTGTTAAATATGTTATTTTGAAATTTAACAAAATTTCTCTTTCAATTTAAAATAAGTTTAGTTATTAGATATTCATGAGTTAATGAGTTTTCACCAACAAAAACTGGATTAAAGTAATTCAGAAACAGACGATTTAAATATAGGTTTGTTTAAAAAAAATTTAATTACTTGTATTTACTATAATTTGTGTGCAGTGCAGAATTGTTCATTGAAAAGCTGCCATTACTGGAAATAATTTCTTTAATATAGTGCTGATCATGAATAATGTGTATAATAAAAGAATAAATACAGCTAATTTGTTAATTAGTCTTTGCAATGAGTTCTCTTTTAGATAATAGATAAAATAAATGTATCTTTAGAAATAAGTAATGTATGTATAAGTAATGTATTATGGTTTTTTAAACAAATCCACTGACTAATTTGGTTTTTATTACAGTTTTTATTTTATTGCTTTTAAAATATAGTTTGATTTAGATTTACTATATTATTAAAAGTTATTAAAAAATAGATGCATTAATTTAATGCATGTAGTACTTATGTTTTCTGTGTAATTTATTTTTTGTAGTTATCACTTTTACAAATCACTCCATGAACTTTGTAACAGAAGTATTTATTTTTATACAATCAGATCTATTTATTTCAAATGAATTACCGAAATTTCAGTATTCATTTAATTGTCCTAAGAATTCGAGACTATTTTCTTACAACTAACCATGATTTCCAGGTAAACACCTCTGTTACTTTTAGATCAGATTAGATGTTGCAATGTGAACAACTACTACTGCAGTACCTAATATTAATTTTACTCTGTTGCACATGCTATAATGATAGCAGAAGTAAGGTCTTAATCTAATAGGGTAAATATATTATGAAACAAACTTGTGAAAAATTAAGTCTTTTTTTTTGTGTGTGTGTGTGTGTGTGTGAGCGTGCACATGTAACTTTGAACAGTGATCTCATTGTTAATGGAAAACTGCAGCTGATGTGTCCGCAGTTAAATTTTTTTTTCTTCTAAGTTTTACAATAAAAGTGATTCTATTGTGCATAGTATCAATGCATAGTAGTGAAAGGGATGATTAAATTCTCTACAGCAGTGGTAATTTTGTCACCTGTTAATGATATTATGAGAAATCTAAATAAATAGTTTTATCTGCTTCTTAAATATATTAATGTAAATAAAATCTACTATTAACAGCTATTAATTTATACACTTTCAGTGTGATGAATAATTTTTAAAACATAACCACTGAAAGCACAAAGTTCACTATAACCTGGATCTCATTTTGGTCTCCTTTTCTTTTATTACTTTTTTAGAATGTTACTGATGGTCCAGAATTTCAGAGATCAAACCTGTTTTTTTATCTTCAATATTTGTTTTTTGAACAGGGGGATTTCAACACTCAGTGCATGTTTAGATTGAATTGTTATATTTATGCTTCTCTTTTTTATTTAGAAAAGAGATTGACCTGTCTTGTACTTTCTTCTACCTTTTTTACTTCCTCTATTGTGATCATGAGAAATTTAGGTTTTCAGATTTCAACAGAAATATCAATTTTGACTAGTTTCAGTATGATGTCTGTACGTACATATGTATCTCGCATAACTCAAAAACAGTTTGTCACAGGATGTTGAAGTTTTGGATTTAGGACTGTTGTAACATCTATTTGTGCACCTCCCCTTTTGATTGCAATCGACTGAACCAAAAGTGTCCAAAAAATCAAAAAAAAATTGGATTTTGGACTTTTTCTTAACTGCATTAATAAACCCTCATCGAGAGCTTTTTAATGATATATCATAAGTGGTACTTATTTTCATTCATTCCAGAGTTATAGCCAAATAAAATTTTAATTAATGAAATATTTAGATCTTAATATTGAGTTATTAACAATTATTAACCTCCGATTGTAAAAAACTTTTCAATAAAAAGTAGTTCACTAATGACGATGAAAAGAAAATATGAAAAACATCAGAAGTTATTAATGAAATAAAATTTTATTTACTTTTAGTTTTAAAATAGTGTACATGGAATTTAATAAATGTACAAGGAAGTCATGTGGTGTCCACATCAGATTGTTTATTTTATGCTTTTACTTGACACATCCTCATTACAAAATAAATGTTCTGTGTTTGGTCACATTATTTGCTTTCTCTCCCTATTTGAGATTATTACATGTACACCTCTCTTTACCCTAAAATATTCCTCTACTCTTATATATTTTCTGGTTTTCTTTAGCATTCTTGTAAGTATTTTTACCTGTATCTCTACTTGTTAAATTAAGAGGTTTATCTACTTGTGGATTGACCATAACTAGTTAATCTGAAAACTTTAAAGCAAAATTGAGGTAACACTGATTGAGTTTCTCTCCTCCATCCAACTCGATTTCCATAAGAAATATTTTTTTAAAAAATTTTGTTTCTTGGTTAGTTTTCTCAAAATTGTAATGGAATTTTCTAGCAATTTCATTCTTGAAAAATTATGATGAGGTAATCTAAATGTAGAAAATGGTGATATTCAACAGATAGCTTAAACTTAAATGTAATTTTATCATTCTGTATATATTAATTTTATTGATTTTTTTTCAGAGATGCGGAATTGATGAGGGAAAAACAAAGAAAAGCGATGGCGCAAAAAGATTGTTCAGCACAAAGTTAAAACAGATGAAGGGTGCCACTAAATGGGGATAACCCTGACCCTCAGGCGCCCTTAGATAACATTTTCAGTTTTATATATATATATATATATTTATGTATATATATGTATATATTGTGAACTCTTTAATTTTTCTTGTATACATATAGAAATTATTATATAATACATCATAATAATTCATAATGCCAAAATTAATATTAAAGACTAATCAAATTAACTGTAGAAAAAATATCTAAATTCTGTTAAACTAAAATTATTTATAACCAAAAAGCACTGTCATATTAATTTATTTTGCACGATACCTCTTGATTTCTTTTTCTTATTAACTTTGTGCATACTACTAATATAGAAATAAAATAATTTGTGAATATTCCTTGCAAAGTTTTTTTTTTATTAATTATAAATGTTAAATGTAATTTAAGAGTGATGTATATTTTTAGTATTTATTCTATCATTTTCTTCTTTACTGCTGCCTTTTTTTAAATAAGTATAATAAAAATCTATAAAATTGTCTTCTAACAGCAGGAATATGTGGAATTGATTTGTTTTTAAAAAAAATGAAATTTGTGTTTTTGTTTAAAAAAAAGTAATAATTGTAAATTAGAAGATACATTTACTTTGCTGTATATATATTTATATATAATAGTTAGGAAGTAAATTGTTTTATTTTTATTTTTTACATCTTTATAACCTGTTTTCTTGTAACTATGAAAATTGTTATAAATTAATGATTTGCTCTAGTAAAACAAGCTGTACACAGAGTCTGGACTGAATGAAGGTAACTGCTGATAACAATTTATATCTTTGAAATTGATTCCAGAATGCACGTTTCATTGAATTGGACTATGGAAAAAGCTCACTTGACACAAAATGTAGTCTTGAATACTCTTAGTAAAGGAGGTATCTGATTTGGAAGTCAAGAGTTACAGCGTTCAAGTCCTAGTAAAGCCAGTTATTTTTACACGGATTTGAATACTAGATCGTGGATACCGGTGTTCTTTGGTGGTTGGGTTTTAATTAACCACACATCTCAGGAATGGTTGAACTGAGAATGTACAAGACTACACTTCATTTACATTCATACGTAATCCTCATTCATCCTCTGAAGAATTATCTAAACGGTAGTTACTGGAGGCTAAACAGGAAAATTAAAGAAAAGTAAAGGAGGTATGAGAAACCTTAAAAAGAAAAATATGCTATATTAGTACAACTGCAAATTAATAAAAGACAGTCATTTGTGTGACCTTATATGCTATAATTTTGTTTTATAGGAGAAAAATCGTATAAATTATTTTTACTACTTAGAAAAAACATGCAGTTAAAAGTAAATTGACTCCGTGCTCTTTTATGGTAAAATGTTATATTTTTTTAATTTGTAAATTGTAGAAATTATGTTGC
This sequence comes from Lycorma delicatula, assembly GCF_047948215.1. Classification (NCBI taxonomy): domain Eukaryota; kingdom Metazoa; phylum Arthropoda; class Insecta; order Hemiptera; family Fulgoridae; genus Lycorma; species Lycorma delicatula. The sequence continues at coordinate 125,917,051 of NC_134457.1, forward strand.
CTGTTTAATAAAAATTGCACTAGTAACAAGATCAGAACAAGTCTAATATCAAAAACTTATGTTTGTGGATATACTACAGATCTTGATAGTATACCAAAATTTATATGGTCAGATAAAGTTATATGGTCATTTACCTAATATGATTTAGATTGTCATTGATAAAATTAATAAAATATCAGAAAAATAATCTCGCATACAGTAATAGAAGAAAAAGACCAGCTGAAGTTATTACACATTGACTGGTATAGATATAGATTTGTCATTTGTGTGTAAAATTCATATAGTCCACCCCAAAAAAAAATGATTGTATAAATTAGCTTACATAAATGTATATTCTTAAAATATGATGTGCTTTACATATTTTTCTGTTGTGTTGCTGTTAGCTATTTTGCTTCACAAGCTACTTTAGGTTTAATGGAACGATCAAGTAATAAGGGATGGTGGGTCTAGAAATAGCATGTTTGCAGTTATCAACAAGAAATGAATTTGTTTATACAGCAACAATGGGCAAATGCCTATTAACCATTACTAATTGGTGATAATGGATTTTGTAGAATGTGAAAAATGCTGTATCTAACTGGGTCTTTAACCTGTAACTCCAGGAGAAGGCAGATCAAGATCACTCCTGCCATGATAATTCAAAGATAATGTAGCATTAATTTATTTTCTTTCTTTTTGTGAAAATCATTACTGTCATGTGAATGATTAACTTTGTCAGTGAATGATTAATGCCTTTGTCATACTCTTTTCTTTGATAAGTAAAAATTTGCAACATTCATTTACAGCTTATCGTATAAAAGTGAGTCAGAACAGAAAAAAAATTTGAGACAAGAAACGGCTTTCATTTTCAAATTGGCCTATTATGAGCAGAATACTCAATTTTGTGCATAATAAATTTTACAGTTCTTAACCCTTCACCCTACAGTTGATTTTGTTTCTGGAACAAGTAACATGCATGATTGTGTGAGTGACAATGTATTATGACCATTAGAATAAGTGTTGATTAAGTGCATTAGAATTTATATGCATTAGGATCTTTTCTGTAAAATTATTGATCATATTGTTGGGATCCTTTTAGTTATAGTACTGCCCCTGTACTATATTTTTCGCTTTATAAAGCAACTGAAGTTTGTTATAAGTGAATGGTTTCTGATTTTGTCATTAAATCAAATTAACTTTACTTTTTACAATTGTAAAAAAAATGTTCTGTATGTTTTCATCTAAATTGTACTAATTTGAATTTTTGTAAATGTAATTTGTAAACATATTTCCCATTTGTGTTATTTTTTGTATTTGGTACAATTGAGTATATTTGTTGTAATTTAGATTTTTTTGCATGATCGATGCATAGGCTTATAATTTACTTTGCAAAATGATTAGTGCTTATAAATCTTAAACCACCAAAAATGGAATACTTGATGAAAAAATTTTAGCTGTGGAAAAAATTTTAGTAAAAACAAATCTTGAGATTTCTTAAGATGTTCTCTTGTTGCATTGGAAGCCAAACCTACCTTACTTTCCACCATCATTGTCTCCCAAAAAAAGTTGTTCAAGGCTTTCCAGTTCAACTTAGAAGTATTAAGATGTGTAGTTAGATTATTATTAAATTGCTGATTAAAATGTGTTTACTATTCTTTTGAGTTGTTAGAAAGATTATTAAAGATGCATAATCTGCTTAGTAAGAAATAAATAAACATAAGAAGTTTTACTTGCATCCAAAATCTACAAAGTCTTTCGGCAAATTAAATGCCTTTATTCTGCTGATGTCTGTTTTGTTTCTTTTAAGTGGAAAATTAAGGACTATCAACTGCTATTTCATGTTTTTTTATACATCATATTTGCAGTTATGGATAAGCGAACTCCTCAAGGTTCCCTAAATAATGTTGTGCCTGTTACTATTAATAGGCTGTATTTCCCAGCTTTTCTTGACCCCCAAAAAAGAGATGCATGATATGAAAAGTTTGATTTTTGATTAAAATTGACTAAAGAATAAGGTAAATTATATTGACGCACACAAATGTTACAAAACTAAGAAGAATATTGTATTTTTGACTATACATTATAGCCAAGAATTATAACTGACAAATCAGAGAAAAGCATGAAAGTTTTGGTCAAAAAAAATGTGCCAATTTTTTTAAGTACCACAACTTATTTTTGTACCTGTTAAGAATTTACAGTATTAATGTTAATAAATAAAATCAGTAAATACACAACTTATGATTTAACCTGAATTTATTAAAATTAAATAATTAGAAGTACAAGATGTTTCTGAGATTACAGGTCTTCTCTTTATGTGGGCATGTTACCAAGGAATTTGACATAAGATGTCTGATAAAAAGAAAAGATGGAAAGTGAGTCGGTGTTCTTTAAAGCTCTTAAGACAGCTAGGTCACCTAGGATGACACCACCTACAATTTGCAGATGTTTCCATGGCAGGAATTGAGACCTCTAAACTGAATGTAGGCATGAGGAAATAGGGAGGATAGTATAGACACAAAGTTACAAATCTTAATGAATGAAGTCAAGGTAATCCATCAATCAAGAAGACGATCAAAGATTTGGTGATTCGTCTTCAAAGTTATATGCCAAACATTTGGCTGGTTTGGTGCAGGAGATCACCAGAGTGTAATATCTACGGAAGACAAATTGACAGCCAGAGTGGAACCTGTGGTGCTTAGGGAGATCCTAACACCTGACTCCACTGAGGAACTCAATGAAAGTTATTGATAAAAGGTGGCATAACATTTTTTTTTTTTTTTAAAACAAGAAGAAAAATGATTCCCTGGGAAAGATGAGGTACGGGCCAAAGTGTTTGTTTGTCTTGAATGTACAAAGTGATAAAAAATGATCATTTATGAATGTCTGTAAGACCGCTGTGGGGGCGAGAAAACACCTCAATGCGGGTGACCTCCTGCCAGGTACATTAATCAGAGGTCATGACCACTGAAATGTTAGGTGAAGAAAAATTGAAAACTACGTTCTCCTTACCTCAGGTGATAGTAATGGGAAGGTTGGTCAAATGCTGGAAGGACTTAAAGTAGAAATTGTAGTAATCGTGGACGTTGCACCATAGTTGTGGCAACAACTAGTGGTAGGCTGGGAACACTCACAAGAAAAGTCCTTGAATTCTGGCAGTTGCCCCCCTATGAACACTGTGGTTGTCAAGAGGGGGGTCTTGCATGCTGACAAACTGAAGGCATCGACTTGGCCACAGACATTGTCTGTAAAAAAGGGTAGAGGCGGTGAACTCGAGGTTAAGCTGTCGTGGCAGGAGGCCTCCAAAAACTTAGGATAAATTAGCTGCAGCCACAGATGTTATTACTTTAGACAAGGGACGTGGATCCATGAGTGTAATCTTGCATGTTAAGAGATCAAGACATTGATGCTACAAAAGAGGAGGTCGTGGAGGCCATCAGGAAAACGTTGAAGAGAGATGTAGGAATGACAATTACGTCCTGCATACGGAAGCTGGCGACAGTTATTCTACTAGGTAAGGATGCCTCTCGGCTCTGGACTTAGTAGTAATCTGGCGGCATTCCAGCAGAATTGAAGTGATCAAGCCGAACTCCAATTGCTTAAAGTGCCGGGAGCCTGGCTTTACGTCGTCGTGGTGTACAGGCCCGGAACGAACTGGTGGGTCTGGGCATAGGAAGACAAAATATAAGGATCCCCACTGTATTACAGTGAAGCTCCTCGTCCGAGCTGTTCAGTACTTCTTGGTCCTTTAACTAGAATATATAATAGGTTGCTCTTCGCCGGCCACTTTCCAGCATGTTGGAAGCGTGAAGACTTTGTGTTGTTCAAAGGTGGCGACAAAGCTACTGCTGTTAGTTTTTATCGTCCACTAACGCGATTGGAAAGGTTTTTGAGAAGGTCCTATATTTGCGTATTAATGTTAGATTGATCACTGATCATTTGCTAATGAACAACCATCCGACCGGGAAAGAGCACTGAGGATGTCATACTAAAGATGATTGATATAGTGTCCTCTAGTTCATCCAAATATGTATTGGGGATTTTTCTGGACATATCCGGGGCATTTAATAACATAGTGGCCCTCTGCTCTGTTTCAGATGCAGAACCGCATAAGTGTACACGAAATGAATTAGAAGTGTTTGAAGTTATTTCAGCCCTCTGACCATTTCCCTGCGTGATGGCGGCTCAGAAGTTCGTAAGATATTAACTAAAGGATGCCCTCTGACAGTGTTCTAAATCATAGAATTCGATTCCAAGTTGCGTTTGAGGTTGCCATGTGGTTGTGGTGTCGTAACATATGACGACGTGCTACTACTAATTGAAGTGGATTCGCGTAACGAGGGAGAGTTCCGAGCCTGGAGTCTACATAAGATGATTTTCAGCCCAGAGAAAACCACAATGATGTTGCTTAAGGACCGCTTCCCGACGAATATGAGGATCCAAGGCTGGTCTCCCCATTCCGGTACGTTACGGTTCAAAAATACCTGGGTGTTATGTATGTGGCAAAAAAGGCCGCTGATGCATTTTATGGAATCCGAAGAGTTACTTATACCGATTGGAGGTTGAATTACCGTACCATGTGTGTCCTTTACAAAAGTATCAGTGAGGTTATATGCTGCACCTGTCTGGGCTCACCGCTTGGCGTTTAGGTGTTACACTGACATTTTGCTGCGGGTCCAACGTCTGCTGTTGCAGGCGTTTATAGAACAGTCTGTGTTATGGTCGGAGTCAAACCAATAGATATCTTGGCTAATGAGCTACGGTTATTTCCAAGGTAAATAACCTTTTGATGTCAGAACGAAAGCAGGAGATTGAAGACCGGGGCCTTGCGTCTTGGAACGTCAGATGGGACGAATTCGCTACACGCATGGTATATTTACTAAATTGTCTGATGTAGGTGCGATTAGATTGGTTTCCCCAATTAGTATCGCACAGTTTATCTCCGGGCACGGGGCATTTCGGGCGAGTTTCGTGAATTCGAGTCGATGCCCGGATTGTGGGATTGATGATACAGTGGACCACGTCCTCTGTGTCTGTCCGCTATATGAGGTCGAACGTTCACGATCTGTTAGGGAACTTGAGAGTACATTCCTTTCTGGATGATCCGCAAGGAGTGGCCTAGTGGCTGGTTTTCTTTGCGGTGTGTAGGTCTGCAGAGGGAGTTTAGTCTGGTATTTGATCGTGGTAGGTTTCCGGCCTAGGTATTGGATTGGTTGGAGGTAGGCGCATAGGTATCGTTCCACGGTTATATTGGAATTGTTTATGATTAGATTTGAGGCTCCCGCTGGCGGGGTGTGGTAGCCCGTGCGACTGGGGACGTGGCTTCGTTCCGCCGGTAGCGTTCCTGATTATAATGTGGTAATGCTGCGCGAGACTACATGATGGGACCGGGTGAGGGTGCAGGTTTTGTCCCCGGCTCCTGCGCGGACTGGAATGAGGTTACGTTTCCCTTGTTAGGTGACTTAATTTGGACATAGGTCTGAATTTCTATGTTGCGTAAAACATCATTTTGATTGGTGTGAGTGTGTAGCACTGATTTAACTTTCAACTCGTTCGTTTTCTGAGGCATTCACAGTCACAAACGGTGCTGTAAAATTTTGACTAGGCGCGGGGTCCGCGGTTTCGGTTAGTTAGAGGGAATCATGTTAGGTTGGATGTGAAGTGTGCGTTTGAGGCCTACGTGAAGGCAAAATTTGATTTGTATTTTACTGATGCAATGTCTGCCGAGGCATTTACATCTGTGGCATCCTGGCCGAGGGCTGGGTGATGACTGAGATGTTATCAGTTACAGGGTCTAAAGACGACCTCTGGTAAAGCCCCTTAGGTCTCGGAACGGCCCTAAGTGTTGCGATCGGTAACCTCACAAGGTGGGTGTCTTCCCCCTATGAGGTTGGGATGTAAGGTGCTTGAGGAAGACCATTGCAGCGATTACGAGGCTGTTCTATTTGAGATAGGATATCATGAACCTAGAAGTGTGATGGCTCATACAATATGGAAACCTAGTGACAGGCCGACTCAACGGATTCTCCGCGTCATCACTGAGGACGCAGAACTGAAAAAGTCGCAAGATGAACTGCAAGATTGAGTAAGCTTCTGCAGGAAGAATGCCAGCAGAATTCCAATGTGATAACAGGATCAAGTCTACTGGTGGTCCGATGAAATTGCTGGGCTGAGGAGAGCAACATATGAGGCTAGAAGAGTACTACAGAAGATGAGAGATAGACGGTCGGATGATATTCTTGGGTGAGGCGGAGTATAAAACCGCTAGGAAGAAACTAAGCGCTGCAATTAAAAAAGCAAAATCAGATGCTTGAAATTAATTAATTTTTGACTGACTTCGACCCTTGGGGAAGAGGCTTCCAGATAGCAACTAAGAAGCTGGGTAGACGGCTCCCCTGCTTGTCTAGGGCGGCGATATTATCAGTTTTCTGTGTTGTGAAAAAGGAGTAGACCAAGATTCTCAGTAATGAGGTACACAGGTTCTCTCTTGGGGAGTTACAGTTGGCAACTAAAAAGAAAAGCCCAGATCCGGATGGGGTACCAGGGTCGGCAATAAGATTGGCTGAGTGTCATCCCTGGGTTCTGTTAGAGATGTTGAATGTGGCTCTTGGAAGGGGAGACTTCCCTTACAACTGGAAAGTTGCAAGGTTAGTTCTGGTCCCTAAACCCGGATGCAGGAGATTAAGAATTTTAGACCTATATGTCTTATTAATTCAATAGGAAAGATAGAGCTCTCCGTTGGTTTCTCAGCCAATCAGTACGGCTACATCCGGGGGCGCTCTACTGTTAATGCCATTATCTATGTGATGAAATGGGCTGCAAAACAAGGAGGAAGAGACAAATCCCGTTATTTTTCCTGGACATACGGAACGCACTGTGAGCAAATACTGATAACTTGGCAGTCATCAACAGGTATCTGCATGAACGAACTCTACTGGTGGATACAGAGGAAGGACGGGAAGATTTACTATGTACGGTGGCGTCTCACAGGGATCGGTTCTCGTGCCAGTACTTTGGAATATGACGTACAACGGCCTTCTGCGCATGAAGTTACCGGGGGACCTTGATTTAGTCGCGATGACGACGATTTGACCCTGTTGGTAGCTGCAAACACAGAGGACCGAGTTGAAGAGTTGGCCAACGAAGCTGTAAGGAGAGTCAGTGGTTGGCTCAGAGAAAGGAGGAAGGAGCTGGCTTCCAATAAGACGGCGGTGTTGCCGATGGTGGCCATCGGAAATTGAGAGATATGGTTGTTGTAGTATACGGACAAATAATAAAGGAGGATAGGGTAGTTAAGAACTTAGGGGTATATTTGGAGAGATCCAGGAAATTTACTAGCCATGCCTGGGAGGCTGTTGTAAAATCTTAGGGGACCATGATTACTTGAAAGAAACTGATGCCGACAGATTCTAAACCCAGAGGTGGTGTAAGGAAGCTTATTTTTATCAGTAGCAACATCTGTAATATTATATGCGGCCCTGGCCTGGATATAATTATATTATATGCGGCCTGGCCCTGGCCTGGTTCGAGAAATTAAGAGGAGCTGTGGACTTTTACAGTCATTCCAGCGTAGACTGGTGATCGCGTCAGCTATGGCATAACGAACAGTATCCGGGGCAGCGGTCGGAGTAATAGCCGATGTGCCACTGATCAGCCTCAGAATTAATTTGATTTCCAGAATTCACAATGGGATTCCCAAGAAACAGGCAAACCAAATAATGCTGGAAGAATGGCAGGCATCCTGGGAAGCCTCAACTACTGGAGAATGGATCAGGCGTCTGATTCCCTAACTTGAACCCTGGGTCCAGAGGGGGTGTCATACTTCCTCACACAGTTCCTCTCGGGCCACAGTGGATTTGGGGCATACTTAAACAGGTTCAAAAGAAGATCCTCACCTGACTGTATATATTGTGGAGCGAAAGATACCAAAACATGTGTTCTTTGTGACACATGGAATACTTTTCAGCTGCCTAACTAGCCAGCTTGACACCAGAAAATGTGATAGAATTTGTGTTAAGAAACTAGTCAGTGGGAACTGGTATCAAGTATGGTAGCAAATATTCTCACCACAAAGGAATAGAAGAGAGAACTGGAATGCTGGCTGACTGAACTGAGTACTCGGTAGGATTTCTACAGTGCCTCCAGCGGAATGATAGTTTCAGGGAAAAGTTCTCTGAGAGAGGCAGAAGAGCACGACTGAAGATGAAGGGGTGAAGGACAGCTTCCTGCTGAGCTGCTGTTGGTCTGTGCTTGCGTGGATCAGCGACAGTGATGATACGGGGGGACTCTGAATCCCCTGAGTCTGAAGGCTTCTGCCAGGAATGTGATAATGCTTCAATGCTGGTCTGGCCCTGGATGGGGGGTTTAGGTTTAGTCGGTAGGGTGCAGGAACACGTACGCACTTTAACACCTTGTGGAACCTGTGGCGAGTCCGTCACTGCCCCTTATAGAACATATATAACTGGTATTCCCCCTCCTCAAAAAAAAAGTAGGTATGGAAACATTAAACTCTAAATTTAAAACATTTTCTGAAATGAACAACTATAAAAAAATTAAATAACTAATCCCCTAGACAGAGAGTGTGGTCTTAGTAAAAGACTTAGAACATTAGTATTTGAAAATAATTACTTAATTAGAATAGTAATTCTAATAATTACTTATTAGAAATCCAGCATTGATTTAAAAAAAAAAAATGTTATGGTAAAGGTTGTAACTCTTAAATTAAAACCTCTGCAAATATGCTTCTCAGGTAGATTTACCATTTCTAATTGTGTAGCATTTGTATGTGAAAAGCATACAGAAATGAAATACTTTATTTGCAATCGTTCAAACTATACTACTTTACATAAAATTCTTTCTGTAAGACAATTTTTGTTATTAAATGACATATGTACATCCCCATACAATAATAAATATCTTAGAGCCCCAACCTTTTAAACATGACCTCAAATCATTCACATATTAACTACAGTGGGCAGGTAATTTATTCTAAATTAAAGAAATAAAACGATTTATTTTTTAATGTTATGAAATGCCGAAGATCATCAAATGCTGTGCATTTTTTTAAAAATTGTTATTTATTCCAAAAAGAATAATAATATCCACTTCTTTCAAACTAGACAATAAAATTATCTCTGCTCCTTACTTATAACAATTTGGTGTACAAGAGGACATTCCAAAATTAGACCGTTACCTTTTATATTCAATTACAAATTCATGTAAAAGTTAAAAATCAAGTAAAAAATATTCTCGTTACCAAAACAATATTATTTTGTGATGAGTTAAGAAAAAAAACCACTAATCATGCTTGAATTTTATGCACTCTCATGTGTACCAAAATATCTGCTGAAATAATTTTCAATTAATGCCTGTAAGTTTTTATTACATTCTTCATTGATTAGATTTATTTTATACCTTCACATACTGAAATAATTATTTTACATATGTTAATGCCAACTGCAGCTGTTATTTTGTATTTTTGTGGTTAAAGTTCAAGTTTTTTTGGTTCAGTTTTCTTCTATATTTCCTGGCAACTATTAAAGCAGTTCTTTTCATTACTGTTGATTGTACTTTCAAATTCCTTCATCATTAAATTTTATTTAAAGTTACAAAAGTTTTCAGTGATATTTCTCTTAAATAAATTCATTTAGAAAAAAAAAATATTTATTTTTTTGGAACTGATAGCCTTAAATTTTCAATAACTTAAAACTCAATTTTAAGAATAAAGATATTTGTTACCTTAATTTTTTTATATTCAAATTTTTATTCGTTTTCTTTTTTTATGAACTCCAATCTGGCATATTTTATTTCTACCTTGTAACAACAGTTTTTTTTTTTAGTTATATCTTTTATTAAGAAACAATTTATGTCACTATTTTACTATTTTAAATTAAAGTTTAGATTTTCTACTAACATGAATTTAAACAGAATATTAACACTAATGGAGCTACCTATGTTATTGACATTAGTGGAGACATCTGGTCTCTTCGGCCAGTTTTTGTTTTTTACTCATTTGTTGGTTTATATACTACTTTATATATATATATTAATTTATAGTTTTGTAAACATTAAGAAACGTAAAGATTGCCTTATGTTTTTTTAGGTTTTATTTAATATAACTGAAAGTTTTATTAATTAATTGTTTCAAAATGAGCTGTATATTAATATATTTAAAAACAAAAAGATTTTTCATGTAAATTTCAAGTAATAGACCTAAAAAATACAAAAATTATTTTATAAAAAAAAATTACAAATAAAAAATGTAAAAAACAAAACATCACTTGCAAGTTTTTATAATTGTTTGCCTTCAATTGATTGTATAATAATACTAGAAAAACAAAACAGATTTTTCATGTAAGAATACAAAAAATAAATGAAAAACTATGAATTGTTTTATAAAAATACAGAAAATTACGAACAATACCAAAAAATTAAAAATATTTTTTTATCCAGGGTAGCAAAAAGAAATTACAAATATAAAAAGTGCCGTAACATTTGCTTTTTTATAGAAAATACATAAATCTCTTGAAGACATAGATATATTTGAACTGAAAAAGATTTCTGGTTTACACACATTCTACTGCACAGTTATTACAAACCTTTCGACTACATTCCAGACAAATAGTACTGGAATACTTTATACACTTATAAAGGGGATTTTCTGCAGGTTTTCCGCTTCTGTAATCAGTCAGAAGGACTCCCTCTGGAATTGCTGGAATGGTTTGTTATCTTCTAGAGCAATTATGATGCTGTGTTTTACATTGTGCTGTAGATTAGGTGTTTCAAGCCTTCTCTTAAGGTGTGGATTGATCAAATCTTTGACAAAATTGAAATGTGTGATCATTGAACATCCAACAAAGCACATGTACAAAATAAAACTGTTGATACTAGCAAGGTTGAGAAGCCTATAGAATACAGCCAGAGACCAGCGCCTTGTTCTTCTATTAGACGAGTATATTGCATATTTCATGTCCAAGATGTCAACACTGCACTTTGATTATAAAATGATATTATTTCAGGCTTCTTCTTTTCATAATCAGTTCTCATAGAGTGATGCATTTTTGAAGTAAGTACAACAGCTCTGTTTGATTTCAGTACATACGATAATAGTGTATTTTCTGAATTAAATCCATACAAAACCAATCCCACATGCCTTTTGAGGTCAGAAAGGAACTGGTGGGGTATTTCTCTCATTCTTTTTCATAGTTACTCCAAAGGTTAGACCTCTTTTCTTCAGTTCATCAAGTAATTGAAAACTAGTAAACCAATTGCCCGCAGTCACATTTTTGTTACTGTCTTGTATATAGGCTTGCATAATCGCAAGACTGCCTGAGTTGGTATAGCAAGGTATTTTTTGGTTTCCTTCAGGCCTATTAAGTCACTTCTTTTTGCCGATATATGTACATATACATTATAAAGCTAAGATGTTTTGGCATCAGCCAGACACATTACCTTGATGCCGTTTCTTCAGTTTCTTAGGCATATATACCTTAAAAACCTACCTTCCTTTAAAATGAATGAGTATTTCGTCCACTGTTATCGAACTTGTGACACAGTATTGCAACTGGAAGTTATTAATGAACTGCATAAATATCTTATGAGATATGAGAGCAAATATCTTATGAGAGCATATGAGATATCTTGGAAAGAGCATATGCTTTGTCCTGATTTTTACGCTGAGCATGTGTTGCTGTCATCAAATCTTAAAAAAGCTATTAGAATTCTTTTTTGACATTGTGGCATGAAAAATAGGCCGATAAGTAATGTCCTGTGCAGATAGCGAAGAAATATCTTCATCGTTCAATTTCAGAACAGATGACGTTGAGAGCAACCCAATTAATCCATTGATTTCTAAAACATCGGTGTTCCTATATGTACTTTTATTTGTTTTAGAGCCTAATGTTTGTCTAATAGCAGCTGGCTTTATACTTGTGTGGGTTACAATTTTATTTAGCATAGTATTGTCAAAGAGAAGCTGCCATACTTATAATTTTTCTGGCTTGTTACCTAAGGTATGTGCAGGTCCTCTAATGCCAGGTAATCCACCCCACACCTTATTGCGAGCTGGTGTTCTGACATGTCTCTGAGGTTCATAACTACTTCACTGAAAGCCAAGTTCCTCTACACGAATATCTTATATTTTAGATTTACCGTAGTAGAAGTCAGGTTGTTGTAAATCTACATTATGCTCATCTTGGATACAATCATGGGAGTTTTCCAACAGTTCGTCATCGGTTTCTGAATAAGAAGCAGCCTCTTCTAAGTCTATTTCTTCATTTGACAAAACAAAATCCGGATCGTCATCGAAGTCATAAATAGAATCAGACTCTTCCTCACAAACTGATTCATCACCTAACAATTCATTGTCTCAACATCTTACGAACGCGATCTACAAATTGCTCATCACGCATTCACATAGACTGATTCGTAGAAGGATGATACATTTTTTGTGCAAACTAGCATGACACATTCACACCGTTACTGGAGCTATCGAGTAGCGAGGCCAGTATAGTTTTAACAATCGACGTGTCACAGCTAAACGACTAATCACAACCAAAAAACATCTTAGGTAAGGTGGTGGGTGAATCGTAGTAAGAAGGTACTGAGACAGACAACTATTGCCACATAACAGTCACTACTACAAAACGAAATTTACCTCCGATCTCGCAGACCGGTAGCTCCAATAAAATGTTAATACATGTGGTATGCTATTTACTTATTGCGGTGTCTGTGACCCAACAGTTAAGAACTATATAGCATTAATGGTCCCTACAGTTTTTTTTTTGTCTTCAGTCATTTGACTGGTTTGATGCAGCTCTCCAAGATTCCCTATTTAGTGCTAGTCGTTTCATTTCAGTATACCCTCTACATCCTACATCCCTAACAATTTGTTTTACATATTCCAAACATGGCCTGCCTACACAATCTTTCCCTTCTACCTGTCCTTCCAATATTAAAGCGACTATTCCAGGATGCCTTAGTATGTGGCCTGTAAGTCTGTCTCTTCTTTTAACTATATTTTTCCAAATGCTTCATTCTTCATCTATTTGCCGCAATACCTCTTCATTTGTCACTTTATCCACCCATCTGATTTTTAACATTCTCCTATAGCACCACATTTCAAAAGCTTCTAACCTTTTCTTCTCAGATACTCCGATTGTCGAAGTTTCACTCCCATATAAAGTGACACTCCAAACATACACTTTCAAAAATCTTTTCCTGACATTTAAATTAATTTTTGATGTAAACAAATTATATTTCTTACTGAAGGCTCATTTAGCTTGTGCTATTCGGCATTTTATATCGCTCCTGCTTCGTCCATCTTTAGTAATTCTACCTCCCAAATAACAAAATTCTTCTACCTCCATAATCTTTTCTCCTCCTATTTTCACATTCAGTGGTCCATCTTTGTTATTTCTACTACATTTCATTACTTTTGTTTTGTTCTTGTTTATTTTCATGTGATAGTTCTTGCGTAGGACTTCATCTATAACGTTCATTGTTTCTTCTACATCCTTTTTACTCTCGGCTAGAATTACTACATCATTAGCAAATCGTAGCATCTTTATCTTTTCACCTTGTACTGTTACTCCGAATCTAAATTGTTCTTTAATATCATTAACTGCTAGTTCCATGTAAAGATTAAAAAGTAACATTTTATTCCAGTCTATGTTATCGAATGCCTTTACTAGGTCTATAAACGCCAAGTATGTTGGTTTGTTTTTCTTTAATCTTCCTTCTACTATTAATCTGAAGCCTAAAATTGCTTCCCTTGTCCCTATACTTTTCCTGAAACCAAATTGGTCTTCTTCTAACACTTCCTCCACTCTCCTCTCAATTCTTCTGTATAGAATTCTAGTTAAGATTTTTGATGCATGACTAGTTAAACTAATTGTTCTGTATTCCTCACATTTATCTGCCCCTGCTTTCTTTGGTATCATTACTATAACACTTTTTTTGAAGTCTGACGGAAATTCCCCTTTTTCATAAATATTACACACCAGTTTGTATAATCTATCAATCGCCTCCTCACCTGCACTGCGCAGTAATTCTACGGGTATTCCGTCTATTTCAGGAGCCTTTCTGCCATTTAAATCTTCTAATGCTCTCTTAAATTCAGATCTCAGTATTGTTTCTCCCATTTCATCCTCCTCAACTTCCTCTTCTTCCTCTATAACACCATTTTCTAATTCACTTCCTCCGTATAACTCTTCAATATATTCCACCCATCTATCGACTTTACCTTTCGTATTATATATTGGTGTACCATCTTTTTTAACACATTATTAGAGTTTAATTTATGTACCCCAAAATTTTCCTTAACTTTCCTGTATGCTCTGTCTATTTTACCAATGTTCATTTCGCTTTCCACTTCTGAACACTTTTCTTTAATCCACTCTTCTTTTGCCAGTTTGCACTTCCTGTTTATAGCATTTCTTAATTGCCGATAGTTCCTTTTACTTTCTTCATCACTAGCATTCTTATATTTTCTACGTTCATCCATCAGCTGCAATAGATCGTCTGAAACCCAAGGTTTTCTACCAGTTCTCTTTATTCCGCCTAAGTTTGCTTCTGCTGATTTAAGAATTTCCTTTTTAACATTCTCCCATTCTTCTTCTACATTTACTACCTTATCTCTTTTACACAGACCTCTTGCGTTGTCCTCCTCAAAAATCTTCTTTACCTCCTCTTCCTCAAGCTTCTCTAAATTCCACCGATTCATCTGACACCTTTTTTTCAGGTTTTTAAACCCCAATCTACATTTCATTATTACCAAATTATGGTCGCTATCAATGTCTGCTCCAGGGTAAGTTTTGCAGTCAATGAGTTGATTTCTAAATCTTTGCTTAAACATGATATAATCTAACTGATATCTTGCAGTATCGCCTGGCTTTTTCCAAGTGTATATTCTTCTATTATGATTTTTAAATTGGGTGTTGGCAATTACTAAATTATACTTCGTGCAAAACTCTATAAGTCGGTCCCCTCTTTCATTCCTTTCGCCCAGCCCGTATTCACCCACTATATTTCCTACCTTGCCTTTTCCAATGGTTGCATTCCAATCTCCAACTATTATTAAATTTTCATCTTCTTTTACGTGTTTAATTGCTTCATCAATCTCTTCGTATACACACTCTACCTCATCATCATCATGGGCGCTTGTAGGCATATAGACGTTAACAATCGTTGTCGGTTTAGGTTTTGATTTTATCCTTATTACAATGATTCTATCGCTATGCGTTTTGAAATACTCCACTCTCCTCCCTATCTTCTTGTTCATCACGAAACCTACTCCTGCCTGCCCATTATTTGACGCTGAGTTAATTATAATTAATCCCTACAGTTAGATGACCGATACATGTAGTTAGGCTTACCATACGTCCGGGATAAGCCTGGACAGTCCTGGTTTTTTAGTTCTGTCCGGGGTTTGAGAATTTTTTTTAATTTTAGACCTATGTTCGATATCACATTTTTAAGCATTCTCTTACAGCCGTGCATCTCAGCTGATCTTGAAACGAGCGCTGACGTCGATTTTGACCGAGTTGTACCGGTCTCGCCACAACTTTTTACTTAGTCAAATGACAACACAACAGGGCCAATGTGTTTATGTTGTTTTCGTGTGAGAAGTAACTTGTCTACATGTTTTTGATCATTTTGTCTCTTCGTTTAGCAATGGGCAAAAAAATGTGTTTAATGTTTACCTGCAACAGGAATTAAAAGTTTTGAATTTGTGTAAAGACAGTAACAATGAACATGTTTATTGCACACTATTACTGGAAAATTTTCTGTTGCATATAAAGGAAAGGGTAATATTGAAGACCATGTGAAAACAGCTACACATAGAAGTGCAATTAATGCTACAGCTTCAGCAAACATAGGAGATTTTTTTAAAACCAAAGATGGGAATAACAGTAACAGTGATCTGGAGTGTGCTGCTAAAGAAGCTACATTTTCATATCATATTGTTTGACACGAACTCAGTTTCAAAACATTAGACTGCACATCTAAACTGGTTTAAAAGTTATATGATCCAAAATGTTCATCTGCTAGAACCAAAATTGAGGCAAATATTGTTAATTTTATTTCGCCATTTATATTTGATAATGTGTTGCGTTCTTTGGAAAACATTAATTATGTAACAGTAACAATAGATAGCACAAACAGAAATGAAGTAAAACTTGTTCCGATTGCTGTAAGATATTTCACTCTGGAGGAGGTAATTCAAGTTAAATTTTTAAATTTCGATGAAGTGTCAGGTGAAATGCTCAAATTTTTACTCATCTTTTGCAGTATGTGAAAAAATGCAAACTTGAAGAAAATTTGCTTTGTTATACTGCTGATAACACTAACATTAATTTTGGTGGTGTGAAGAGAAAGGGGAATGAAATGTGTTCAGAAAAGTTCCAAGTGATTTAGATAGACCTATTTTAGGAATTGGTTGTTCAGCCCACATTGTACACAATTCAGTAAAAACAGCATGTGATTCTCTACCCCTGGACATAGAAGTTATTGTTATAAAAATGTATAAATATTTTCACATATATACAGTAAGATTAACAAAATTTAAAGAGTTTGCGAATTTGTGGAAATAGATTACAAAAAAGTATTATCTCATAGCAACACTAAGTTCCTTAGTTTGTTATTTGCAATAGAAAAAGTTCTTCCATTTTTGATGTCCTAAAATCATACTTCTTATCTTGTGACAAATCCCCAAAATTATTATATGATTTTTTTGAAAATCTAAAAAGTGAACTGTGTGAAATTTTTATATGGTACTCTACAGTTATTTAATAATGTATTTCTGAAATTGGAAGCTAATTCTATCACAGCAACACAAGCATTTCAGACATATTCTGAATTAATTTGTCAAATTCAGGAAAGAAAAACCCACAAATATATACTATCTTCTGCCAAAGAATTCTTTGCACTCTAAAAGAATATGATAAAAGAATACGATAAAAGAATATGAGGAACAAAAATTCTTCTCAAGTGTAGACAATTTTATAATTCTAGTATCCAATACTTAGAGTTGTGGAGAACCAGTTTTGATAAAGTTAGTTAGTAAGTTTCAGTGGATAAATTTACGAACTGGAACTGTCTGGTCTGATTTAGAAGAGAGTGCACAAGTTAATGAAATTATAAAAGATTCCATAAATATTGATGAATGTGGATTGTTGAACAAGGTAATTCAAACCAAAGGGTATGTTGTGGTTCAAGTTAAGAAAAAGTATTAGATACTATTGAAGACAAGTGGAAAGCAATTTTTAAGGTGTTTCAAAAGACTGATATTTCATGTTGCAATATTTCTAAAGTGGTCAACCACTTGAGATGTCTCCACTTGAGACATCGTAAACTCAAGTTTGCGATGTCCTTGGAGACATCTGCTCCAGTTGAGAGAGTTTTTTCAAGTACGGGGAACAACATTTGGTCTGCAGAAAAGGGTAGACTTTCAGTATCTACTGTTAAACATCTGCTAAATGTTAAAATTAATTCGGAACTTTCTTGTTGTGAATTTTATGATTTAATTAAAACAAACAAACCATTTCTGAAAAAAGCCATGTCTAGTAAAAAATACAACTGAATAAATAAAGTTTAATGTTTCAGTAAAGTGTTAAAACTTAAGTAATTTCAAAAATATATCCTGAGTTGGGCTCAAAATAATATAAAAAGCCTATGTGTAGTGTATGATGTATAAACTGACCTTAAGATGGTATGTTAAGTTTAAAGTTACAAGAAAGTTGTTTTTGTTGGATAGATGCAAAACCTGACTACACCATTACAGTTAGGCTAATCAACCAATCTGTTCAAAGAAGAATGTGAAGAGATAGGCAAAATAGATTATGTAATTACATATGATTTTTGTAATGGGAACTGGGATACCTGTTCAACTGAAAGAGAAAGTAATGAAACAGAGCAGAACCATGCCTCCAAGGCACTTCAGTAATCACAAGATGTGTTCATTGGTTATCAAATTAATAAATGGAACTAGATTTACCCAATTTTAAGTAATTCTGTTTGTTTTCTACCTCAAGTTCTCTATATGTAGAAAATAAGGTTGAAAGAGATTGTGCAAAGCAACAAATTAAACACTTTCCCAGTGACATAGCTAGGTTCTCAGAGATCCTAGTGCACAAAGTCCAAATGGGCCCTGTAACTGCAATTGCCAAATATGAATTCAGGAATTTTAAAACTAATTTTTACATACATTATATTATACATTAGATTTAATCATACATAAACAATTATGATTACATAATTATGATTTTTAGTTCTAAAAATTTGAAGAACAATGGTATCGAATAATGAGATGTCAATTGTTTGATTTAGCTTTTTATCTGTCCAGAAATTAGGTACCCCTTTATTACAATAAGATAAACAGGATCAGAATGGGTACGGGTTTTATTTAGGACTTAAGGTCTTATCAAACTAAAACAATAATGATTTGAACTTGCATGGATAAATTAACTGAACATTTTATAAAATTAAAATCGCTTAAATATTATTTAACTACATTATGAGTAGGCATATGTAGTAAACTTAAAATAGTTTTAAAATGACTACTTCAAATTAATAAGAACTAGGACTAAAATATAACAAAGCTTAAAGTTCACATTTTCTTTATATCAGGAAAATAAACTATTATTTAACAATAAAACTATTGATTGAAATATGAAGATTTTTTTCTTAACTTCATATTGGCAAAGATATCAACAACTTTATCAAGAAGTTGTGCCTTTTCATTTTCTGTTAATAAAGACAATCCACTTAGGGGCTCTTGAGTCATAGAATTTCTAAGGTAGTTTTTGATCAGTTTAATGTAGAGAATGATCTTTCAGCTTTGGCCACTGCAATAGTAACAGTTAGGTACATACATCAGGATTGCTAGAACTCAAAGAACTATGTTCAGTCAACAGTAGATTAGCAAGCCGTTTCACATCAGTCATGTTTTTAATCACAGATCTGAAGAAACTAATAATTGATCATATCTGGGATCTAAACAAAGGTGTTATGTTGTCAAAAAAATTTTCTACAAATTTTTCAGCTTCTTTTTCCAGTTGATCATCATTAGAGCCAAAAAGAAGGGTTGAATTACCCTATATAGATTTACACCTAACTTTATGCCCTTTAACCGGTTGTCAAGTTGTGAGCATATAGTTCAATCATGGGGTAATGTGTCACCTTAAAACTTGATTTTGAGTTAGTGAGTCTTTGAGCTTCCTTGCGTCCTTTGAATTGACTCTTAGTCACTTTAAAGTTTATCTTGGTGTATCATGTTTGAAAGCAGAATTGATATTTCCATTTTCAGAAGAGTTTGGCTGCCTTTTCAACTAATAAATCTAAAGGTGCATTTATCTCTAAAAGAGCATTATCTAAAAGGTCGTAGATGGCATTTACATCTAGAAATTCGGCTTGTACTGATTTTGAGTCAGTATTTATGTTTTCTCCAATTTTACACTGAATTACTAACAGTAAAACAAATCTGAAGGATTCAAATGCATTCTTCAGGCCAATAACTTCAAATTTTTGCTCTTCAATATTTTAAGAGAGCTTTTAGAATGCTATTGAATCTTTAAGAGCATGTACAACATTGTACATTCCTGCCCAACAAGTAGGATTAAATCTTTTCAAAGTTACACTTGACATTATTTCGAACAAGCTCTTAGATTTTCCACTAAAATGCTAGGTCCAAAAAAAAGCTATAGACATCTTGAATAGTTTCAAAGAATTGCTTTATTTCCCAGTTGACCTTTACTGCATCTAAAAATTAAATTATTTAAGAACTAAATTCAGGCTAAGCTGGTGCAATGGACAAAATAAGGATGAGGTGTGATTTGTTTTATTCTTTGCTGAACTTCATTGTAAACTCCACTTATACTGCAGCTCCATCAAATCCTTGACATTGGCATTATGTTTAGACCTTTTCCCGTAATAGATTTGATGATTTGTTCTGTAAGTCCAGAAGTTGTCTGACCTTTTACAGCCATAACAGAAGTAAACGATTCACATATTTTTATTTCACAAGGTTTTCTATTCTCATCACTAATTACTTTAATATAACAAAAAACTTCACTGAACTGATCAGTTGTACTTTATCTTGCATTGTGTTAATAATTACTGAAAAAAAGGCACACTTTTTACTTCTGATACAATTTCATTCAGAACTTCATCAGCCAGTATTCATTTTGAATAGTAGAGTTCAAGCAATTTACAAAGCCACAAGGCTTTTGTGATAATTCTTTTAAAACAGGTCATATTCAGAGAGAAGTTCAATAATTGAAAGAAAGTTGCCTTTATTTGAGCAATCATGTTTGTGCTTTTTCCATGGAATAGAAGATTACATGTGGCTATCATGAATAAGACATCAGTAACAAAACATTTCTACTTTGCTCTTATGCCATACAAGAATTAGTATGGTTTTGTGAATTCTTGTTGTCTTAATTCATTAGGGTCTTTCTTCTGCGGTTATTGAAGCCGCTCATCAATCCATTCCCTGAGGTACAGGTCGAGAGAGAGTAGCTGGTTGGTGAATTCGGGACTTGACAGCGATGAAGCAGACTGTGGGCCCGCTCAGGAAAGCCGCACAACATGAGGGCAACCTTGAACGGCGTGCAGCTCTGCTTGCGGACTATCGCAAGGAACAAGCCGAACAAGGACTGAGTACTTTCATAAGAATAGGTCTTCTAAGCGAGATTCCTTGCGTTATTTTGTGAAAGAGCAGGGAAATAAGGACCCATGGGGTGTATTTTGTAGAGTTCTCGTGCATAAGAAGAAAAAAGACGTCTTCTGTCTCTCTCGGTCTGTCTTCTTCTCTCTCGACACAGGACGGCATTGTAATTAGATACGTGTTCTCAGTCTTCTGATGAATGAACTACTTCCAGATGTACTGAGGTTGGTGAAACCTCGTATCATCGCCGAGTCCGAAGGGAAGTCGCAAGTTTTGGTTCTGGATTCAGTCTTCTGAGATCACCGAGCTGGAGGTATGTCAGGTAATCTGCAGTCTACCTAGGAATAAAGCCCCCGGATATGATTATATCACGTTGGAGCTCCTTGTTCTCACATTGCCCATAATCATTCGTCTCGTTACTAGGGTTTTTAATAGAATGCTCTTCGCTGGATATTTTTCAGTTTGTTGGAAACGTGGTGTATTGAAGTTACTTTTCAAAGGTGGCGACAAGAATCCCTCGGTAAGCTCATTTTAGAGGTCGCTTACACTCTTGCCTGTAGTAGGTAAGGTCTTCGAGAAGGTCTTATACCTCCGAATAAATAGTAGGTTAACTTCCGATCATTTGTTAATGGACGATCAGTATGGTTTTCGCCCGGGCAATGGCAAGGAGGATGCAATTCTCAAGGTGTTAGACATAGCATCGTCTAGTGTTTGAAAATATGTTATTGGTGTCTTTTTGGATATATCCGGGTCCTTCAATACTCTGTGGTGGCCCTCTGCGTTGTTTCAATTGCAGAGGCGTGGTTGCACGCAAAATGAAATAGAAACTCTCTCGAGCTACTTCAGCAACCGAACCGTCGTTCTTTGCGACGGTGATTTGTTAGTAGGAAAGACCCTGTCAAAAGAACGTCCACAGGGCAGTGCTTTAGGTCCCCTCGTCTGGATTGTCGAATTCGACTCTCTGATGCGGTTGAGATTACCCAGTGGCTACCGCATCATCGCTTATGCCGATGATGGGTTGCTGCTGGTCGAAGGAAACTCGAGGAATGAGATAGATTGCTGAGCATGTAAGGTACCAAGGTCGTAGAGTCTTCAGCATAAGATGGTCTTTAGCCCAGAAAAGACCACCATGTGATTCTGAAAGGTCACCGAGCCGCGACTCGTCATCCACGAGTCGTAATGGGCAGCCTTCTCATTAGGAATGTCACCATTCAGAAATATCTGGATGTAATCCTTGATGAGAAACTTTAATTCAATAAGCACCTACAGTATGTCGCAAGGAAGGCAATAGATACTTTCTTTGGTGTTCGTAGGGTAGTCCACCCTGATCGGGGGTTGAATTTTCGTACCATGCGGATTCTTTATAAAGGTGTCTGTGAGGCCATACTGTTGTACACTCCGCCCGTCTGTGTTCATCGTATGCAATTTCAGTGTTATAGGGATATTTTATTGCGAGCCTAGAGTTATCTATTGCTAGCTGTTGTCGGAGGCTACAGAACTGTCTCACGAGAGGCAGTCTCTGTAATCGCTGGCAATAAACCCATAGATATTCTGGCTAAGGAACGTAGCAAGAGGTATGTGTTGAAGAAGGAAGGCCTTCTACTCCAAGGGCGCATGCAAGAAATTGAAGACCTAGGTTTTAACTCTTGGTAACTTAAGTGAAACGAATGTTCTACTGGTCGATATACGCATGGTATATTTCCGGATGTTAGAGAATTTAGAGTGGTTAAGAACATAACATAACACAACAGAACCCAATCAGAACATAACACAACTTCTATCGGGACATGGTGCATTTAGGGACAGTTTGGTTTGGTCAATTCAGGCCTTTGCCCAGATTGTGGAGTTGATGACACTGCGGAACATGTCTATTATGCTTGTCTCAAGTATGAGGCTGAACATACCAGAGTTGTTAGGGAACTTGAGGTAGTAAATTCCTTTTTGGATCTGCAGGTCACTTGGAAGAACTGTAGAAAATGGACAATAGTGGCTGGCTTCCTGAAGTATCTCACACGAGCAGATCAGCTGAGAGGGTATGAGTAGAGTAGTACCTTGGCTGGCTAGGGTACCGCCTGGACAGTTAGATTGGCCGGAGGTAGGTGCATTGGCATTGGACCACCGGGTTGGTCTAGTGGTGAACGCGTCTTCCCAAATCAGCTGATTTGGAAGTCGAGAGTTCCAGCGTTCAAGTCCTAGTAAAGCCAGTTATTTTTACACGGATTTGAATACTAGATCGTGGATACCGGTGTTCTTTGGTGGTTGGGTTTCAATTAACCACACATCTCAGGAATGGTCGAACTGTGAATGTACAAGACTACACTTCATTTACACTCATACATATCATCCTCTGAAGAATTATCTAAACGGTAGTTACCGGAGGCTAAACAGGAAAAAGAAAGAGGTGCATTGGCATCGCGCTTTGGTAAGTTAGAAGTATATTGGGAATTACGTAAAGAATAAGCTGTCAGTGGGATGGCGACTGCACTGCCGAGGGCATAGGTATCCATGCAGCCATGGGGTGTAGCGCCATCTTGACGATGGTTGTTTTAGTTGATGAAGTAAATGTCACACGGGACTCTGTGATGGAGCTGAGTGGGAGTCAGCGGTCTGTCCACTTCTCCGTGGTAGACCAGACCAGAGTCTGTAGTTGTAATCTAATTGAAGGCTTACATCAGAAACAGATGAGAACATTAAGGGAATTAGGAATAAATTCCGTTGTTGCAATCAACACTGCTGGTGGTATGCATTATAATTACCAAATAGACTAATACGATATGAGACATTTACAATCACAAATAGCTTATTTAAATGTTGAACTAGGTGCGGGGTTCATGCTTCTGCAAACTCGGTTAGTTAGTTCAGAGGGCAACGATGTAGGACAGTCAAGATGTCCGGAAGAGGCCTGCAGCAAAGGCAAAAGCTGAGTTAAAGATCACTGATATAAACATCTATCGAGGCATCCCAACCGAGGCCTGACTTATTACTGTGAGGTGTAATCAGTTAGAGGTTCTGAAGACGACTCCCGTTAAAGCCCGTCAGGGATAGGAACCTGAGGGGGGGGGGGTGACGACTGGAATCATCACAAGGTGGGTGTCTTCCCCTATGGTGGTTGGGATGTCTTAATTCATTCTGTTAGATGCCTGCAAACTGGTTTCCCACAGATTATGGTTTCTAGAAGTTACATTTTGAGGAAATTGCCAGCATATTTGGCAATAAACACAATCTAATGTGGAAGAGTAACACAACCAAGATCTGTTGAGTTATAGATTGGATTGCGTTACAAAAGTATAGCAATTACTGGAAAAGTATCTTCCATTCTGTTTGTCACTTGGAAACAGCCAAGCAGGTTGACTTAGTCCTGAAGCAATAATACACTTTATTATCTCTGTGGCGGTAATGGAGTTAGGAAAGTCATTTTTTTCTACATGGGAAGCATTTTCTACAGCATCACAACGTTGAACAAGTTGTATCTGTAAATCATGCACCAACTATCAGTACTTCTTGGTTTCATTTTTTTTATGGTCTATTACTTTAACACAGTAATTTATTAATTAATAAAAATGTTATTGTTAAAATAAAAATAAAAATGGGAGAAATACGTAAAGATTGTTTATTTTTTATACTAACTTTCATACTTGCTTGGATTTTATTTATGATTTCCACAACAGTAGCATCTGAATTTCAGGTTGGCACTTATCTTTAACATTTGCATTTGATTGTTGTAGGTTTTGGTTTTGATTCGTGCCAAAACTGTCATTTGTGTCAGAAATAATTAAATTAACTGTTTCCATTAGCTTAGATGAAAAAACAAAGTAACATGATTTGTTGATCTCCCAAAAAATGCTTAAAACTTTGTGAGCTGAGCTAAAGGACAGAAGAAAGGGTTTTTTTTATTTTAAACCATCTATGATGATACTTAATTGATGTGAAGGTGGTAGGTGTCCTTTGGTGGTGGTGGAATATCCTTTATGGCAAATTAGCAGTCAATCTGTGCATAAGAGATTCAGGTCACCAGATGAAATGTACCTACAAAATACTATACAATGATTCAATGAAATAATTACTTTGTCACTAAACTCACCATATTCAATTTACTACGTTTTAAAGCTATATTACATATTTTACAACAGAAGGTCTTTCAAGATTGTTATTTCATATTTTCAATATGTATTAATTCTTATAAGTTAAATTGTCATTAGTTTCTATGATGTCACCAGAAGTTGTAGAGTAGTTCAGGTCAACCATGTCAAAGAAAAGAAGTTACCTACCTGCTTGTTCATTTTTTCTTGCCTTTTTTTAAAAACACTTTGATATGTATACTTCATTATATTAGATATATTTAAAATGCTGTTACATTCACTAATGAACAATTTACCTACAATAAGTCTACAGTTCATTCATATGCATCAGCATCAACAAATATTAACTGAGATATTGACAGGCTTAATCACAGTAGTGGTGCAGTGCCACTATGGTAGCTTAGCTGACTGTCAAGTGCATAGTAAACATGCAGATGATGCAGTGTGAATCCCCCTCACTCAACCTCTGACCCACCAATATGTTCTTTATTTTTTTGAAATAATTTTCTGACATGCAATTACAGCAACTTAAGGATTGATTAAGTTTAATTAAATATTCGGTTGACTTGTAATTTGTTAAATTAATTTATTTTACCACAGATACCTTTAAAATCCTTTCAAACAGGAACTATACCTTTATTGAGGGTCCTCATTCAATGTGATGCATCAGTTACATCAGCCTAGTTATGCCCTTGCATTTTCCTTTTGCCAGAAAAAGAGATGCATAAACTGTACTTGATAGGAGAAATAAAACCTAAAATGATTAATATGTTAATAAGCATTACACAATGAGTAAAAGAAGAATGTATATATAATTTATTCTGATATACCTTTGTGACTATTTTAAATTAAGAATTTCCTTAGTTACCACAAATTGAAGTTAATCTTTTACAGTGTACATATTTATTAACTGTATAATTTTATTTGAACCTGTACTATCTTTTTGCCAGTGTCATTCCTTTGTATATTACAACCACCTTTTGTGGAGATGTGTAACAATGAATGGTGCAAAAAGGTTTTATTCTTTACACTTAGAAATTATAGTTTTATCATTCTAAAAGTATTAAATTATTCAGTTTCGGGTGTAATATGTAAAAAATATTTCCAAATAAAGACATTATATTTATTACAAATAATTTTATTTTCAATGTACAATGTAAATTTTATCGGTCTAAATAGTATAGACCATAGTCAGGAAAGAGTCAAATGAGTTGCTTCCTCATTTCAGTGTCAATTATCTTATAAAGGAACTAGAGATTATTTTAGACACAATAGCAAAATATATTTCACAATCAATTTTAATAGAGTTGCAAAAATTATACTTGATTATTTCTAATATATTACCATTAAACCAAATAATCAGGTATTGTTTCTTCTAATCTCACAGTTGATATATAATTTTTTTTTTTAAACAATTTAAAAATATACATGAGACTGACTGATGGCCTACTTTCTTTTATATAATCTAGTAAATTTCATAAAATTTATTTATTTGAAGAATTATTCATAAAACAAATTTTTTCATTATGCCATTTGTTCCATTAACTTTGTAGTATTAA
The DNA here is from genome assembly GCF_047948215.1 of Lycorma delicatula. Classification (NCBI taxonomy): domain Eukaryota; kingdom Metazoa; phylum Arthropoda; class Insecta; order Hemiptera; family Fulgoridae; genus Lycorma; species Lycorma delicatula. Next base: position 125,943,330 of record NC_134457.1, read on the forward strand.
AAAAGTAAAAACTACCTTTAATAGAAAAGCATTAGTTTCTTACAGGGAAGTTGCTTCACAAAGGAAATTAAACTGTCAGTGATATGGCACTAGTGCTTTCCAAATTTTTAGCATGCTGATCAAAAGGAGATGAAATCCTAACTTACAGAAAAACATCTTAAAAAATACAGAATATTTTTAACTTTTTTTTTGACATTGTACTATTATGTAATGTAGCATATTCTGAGCTACTACTTTTCACTACTTCAGCTTCTTACAATTAATCAATTTACTTTTTTGCTTTTCCTACTGAGTACAAGCAATGTATTTTTTAAAATATAACCCTGATAGTTGACAGTGAGAATTATTTAAAATATAAACTTTTATAACAAACTCAACTGACAGTGGTTTGATCTATTATAAAATTTTCAATATTGCACTTCAATACTTTTTCAATCATCTTCGACTTGAAGACTAAGAATAGGTCATAGCACAGTCCTGTTCTTACAACAGATTGTTTTTTGTTTTTTTTTAATTAGGCAGACATATTTAGAATGTGGTAAAAAGTGTATTGGATTTAAATTGTGTCTGTCCTTTTAGTATATCATGTGTACACTACATATTTCATAACTTTGAAGTGAAAACAATTTTGAAGACGTCCTATGTATTTGTGTAAAATATAAAGGTTGATATTATTATTATTGGTAAATTTGTATTTATTTAATAGTTGTCATATGTTTAATGTCATAACTTTCAAATGTTCAATATATAGTTTAAACTATATTTGAAGATATGTTACATTTGTTTATAAATGATTTCTTTGTACGAAACAGACTAAATTTGAATAGCTCACAACAAATTTACTTTTTTAAAGAGAAGATAATGAAGCTTTTACTATTTGATCAAGAATTAATCATACAGAGGACGGCAATTTAAATAAATTATCAAGTAGATGTTTTATCTGCTTTGGGGCACCAGTAAGAGCCTGTATAGATTCCAATATATATATGTAGCAATAAACTTATTAATATTTATCCTATCAACTGAATCAGTTTAATAACTTACAAATTTACAAATAATGGGTGCCTATCATGTGAATGTGCATCATAATATGTAAAACCATAAAACAAGCTTCAATTTGGAAAACGTTGCTTTTTTTCTTAACTGTAAGCTATAGAATTGTAACGATTCAAATTTGTGTAACTAACTTTATTCACACTTGAGCACTAATGACTCATTAACACATCATAGTGAAACTCCACAAGGAACTGATAATGCATCAAATATTTATGATATTTTTTATTGCTGCTATTTTACCTTCGACAGGTGGCTTATGCTACTTTATGTTGTACCATCACTCAAAAAAGTTTTTTCAATGCAACTGTTAAAACAGTCCCATGGATATCTCTACCTGGCAATTTTTTTTCAAGTGCTCATTTCATCCTAACAGTTTTCATATTTCTTGTGATGATAAGTTCATCTTTGTTTCTTTTATATAAAAACATAATATAATTAAAATATTATTTTGACCATGCTAATCATATGATGGCCTTAAAAGATAATTACCAAATGAAAAGTGATTACACTGTACACAGTATAAGACTGAAGAAAACTTTATTATTACTAGTCAAATCCAGTATTTCATTTTGCTGAATCTATTACTTTCTTAATAAAAATTATATTTCAAACAAAAAACTGCTATATACAACAGAATATGGATATAAATGTGAAGAAAAGAAAGTTCACCATGATGCGTTAATTAATCTTACAACTTTTATAAAGACATAAGGCTCAGGCACATCAAATAGCTTGTTTTCACATGCAGTCCTGAACATATAAAAAGGTTTCAGTTTTTGTATCATTTTTGCTGTTTATTGCATAAGCTGTTGAACTTATAATGAATTACAAGTTTTATACCAGTAATTTACAGTTCAGAAATTTTAGGAAAAAAATTAACCCCATAACTCAGCTTAGTATGTCTGTCAAGACAACTAGACATTGGTTAAATTGGTAGAGTACAAATTAACTTTCTCAGTTACTACCCTGTAAGCCAAGTACTATGGAAAGAAGTTTGACCTCAAAAAATTTATATTCTGCAATGGCAATGGTAGTCTTGTTATCTCTCATTTGCTTTTCTTACTTTCCACACAGGTTTCTTTCTATAATAATAAACAATTTGTGCTTATGAGATAAAGTACATTATAATATTTCCATTTGTAAGAGGATAAAGTAAAATAAAATAATAAGCACACAAAACAATAAGGTATTAACAAATTTAATTATTTTAAAATTATTGTAATTACTATAATAATTACAAGTTGGCATACATGTTAATAAAAAAAAGTAAAACCAAACTTAAAAAGATTAATCTAGGAACATATAATGCTTTTTCTTCCATTACATGATTAAGTGTATATTTTATCACATAAGCTAAAAATAAACATTATTTCAATCAAAACCTGAATAAACAGCTAAAATTTATTAAGATGTGATGTTTTTTGTTGGAACTGTAGTATATAAAAAGAAAATTAAAATTATTATACCACCTTAATTAATTGTTGACTAACCTTAAGATCACACTTTCTAACTTCATAAAAAAAATTTAAATTTTAAAATAGAATTACATTTATAAAAAAGCCAAAAATTTTATTTATTTCCAACACCATTCTATGTAATACATTTTTTTTATTAATATATTTAATGGCTTTTAAGTTATTTTAAATTGAGAATACAGTTATTGTATCAAATATAATACAACAATAGTAGCCAATAAACAAAGATTAAATATACCTTCTCCATTAAGACTAACAGTAGTAAACCCATTGACATAAACATTATTATGTAACCACGATACTTACCTTTTGTCCTATAAGATTATTTATTATGAAAGTCTTCAGAATAACACAAATCATCCTCATTATTAATAATGAATTAAAAATGAGCTTGCTTGTTTACAAGCAAGTGTAAATTAAATATATTGTAAATCTTGCCAATAAATATCAAACCATACAATTTACTCCTTTACACCAAAGTTATTTCATGGTAAATTGATTCTGTTTTTATGGAAGATAAATTTTAAAACTATTATTTTCTTGAAGTTTTTAATTTGAACAATTTACTTTTGTAATGTAATTAATTAATCTCACAGTATTTAATGAATTTTTATCACCAGTTCAACTTTTTTATAAAAGTGAAGAAATGTAAGCCTAAAATTTTAATAAAATATCTAAATCACTATCTGAATTGATGCTGTTTTGACCGATATAAAACAAAGATTATTTAATATAAAACATATACTAATATAAGGGTTAACAGTTTCTCCATATGTACTAAAAGTAACATTTATATAAGACATTAAAACCATCTCAAAGTACAGTTTACAATGGAGGTAAATAAAGAAAACTGATTTTGAATGGGAATAAAAGTAGTTAGTACTGCTCTTTTCGTGACAATCTTTACTAACAGTCATAACAATATCATGATAAACAGTATGTATTATTAACAGAGCGACAGGCTAGGAACAGATTTCAATTACGGAATTAACTAATTCAGTCCAATACCATCCACTATTGACTTATAACACAGAAAATACAGATGAGACAAAATAAACTCAATAATCTAAATCTAATTGAAACAGTTATAAGAAAACCCACATTTTAAAACTGTTATAATTCCATTATCCTTCATAAAGAATTCAGAGAGCTTAAGTGTTTGTCTTAAGCACTCAAATGGTTTATGTTTTTGACATGTATTTTTAGACCCACCATACTGAAATTAACTTCAATAAAAAATATAAATAATAGTATTTAACAATATTTCATTTCAGATCTAAAATTATTAAATATAATTGTTTTATAAAATTACTACAAAAACTTTTGTAAAAAATTATTTTATTTTTTGTGTAAAAAATATGTTGACAGCCTTCTATGACAGCAAAATGGTTTCTTGAAAGTGCATTATTAAATGATTAGGTTCATACAACCATTATAGTTACAATTATTGTACAAATTCGTAATTTTATCTCATCTCTTAATAGAACATATACCTAAAATCAACATGTGAGAAAGATAAGGAACAAATATTTACATTAATCAAGAGCTGTGATAAAATAGCTGGCAAAATTAACTTTGGCAATAATGAACAGAAAAACTGGATAAAATTAAAATCAGATGAAAACGGTAAAACCCTGGTCTGATGGGGTCCTCCAGAACAATTGTTAAAGTCTCAGGATCATAACTTTCTTGATCAAGCCCAAGAAATTATATATTTTTATTAGTTTATATATATATATATATTTTTTTTTTAGTTCCATATTCCTTTATAACTAAGTAAAAATACATTAAAAATTAATACAATTATGAAATGATTCATTTTTAAAAGATTTAATTTATAACAAAAATCTTAAAATGAATTTAGAATAAAGAATTATAAAACATTTACATAACTGTTGTATAATCGTATTAAAAATATAATAACAAACAAAATAATGAAACAAATATCTAAGAATATAACCAAACTCAAGAAATTTAATTTAATTTGCTAACAAAACTAAATTATTATAAAATTGGACACTAAAATAAATGTCTTTTATTTCACAGCAGCCCACACATAAAAAAATCTCAATTTAACAACACTTCAAATGCTTTATCAACTTTAATAACATAACTACTCAAAATAATTCAGAAATAAAACACAATGATTAAATATTAAACAATTGAGTTGACCTTTATAAAAGAGCATGATCTCAAGAACAATGTAAATTGTTGAAGTCACAGTGTAGTATAGTTCTTTAGTTGTTTTAAATAACAAAACTGCAAAAAGAATAAACATATTTTAACAATAGAAATAATATTTTACTTATTATTTTGCTTAATGTGTAATAAATACAAGCAATGTAACACAAAACATTCATTCATTCATAATAACAATAAAGTAAGTAAATAACATAATTATTAAAAAAAAGCCAAAAGTTATTCATGATTAAACAAATAACTGAACAGTCAATGTAATAACTAAATTAAGGTCTGTTTATGAAAAACAATAACAAAGAAAACATTTTTCATATTTACAAAATATTATAATGAGACTATAACATTTTAATAAATAATATTACACTCAAGTAGATAATTTACAATACCATACATTAATTATAAATTCTAATGCAAAAAAAGAATCTTCACAAAAATCAATAAACACTTTAAAATTAAAACTCAATCTATTTTATTACATGAAAAACAACAAATTAAAAATAAATTTATAGAATGGATGATAGTTGTTGCGAATAAAACAGAAAATCTCTCTGGAAATAAGTAGTGCTTAGATACTGCTTGTATCTTCCAGTTTAACTCTACTTTAAAAATAAGTAGTTTACAGTTTTAAAGGATAGAATACATTTTTCAGCTGGTATAGTGTCAAATTTAAACAATGAATTAATCTGCTTTAAAAAATAGTTAATATATTTCCTGAGTTATTCTGTACTTATTACTTTTACACTTCATTTTACATTATTATTACTCAGGAGATGATTTTTAATAAGAGATTATATCTTAATAAAGGAAATGGGATAAATGATATCATCCTTGGCAGGATTAACCTTAGACAAATTAGTTCAGAAATCAGTATGCTAAAAATACACTAAGCAGCTGATTATTAAATATTATACAAATACGATCACGATATATCATAAATCTTTATTGATCAGGATCACAAAATGTAGTTAATACTATTTAAACAAAATTAAAATGACTTGCTTTCAGAGTAAACAGAATTTTGCTTCTAGATCTTTCTTTGGAACCATTATGCAGCAACTACTCTGATTAAGTAACAAAATAATAGATTCAAAAAGACTATCTACAATTAAAATTCTATGTATTTTTAAAGAATGTAAAAATAATTAGTTCTGTTTAATAAGTATTTGTGGTAGTTTTTGTTAATTAGTGATTTGAAGCAATGACTATTCATTATCAACCAATCAATTTTACTATGTATATCTTTACCAACAAAACAGTATATACAAACAAAAGACTTTTAAGGATCTCATACAAATAAGTCTTTATAAATACAACTTTATTAATAATTTATTCATTTTAAGTATAAATGAATCTAAATTTAAGTTAACAACTGTAAAGTAGTTTCACTAATTTGCATTAATCGTTTATATGATATTTATATATATCTTTAAATGATAGTGATTCACATTTGTTATATTTTAAATTGTGCATCAATACACCACTAGTTTACACTGTCGTTAGTCACAATTTTTCAATTTTAATTTCACATCTAAATGTTAATAGGCAGTATTAACAAAGTTAATAAATTCTGTCCTTTCACAGAAAAAAACGAACAAGATAAACTGAAATGAAAGCAAACAGGGTCAGTCAAAGAAATTTTTGGGAGAATTGGAAAATCCTTATAAACAAATGAAAATCAGAAAATTCTTCTGAACACCAAAGAAGAGAAACCTGATTCTTTTAACATTTAGTATAAAAAACGGTTCCTATATTTTTTCTTAATAATAAAAAGAACAAAAGTAAACTTAAGTAAAATCTAATATTACGGTAGATTTAAGTTAATCTTAAGATTAGTAAAAGTGACTAAAACATATGAACAAGAAAGAACATCACTAATAAAATATAACCACTGTACAAACTCCATTAGTAAACCATTATAAACATTGTGATTTTTCTTAAGCAACAAGAAAATACAACAAGTAAAACACTCTTAAATACATATATGTTACACTCAAAGTAAATCTAGCCTCTGGTTTCTTCATGAATAAACCTACCAACTATCATTTGCATTTTTTCTATTCAAATCACATTACTTATATTAAATTGCTGGGATGTAACTGTATATTTTTGTGATGGAAAAAATAATGTCCTTAAAATACAAGTGACAGTAGATTTAGTATATCTTACAAATATAAAAGTTTTACATCAAGTACATAATTTTTGTTAAAATTAATTTAATTTTTATTAAAATGAATAGGTAATCCAGTTTTTTTGTGTATATTAATACGCAGTATGTTCATTAAATAATATGTAAGTAAAAACCCATAAAGTATATTTTTAATCAATAATTATGTACAAAATTATTACAAAATAAAATTATTTAATTCTTGTAATAAACAATATCGTACCACAATATTGGTTCCTGACTAAATACACTGGAAGACAAATCAGTCTTATTAACAACGTACAATGATAGTAAATAAAATCATTACTGTAATAAATAAGCATAGTATAATTTAATGTTAATTTTTTAACATTTAACAAACATATACACCATTATAATTATCATTTTACATACTAACAACATAAAAAAAAGAATATCAATCATACAATTACCACCTTATCACACAAATAAATGCATAACAGTAATATTATTATCTGGTATATCTAAAAGTAAATTCCTACATACTTATATCTTGACAGCATTCTCTAAGGATACAATATAAACATAATAGTATACTTCATCTTAACTTGTTATGTACATTAAACATTTCTACAACATTACAGTATAGTTTCTACTATTTTATTTAAACTTTAACATCAATTGAAATAAGGATGGAGAATAAACATAATGTATGAATTAAATATAACAGCTAGATTTATTCAGAAAATATACCTTGGTAAACCATACCACAAACAATATATGCCAGTTACATTTTATTATCTAACAGCTTATAATAAATCAAATACCACTCAGAATAAACCTAAAATATTTCATATATTTTACATAAGGATTTAAAACACTGATGACAAATAAATTTCATTGTTGAATAAATGAAAGAATTTATTTCATGTTTTAAAGATTGTTTTGGCTAAAAACATTACATCTATCACTCCTCATAAATTATTTATTCTTAAAAAAAATATTGTTATAATTACAACTCAAGAATTATTAAAAGAACAAAAACCTATTTGATAATTTTTAATTAAAATAGCAATTCTGTCTAACACCATGTAATAATTATAGAAAAAGTTTATTTTTTTTTAAACTTTCTGTTCTAAAGAAAAAAAATCAGATTTTTTATTAATTATTTTCAATACTCTACCTGACAAGTCTTATCTTTTGAAGTAACTTAAACACAAATAAGAAATTAATTATGGGAGAAAACGTGGAATTTTTCAACCAGAAACCATTCATTATCCCATGTTAACTCAAGGACTGTGTGTGTGTGTGTGTGTGTGTGCGTGTGTGTGTGTGTGTGTATAAAACCACAGTTAAAATAAAACAAAATATTTTTATATCAGCAAATCAACTAACATAAAACCTGCTAGATATAGACAATCACTGATGAAGCTACACAGAACCAGGTTCAAATCTAAGCAAAGATATATATTCATTTTAATATTGATGTGAATATGCATATCGGTTAAGGTTAAATTAATAAAATTACTGTGGAATGCATCAGCCTGAGCTGACCTAAAAAACCAGAAGTGCATGAGCAAAATGTCTGTCATGAGACCGGATATTGTGAAATAAAAATAAAATAATTATCATTTAATGAAGTTTACCAATTCACAATCTGTAGGGACTCTTGTGCTGACTCAAATTAAAAAAATAACACAAATTAAACGAATTTCTGGCATACTATTTTCATAGAAATAAATGTAAAACCTTAATTATAATTCAGCACATAAGTGACTTTGAGAAAAAAGAAAACTGTATATATTTCAGTCAGAAAATGGGTAAACTAGTTTCGTTTTTATATTTAAAGCCAATTTATCTCAAGTTTTTTCTTGAAAGAAACATGATTTATACAAGAAAAAAAAGGACACTAACAATTTTTTTTTTACAAATATACAAAATATACTATGGTGTAAATATTCCATGGTGTAAAAGCTACCTGTTTAATGTTTTCTCAATTTAGTATGTTAATAACATATCTACCTCTTTTAAGTGGAACTTCCTTACAATTATAATTCTTTAATTAATGAAAAGTAACAGATTTATGTTAATATATTTTCCTAGATATCTGGAAAAACCAGAATTTACTTTCATTAGATACTTCTACTATATTAAATACATAAAATTGATGGTACTTTTGATAAATTTTAATTCAGAAGTTTCCTGTTAATAAGAAATTCTTCACATAAAGTATAAAATGAATGTCAGCTGCCAACTCACATGTAACACCTGATTAATTTTTAAACAATGGTCATAATGTAAATAGCGTCCTAAAATATATGTCTTCTAATTTCCTTTCCCTTACGTAAAATATAAGTTTTTTTTTTACAACAATATGATGTAATATAATAAGATGCATGAAATGTCATATAATCAAGGTGAGAGCATTATTATTTACATTATTTGAGAATGTTGATAAAACTTAGACGCATAGGTTCTTTGCTATGTCAAGATTTACTTGACAGAGAAAAAAAGGGCAGATTTTGTATGTTTGGAGAATGGACTATTTAAATTTTAGATAAAGGAAATAAATTTTAACTAACTGATATTTTAAGTGATGTTGCATTTCAAATGACTCTGATAAATAATGACCTCAAAAATTCAAAATCAAAGTAAATTGAAAGAAATTTAAATACTGAGAATAATACTATTTTAAGTGCTTCTTTAAGAGAAAATATGTGCTTCTTTTTAAATAAACATAACTTACGTTTGTTTGCTACATGGATAAATAAACTGTTGTAGGGGATCTGAATAAAATGTAAGCCATTATCAAAATGACTCAGCTACTTTAAAGAAAAATAACCACTCTATGCTAAGCTCATAAGTAAAAGAAATTTCCCATTGTCTTCTTCACAAAGCTGAGTATACAGTGAGTCTTAAGTTTTGTAAGTATAGTTGGTTGATATATGGTAGTTCATTTTGTTTGCCTCTGGCTATGTGTTTGTGAGTGAGTAGTGGGGGTATATAGAATGGACAGCGAAATGAACTACTATGGGTAAAGGCAATGTTCTGATTTCAGTCAGAAAAACACTACCCATCCACATACTCAGACTAGTGCATGTATGTGTTTTTTCCCTTTGCCACTGAAAAAGTACAGTTCCCTCACCCATATCTAAATTACTCTTTTCAACTTGCATCAAAAATAATTATAAAACTTAAAATTACTTAACTTTTGTATATCAGCATCCCTTGCCAAAATTCAGGTGATATTTAGTGACAAGTGTCACACTTTCATTATGTTTGCTGTATACTTCATGGAATTGACCATATAATGGATATCATTATTATCAGACAAAACTACTTTACTATTAACCCTTGAACCTCAAATGAACATGTATCACAGTCATAAGAAAAATCGGGTCAGAGTAAAGCAAAAAAAAGTACAGACCCTTTTGTTGACAAACAGTACCTAAACTCAGTAATAGATGCTCAGCCACACAGAACATTACACACAATGAAATAATTCCAGTTACAATATTTATTATTTATTTCTGGAGTTCCACCTCAAAACTGTAATATCATTATAGCATAATTTTGTTTTGGATATGAAGTAATATTTAAGACATACATGATAAAATTAAAATAGCTTTCTTGCTGTACAACATTATAATGCCAATTATAAAGCCATAATAGCTTAAACTTACCTGTAATAAAATTCACATTTAACACTGTAGATTAAAACAACCACATGTTCTCATTTGGCCTCATAGTAACTTACTGGCTATGGCCATAAGTAATATGCTACTTTTTTATTATTTTATAAAAGTGTCTATTTAAATAATTCTGATGTTGAAATATCACCCTAAATACAAAAATAAGAAGACTGTTTTAATAATTAAAGAAATATTAAAAACTAATCAATGGAGCAAAATATTTTTTCTGTTTTTTTTTTTGTAATATAAACAATGATATATGTTAAAAAAAAATCAGTTATTAAAAAGAAATTTATGTGCCTGGATGAAGTATGTATAATTCGTATACCATTTTATATTACTCTAAAGTGAAGAATACCTTTTTAATTCATGATGATTTAAATAGTGCATTCATTCATTTCAAACTTTAGAATTAAGTGTCTGTACTATGGAAATGCATTTTATTGAATAGGGTGTTGACACATTGATCTGAACGGATGATTAATTACAAGTTAAAAATATAATATGACAATAGCAGTATGGCAAAATTGTCAGCCATCAGTGCAATCTTCATTTTGAGATTTTAAATGAGTATAGATAACTCATAGTTTTTTAATAAGCCACAATCAGATGAGAAAAATAACGGCATTACTCTAGTACTCATTAATCTAGTAGTATTTAATTTTTATAATTACAGATTATTTATCAACTTTTCAACATTAACAAACATCAATAATTTAGTATGCAACTTCAAGATCAAAAAAAATAAGTGGCAAAAAAAATGTAAATCAATTATTAAATATCAAATTTTTTCTTTAAATATAATGAAACTTGAGTTGACACATCGGTTAGAGGATATATAAAAAAAATAAATAGCTTTATAAATTAATTATTAATAAATAATTGTTTTTTCTTATTTTTAAATGAATATTATAATATGGATATAATATATAATCTTATGCTGATCCCTATATATTTCATAAAATTGTTTAAATATCTATCATACATGTAATATAATTAGTACAGAATAATGAATAAGGATTACTTAATTAAAACTGATTAAAAAACTCTGATTCTAAATGTGTCAATTGTTACCCATTCTGTTCTATAATAACAGAACCATTAAGTGATTAAAATGACCAGAATTACAAGTTGAGAGAGCAAATGCTGCATGAAGAATGTTGGCTGCATGGAGAATGATGTGAAGATGATTTATCTATAAGCAGTCGATGTTGCTGTAGCATTTCTCCCATATATAGCCAAGGAGCTGGAGACCACTGCAGCAAAGGGTTTGCATCAGGAGCAGTTGAAGGACCCTCCTGTGGGACTCGCTGGGAACGTCCACTGCGCCCACCCGCCATTAGGCCTGCAGCTCCTCCACCCTCTACTCACATTACCTAAAAACAATTCCTTCATAGGTAATGAAAATGTTAAATTCTACAAATCTTGTAATATAACTTTAAAATAAATTGTTTTTATTTCATTATAAAATCCAGATCATCAAGGAATGAAACTCAGGATCATTTACTTTCAGACAATATCTCTACTAATTAAGCTACCATAGAAGTTAATCTTACACAATAATAGTTACATGATCAGATAGAAATAATAAGTAACCTCTAGATATAAGAGCAATTCTCTACAGCTGTTCAAGTCTGAAACTAAAAAATTTAATTCTATAATTTTCTTTTATAACATTTTTCAAAATCGATACAACTTTTGAATACAAAACACATAACAAGATATGAAAACAATTTAAATCTCTTTATTTTGGGGTCAACTTAGAGCCCAGCCTAGAGGTCCAATTTCAGTGAGCATGCAGCTCACTGTTGTCCTAAGTGTGAAATTTTACTTGAGATCTAGTACTACAGGTGCTAACATGTCATCGGGAGCTATTAGCTTTCAGTTGCATGGTAATGACATCAAATCATCCATTGTGACAACCGATTATGGTTTAGGCTTAAGGGTGCACTAGGAGCCTTTATAATTTTAAAAGTAACTGGTAGGTTGTGGTTTCAAAGCTCAGGGTTTTAATTTTTTTTAGGGAATTATATACATGGCCAAACTTTAGCTTACAGTAACTTCAGCTAATTAGTTTATTATGCAGCTATCAGTCAGGAAACAGAGCCACCACACTGTTCCAGCAGTCTCTTCCATAAGTAAAGAAATATAGCTCTATTATCCTCAGTATGGTGGGTCTTGCAGGGTCAGACCATATCTTCAGAACCAACAATGGGAAAGATGAGAGCAAGAATAAAGAGAAGGGGTATGGAGTACAGAACAGAAAAAAGAATGATCTACACATTAGAGTAGTTAACTAGCTTTCCCAGAACCCAAACCCAGGTGGTGGGTCTTGCTCTGACTGGGTTACCTCATCTTTCAATCTGAATTGCTGAAATTAGAGTTTCTACCTTATATTGCAACCACTGAGCCAGAGCTGCGGTTTCCCCTCATATAGAGGGTGGCTCAAGGTTGGGGAAAATTGGTTACACTAGTGTAATTATTATGCATTGTGTAATAAGTGAATTGGAACTGGGCAACTACCTTTTTCCAGGTGAGTACTTGCAACCTACAATGGATGAAAAATCAGGTCCCTCATTTGACAATAAGGCATTGAGTTCACTGAAGCACTACTGAGTGCAAAGGAGGCAACTTGCACATACAGTACTTGAGAATATTGAATGCATGCTATAATTTATTTAAAGCTGGAAACTGACTCTAAACTCAGACTACACCCAATCTTCTACAAATCCAATTATAAGGAAGAGTGCTTTTTATAAGGTATTTGAATAGACATACAAGTGAAAATAAAACATTGTAAATCAACTCTAAAATACAATATGTTTTTCAATTAGTTAATAATATGCTGGGGAGGGAGGTAATAAGTTATAAATGCAGATAGACCCTGATATTAAGATTTGCAGTCTAATCAAGCACTTCTTCATTGAAAATTTTGAACATACAACACGCCTTGAAGCAAGCTGTTTCATTTAAGATTAACAGACCTAGAAAGTAGGAAAGTTTGGTTTCTGAAATACAAAGTTTACTGAAAAGTAATAGTTTTATATGATTTAAAGAAATAAAGGAAATAACCAACCTGAAGTATCTGGCTAGCTTCAAATGCAGTACCTGGAAGGAGTATCACTGGGCTAGAAACATGGCCAGCTTCAACACATACCATATTTGGATATTCATCATCCCCGAAGTCACCTAATTCCTTAGATTTTTCAACCCATGGATTCCAAACAACTGCATAAAAAATAAATATGATAGAATATATGATATACTTTAAAAAATATTTTAAAATCAACTATACAGATATTTCAATAAATTTGTTTTTAAAACGACTTATATGGGTTGATTCAATTGAGTAGCTAATCCTCAACAATGAATTATTTTCAGTACTGAATAAGGTGCCTAAAACCTCCTGAAATGTATAATGAAAAGATCATCAAACTTTACAAATATTTAAACAATTTTAATGAATACTTTCAAAATATTTGGAAATTGTGCTTTGAAATGATCTTTGTTGATAGATTATATTGGCACACACATATACACACTTAACCTTTAGACGCGTTCTGCCGTGCTATTATGGCAGTGAAAATTAAGTTCCCTGGCATTTTGCCATAATAGTACACTTCGTGTATTGCTATCAGCTGCTGTTGTGTAAAATGACTACTCAATTTATTTAGTAGTAAAGTGCAATAGTATCAGACTATTGAATATTAATCATAGGCCTAATTTCTGTAACAATTGCCAAGAGAAACAGCTGGTTTGAACATTCCTTTACTGTAGCCTGTTCCTCCCACCAAGCTGCCATCATTCCGATTTCTGCTGTGTCGTTCAGTGTTGTTCAGTTTTTGTTATAAAAACATTGTGTTTACAGTAAGTTTTCTTTCCTTAATGTAATTTATCTTGTTTTTTAGTAATGTTGTGTTTATGTAACGTTTTATTTTTCCAAATGTAGTTATAAAAACATCGTGTTTATAATATGAGTTTCCTTTCTTTACCATATTTTTTGAAGTTATACTTCTTTAGGTGCTTTAGTAGAAACTGATTAGAGTGTATTTTCAGCAAGTTACGGAAGTTGTGCATGCTGATGTAAGACCATGAAGATCTGCGCAGACCAAAGTGGATCAGTTTGCACGCACATGCATGTAGTGTCTAATTCAGTCAGTCGTTCAATGCATGTGTTGTAAACATAAGATATTGAGTCATAATAAATATATATTCATATATGCATTTATATACATGGATTTCTGAAGACAGATATTTTAAACTATGAATATTGTTGTTCATATTCATAAAACTTTATTTACATTATAGCATATATTTATTTTTTCTGTGAAAATTGTGTATCAAGATTTGAGGTTATATTTAATAGGTATTATTTTTTATGAGTAAAATTATATTTTTTAATGACAAGAAAATAGCACACATCAGATAAATTCTTGATTTTGCATAAATAATTTTAAATTTACCAAAAACAAAATTTGTTATAAAATACAATATTATACAATAAAACTATTTGTATCATATTTTTCATATCATAAGCCGCTGATAAACCTCGTGCCTATTCAATTGTCATCCGAAGAATTAATGGAACTAAACTAAATAAATATATTTGATGAACTTTGTTTTATATGACAACAGATACTTCAATACTTAATTTAATACTAATCCTAATATTTAATTTAATATTTCAATCAAACAAATTTAATTTAATCTAATACTTCAATATTTAATTTAAGTGTTATTTATTCAAACTTTTATTGAGCTTTTTTTTGTGAATTTATATGCACTTGACTTGTTTTCAATTTGTGTTTAGGGGATATTTTTTTGTAGAAAGTAAACAGTTCAAACATGACAGAAAGTAGTACTTATGTAATTGATAATGAAGTAGCAAGGTTATTAGATGACTTAGCATCAGACTCTGATTTCTATGATGCTGAACATTTCCATATTGTTACATCAGATGAGACTGATGATGAGGATGAATTTGGTAGTATAATGCATAATGGTTCTGGTGATGCAGTAGACCTACAACATGACATTTTTAATAGAATGACTGATTTATTTTCTGGAGATGCATTACAAGTCACTGATAGTAATAACTTGGGGTTTAAGTTTGCTAGCTTGTATAATTGTAAAACTGGCTTGTGCATAGATCCACGTTTTGAGATCTATCACACTAACAAAAACTCGTAAGCTAACTGTATACCTCCTTTTTCATCCTAAAACATTTATTAATCAGTATTCTAGAATGCTTATTATTTAAGTTTTAAATATCATAAACATATCTTAAGTAGAAGTTAAAGTAAATTCAACTAACATGATCGTTTCTGTACTTTTATTTTTAAAAAAACCATGCACATAGTGGGTCACAGGTACCTGCATAACAAACATGTTAAAGAGTTAACTTCAGTAATGGAAGGAATTAGTTCAATAAATTTGGCTTAGCTGTCAGCATTTTACCTTACTTCAGATACTTAAATTTTGACATCCGCATTCCTGAAATATTCATGCATCAAAGTTTACCAATACTGCTACACTTTGATGAATGTTTTAATATTTTAGCATAATTTTCACACTCTTTACCTCCTTTAATTACTACAATTATTTCATAATTGGAAGGAATTTCTAGAATTGCACTTCTTTGTTCACTTCTTAGCCATATGTTATAATATGATAATAATAAATAATTAAATACTGTTTAAATAATTTTCTCTTCAATACTATAGAGCAAAAAACAAATCTTGTAAACAGTAACTTTTGATTTAAATACCACATCCCTATGCGAAAATACCCTTCAACAACATGTATACTGTAATGTTTTTGTTACTCATTTATTGCTTATGTTATTTATTTTTTTACAACCAATTTCTGTGCTATTGTCATGAGGCTAATATACGTATGACTTAAGAACCTGGTTAAGAGAGACAGAGAGGGAGAGGGAGTGAGAGAAGAAAGAAAGAGAGAGAGAAGAGAGAGAGAGAGAGAGAGAGAGAGAGTGTGAGAGAGAGATCTAACAAAAGTTTAACAAAGAAAATTTCTAAAAAAGTCACTAAAATTATCTAAGCCATTTGTAAAATGTTATATTTGTTTCAAGTGAACAATAAGATCTTTAAATGTTAAAAATATTTTTAATCTTGAAAAGACATTCATTAACTCATACAAAATTTCTACAGTAATAGCTCTTACGTTATTTGAAATCCTGAAATCAGAAAATTTTCTACTTACATAAATTAAATGTTAGTAAAATTAAAAAAATATACAAATCCGTATGTCACCAATAAGTTAAGAGCACACATATAAACCATACACCATTTCATAATACACTCAAAATGAACAATGGATTTATTACTACTTTATCTCTCATTCCTCTCAACTCATCACTGCCTCTCATGGTGTGAGTTTCTGCCTCGGGAAGAGATTTGCTACTCTCATCACATGACAACATTTAGGCTAAATAGATATGCTAATTATTTTTTTGAAATTATTACTACACCTATACTACTGTTACATAAATTCTTTTTGAAGTAAAGGATTAAAAATACAATAACCTACGTAGGTTATTGTACATGAGTAGTATAAATAAAACAAAACTCTTACACATAAAACAACAAAAGATGCAAACTTTAACACTTGAGTAACTAAAAATACACAAAAACAACATTCTGAGCAAACAAATAATTTAAAATCAAACAAAATTATGTTTCTAAATTCAATCAAATACTATCGCAACACTCAGCACTCCCAGTGGTAATTTCTAACTTTTAAATGTTTAAAATATAATGTACATCTTAGACATCAAAATTCAAATTTTTAAACAATGTCACAAGCAAAAGGCACTGTGATTTAGTTTTACATGAATTGCGAAGATAAGATAGTTAAAAACGCATTTTTGGCAATGTACTGACAGCATTTTAACTGCATAGGTACAGAGGCAGTATTTACTATGAAAAATTACAACACAATCTTCAATTTCTGAATATAAAAATAAAATTCAGCCTATGTTCTAAATTCCACTCATAGGAACCATGTAACTCTCTCTTACAGAAGGTGATTTAATCAGCAATTCAAAATATTATTAATGAAAGATATGACATATAAAATATGACATATGTTGTTTAAATTTTATTGCTTACTCAGCATTGGAATTAACTGGATAAATTTACACCCAAAATCATTCTCATTGTTTAATAAAAATACTGGTAAAAGAATCATTCACACTGGCCTAGCAATTACTAAGTTAATTACACAATGATTGATACATAAAAGCATGTATATGAATACTGTGATTTATATATTTATAAATACTTGAGTAATTCTATTTACTATATCCTAAATAGTAAAAAATGAAACCTTTCTTTAAAACCATGTGTCTCACCAATGTATATTTATAAAGATTTGATAGATGGCTTGTTTTAAAACTTGTAAGCTTATTGTTTTCTGAATGCACATATTTGCAGTATACTTTATAAAAGTTTCTGAGATCTTTAAAAAAAAGAAAATATTTTAGTTTTACCTTTTTTCAAGTAGGTTGTCTTTGAGACATGTAACATGTCAAATTCTAAAAAAAAATTACTCTTTAGAGGAGGTACTTCTACATAGTTTCAAATCATGAAATATCAGTTTTTTAGTTAAAGCAATTATAAAAAATAGCAACTAAAAAGTTATAGTTATAGCAATTAAAAAAATAAAAATAAATAAAATATATATATATATATATATATATATATATTTAATTATATATAAAAATCTGATGTGGACACCATATAACTTCCTTGTACACCTATTAAACTGCATATACACATTTTCTGCTGCACTTCATTTAGACTTATTTCATTTGAAAGTGAGATACAATCCTTCAATAGGCTAGTTGACTGTTTTTGAAAAACCAGTTTATATTACGCCTCATGGTCTATTTTATTAAAATATAAACCTTATAACACATAGATGATCATTTACAAAATGTATTTTGCATTTTTAAAAACCAATTAAAATTTTCTCGCCAAAATGCTCTAAACTGTCATGACCTTCTCGTATGACGTCACACCTTATAAAACAATCAGATGTTTAATGGATTGTTTCAGGTGTTTCAAAAATTACTAAGTCTAAAATGAATTCCAAGTTTTACAAGTACTGTATAGTGCCTCAGTGTGAAAGTACTACCATTAAAACTACAAACATACTGTTTATTTAACTATATACATGTTTATTTAACAAACTATACAATTTCGCACGAACTTTATGTTACAGACATATTTTACATTTGTCTGTACATATTTTGCCATCACATTTTAGCTGCACATAGCTTAAAACATCATTTCCATACGACGCTCTTGAGGACCTAAAATCAAATTTAGCCATTACTATAACGTATTTCGCCATTATTTAAGAAAAACGTATCTCATAATTAATTACATTATGAGATACGTTTTTCTTTTGACAACTAACTTCAAAAACAATATGGTCAAAATCTGTTATATGCCCACTTAATAGCTGTCAACCAATAATTAGAAAGTTACTGAAAGATGGTGCCACTGAAATGCTGTATTGAAATAAGAAAATAAATAAATAACATTATAAATATAATCTAACGAAACTTAACCTATGCTCACTAGTCAAGGTTAGTGAGTGAAGCAAATGTAGGTTAAGTTTGGTTAGATTAAATTTATAATTTTATTTATTTTCTTATTTCAATATAACATTTCAATGGCACCATGTAAGAACTAACTAACTAGAGGTTGACTGGGTATTAAGTGTTACGGGCATATAACAGATTTTGACCAATAATACCTATACAGCTGACTGTAATATGAGGTAATAATTACTTAATATTACAAAAAACTAATATATGGCAATGTTTATAGTAGTGTACTTACATATTGTCTTAGAAAAAGCCTCATGAATAAAATTTAATATAATTAATAGAGCAAGACCAATTTTTTGCACCCTGCTCCATTGCAAAGGCTTGTAGTTGTCGTACTATTACAGAAAATCATATAACATGCAAAAAAATATGTTTTAGAGTACAAAATCAACAAACCACATAGACCACCGTAAACAACAATCTGACGTTTTGCAAGACATGACTTCATGCGCTCTGACTGGTGTTTTATGTCAAGTGACCAACAGGCTTTATTTTTACTTACTTATTTCTTGAAAATATTAAATAATCTTAAATAAATTAACATATTAGGTTCACTTTCAATATTTTTAGATTAAGACCAATTATAGAAAACAAAATTCTATCAGATTTTCCCTTACTGTCATCTAGCCTATTCTTCAACAAAGGGCAGTTACACAATTGCATTGTGGTGGACATCACATTGTATCACATTTTTTTGTGGTGTCCACATCAGCATTTTATATTAGTTTATATATTTTATGTTTGTTTCATGTCGCTCAAATATTATAGTGTAAGTGAGAACGTGTCGGATCCGTAACCATGAACAAATCGGTTCAAATTCAACTTCATGTACATAAATTTTCTTTTAAATTTAAATATATGATTTATTAATAATTAATAACCTCCATAAAAATCTTTGAATTAAAATTAGAAGTAATAAAATTTTATTTCACTAATAACTTCTGATTGATTTTTGTTCATTTTTTTTTATTTATTGTTATTATTGAATTATTATTTGCTGTAAATTTTTTTTTACAATCGGATGTTAATAATTATTAATATCTCTATTTAAATTAAAAAAAAAAAAAAGATAAAATAAATATATGTACATGAAGTCGGATTTGAAGTGATTTTTTTTTTTTTTTTTTTTTTTTTTTTTAAGGGCGAAAAACGGTTGAACGTTATCATCGCCCGGAAAATAAATAAATAGATAAAAAAATAAATAAATAAAAATAATTTTAGGTTTTTAGATAAAATTAAAACTTAAAACTACTATCACAGAAACAAAATCCGGAATGGGTGTAAAAGGCCCATTCTCGGATAACAAAAACACTAATATGTAACTTAAAACTCTGTTAAAAACTATCACATTAAAAATAAATAAAACTTAAAACTATGTTAAAAACTATCACATTAAAAATAAATAAAACTTAAAACTAAAAAAGGAGATAAAACTTAAAACTAATATCACAAAAATCTTATAACTAATATCACAGACGAATTTAAAATACATACAAAAAAAAACAAAAAAATCCGATAGGGAGTGTAAAAGGCTCCCTACTCGGATAACAAAAACAATACATAGGACAATACATACAATTACGAAAGAACACATACTTATTAAATTTTTTGCATTAACCCTATACTATGTAAAAATATAAACATCCGGTTTAAAACCTCCTTATCGTCACGCAAGATACCACGGATGTTACCAGGTAATTTAAATTTACGACGCAATGCCGCATAACATATGCAGTCCACGAGTATGTGGTTTGAAGTGATGTGCCTTCCCCTAGTGAGATCTAAATATTTCATTAGTTAAAATTTTACTTGGTTATAACTCTGGAACTAATGAAAATAAGTACCACTTATGATATATCGTTGAAAAGCTCTCATTGAGGGCTGATTACTGCAGTTAAGAAAATCCAAAATCCAAATATTTTGGATTTTAGGCTTTTTTGGACACTTTTGGTCCAGTCGATTGCAATGAAAAGGGAAGTGCTCAACTAGAGGTTACAACAGTCCTAAATCCAAAATTTCAACATTCTACGGCTAATGTTTTTGAGTTATGCGAGATATATATGTACGTATAGACATCATGCTAAAACTAGTCAAAATGTATTCAGGGATGGTCAAAATGGATATCTATTGAAATTTGAAAACCAAAATTTGTTACAATTACAATACTTCCTTTACTTCATACTAGATTACTCATCATTTCATTATTATACATTATTTCTCACAAAATACAAGGGCTATTCAGAAAGTAACTTCCAATTTGTTGTAAAAAAAAAAAAACACCAACTGATAAAAAACAATTTATTATATATACAACTTATAGCTGCTTTTCTACATAACTGCCATTCAAATTAAGGCACTTGTCATATCTGTAAACAAGTTTTTGAAAACCCTTATCATAAAATTCTGTTGCCTGTTAATTAAGCAAGGTAGTAACACTACACTGCTTTTCAACTCCTTGCAATATCAAGGACCGGAAGTTAATTTCCAAATATCCCAGAACTGAAATAGCACTAAAACTTACTGTGAGACATTGAAGAAATTGAGAAGGGATAAACAAAACAATTGACATGGCATGCTGAGATCAGGTATTATTTTTCTTCATGACAATGCTCATCCACATACTGCAATATACACTCACGTCAAATCAACAGTTTCAAATGGGAGTTGTTTAACCATCTTCCATACAGTCCTGGTTTGGCTCCCAGTGATTAACAAATGGTTAGGGATTCCGAGTTTTGAAAATGAAGAGGAGTTGAAAAACGGTGTTGCTACCTGGCTTAATTCAAAGGTGACAGAGTTTTGACAGAGATATTCAAAAACTTGTTTACAGATATGACAAGTGCCTTAATTTAGACAGCAATTACATAGAAAATTAGTTAAAATTCATTACTATAAGATGTATATAATAAATTTTTTATCAACTGGTATTTTCTTTTAAGAATGAATCAGAAGTTACTTTCTGAATAGTCTTCGTAGATCAAACACATCATTCTTATTATAAAAAGGCAATAAAAAAAATTTGGAAGAAATCTTAGTATAATGACTATATATCCAAAAATTACATAAATAAGCAAATTGGTAAAGTCTAAAATCGAATAATTTGAGTTATTGCAAACCAATTTAAAATATTATCACATGCAATGCTTCAAATTTTGAAATAATATGGTTAGGGATTTTAAAAGATAGATCAATCAAATTAAGGGCTTTGAAATCAGAACTTTTAAAACAGACCCTTTTTCAGATTTACCTAAAAACCTCCTATATAAAGTCTAAAAATGTTAAAAGCCAACAAAAATCAAAGTGAATAAGCCAAAATTTTATTTATATTTGAAAATCTGAATCATATTTTTTTTTTAAATGATTATCATCAAACTGAACTGTACATAATTTAATCTTATTGTCTTAATTTTATACCATAATTTATCTAATAGTGTTATGGGAAGAAGAGAGGATGAATCTTGTGATTTAGGAATTGATTGTCTGCAACATTAGAGAATAAATGCACAAGTAAAACAATAATACAATAACAACACCCAACAACTTTTACCTGTATCAGGAAAATTGTACTTTTGTATCCTCATTTTTCTCCCAGAAACAACATTGGTAATAATATGTTCTTGTGGTGTGTTTTGGTAAACTCTATCAGTCCACTCACTAATTGTGACTGATTCTCTACCTTCCTGAAACACTGCATTATCTCTGGTCTGTAAAAAATGTAAGAGTACAAACTAAATAAGAAAAGTAGATAGAAAAATTCAGTTTAATTTCAATAGAAAAAACCATTATACATAACAACATTGCAAAAATTACAACTTATAAATTTATCACTTACTGTTAATCTATCAATTAATTCTGCTCAAAAAATTTTAATTGAGTTAAATAGACTATCAGTTTCATGTATTTAATCCTGCAGTTCTTAAATAATACAAAAATTATACTAGCTTTAATTAGTTAAGTATAAATAGTTTTTTCTTTAAAATTGTATTTTCATTATCTTCATGATCTATTGACAAATAATATAAAATTGGAGATTTATTTTTAATAGAAATACACAATATGTATTAGGATGACTAGGAAGTAAGGTATAGTATACTAGAAAGGTGAAAATCATTTGACTAAATGATTTAAAAAAATAAAATGCAGAAAAAATTCCCCATTTTTGAAGTATTTGATTGCCTTTAATTACAAAAGATGAAACACCAGGTAAAGTTTTGTGCCAAACATTTTTGTATTTTTGTGAATATTCATTAATTATAAGTACCACAATTGGAAATATTGCCATCTGGTTTACTTGATGAAGTTAGACATTCTTGGAGCTGTTTTTTAGTTTCTAGATTGGCAAAAATTCATTTTCATTGTCAGATCTTTGAGCATACACTAATCCCTTCATGTGTTCCCATGCAGAGAAATCTAAAGGATTCATATTGAAGGTTATGGTCACTACACTTAATAATAACTTCTTGGTTATGAACAAATTTCTTTACAGTAATGGTCTAGATTTCGGATTAATTTATATAGTGACAAGTAAAGCACAATATTGTAAAATAAAACTGGCAACAAATTGCATAAATTTCTTGGCTTTGGTCCCAAACATATAGAATACCACCTAATAATTAAATCACAACTGAATTAGTTAAAGCTAATATTGGTTGAAATTTATATATTTGATGCTTTTGGAGGAGGGGTGATTTTAAAAAACTTTTTTCTCACAGTTATTTCTTGTACTGAAGAAGCAAAACAGTTAAGAAAATATATACTAGTAATTTAATGTTATCAGTATCTCACAAACAGAAATTACTTTCCAAATTCCAAGTTTTTATGGAAATACTATTCAAGATGTTAAGCAATAATTGAACTTTGTTACCCCTCCCACACTTAAAATATTTATCAAAAAATGACTTCAGCATTCCTACAAATGATTATACACTGATAATTAACTATTAAATTACAATAGCATTTAGAAAAAATCTGATGTGGTTACCACATACATGATTTCCTTGTATGCCTATTAAATTACATATACACATTTTTTACAATCAGGGGTTAATAAATTATCAATAAATCAATATATTTAAATTAAAAAAAAAATTGTTAAAGTTAAAAAAATTAGTTTACAATCAGAGGTTAATAGTTAATCAATACACTAAATTAAAAAAAAAAAAGGAAATGAAGTCGGATTCAACAATATGCCTTTCCCTTGTATGATACAAATATTTCATTAATTAAAAATTTATTCGGCTGTAACTCTGGAAGCAATGAAAATAAGTGCTACTTATGATATATCATTGAAAAGCTCTTAATGAGAGCTGATTACTGTAGTTAAGAGAGTAATTACTTGTAGTTAAGTCCAAAATCCATATTTTTTTTGATTTTGGGCTTTTTTGGACACTTTTGGTTCAGTCAATTACAATCAAAAAGGGAGGTACACAACTAGATGTTAAAATAGTCCTAAATCCAAAATTTCAACATTCTATGGCTAATCGTTTTTAAGTTATGTGAGATACGTATGTACAGACATCACGCCACAACTAGTCAAAATGAATTGAGGGACAGTCAAACAGTCAAAATGGATATTTCCATTGAAATCTGAAAACCAAAATATTTATGATCACAATACTTCCTTTACTTCATACAAGGAAGTAGAAAAAGAGGAAAAACCAGCTTTTATTTAAATTGCTGTGTTCATGTGTGGATGTGGATGAAGCTTTCATTTATATTCCTATCTTTTATAATGAATGGTGTTGTTTTTTTTAATTTAATGACATTAGTGTCTTATATATAAAGTCATTTATAAAATTTTAAGTCTTTATGTCAAGTTCTTCTGAAATTAAACAAAATAGAGGGCACTCGCTCTGAATATGCAAAGAGAACATTCTTTTAAGTCACACTGCAAAGAATCTTTTTCCATTTGTAATGAAAGATTTTAGTTTTGTTTGGTTTTCAATAAAAATGTATTTTTGTAATCTTATTCTGTTTTTGTCTTTAATTACACAGTTTTTAAAATTTTTATTTGTTACTGGTAATTTAACAAAGTAAACATACACCAAACCTAAAAAAGTGCACGCGCTTTTTGAATCTAACTTTTTGGGTTTTTCAACAATTTTCACAGAAATTACTGGAGATGTTTTTTTCTTTCATGTAGGGTTTTATACAAAATAATAATTTATCTCCATAGAGTCTTACTGCAGCATTATTTGAATTTTAAAGAGAAGAAATCTGGTGAAATTTTTCGTTAGGTATAACTCAAAAAAGTAGCATTTCCAGACCTGTGCTTATTTGAACTTTTTCATTATTTTGGTGTGAGGCATATGACTGTAAAGTATGCCAGAAATATCCTGAAGCGTCAATACAAACTATATCTAGCTCTCTCTCATATGTGTGTAATAATGAATGACTACAAAAAATACTCAATTTTGTTGTCTGTTGTTAAAAAGAATAATTTATCAGAAAAAACCACAAAAATATTTTACAAGTAAAAATCTTAAATTAGTTAAAATTGTATAAGAATACATAATAGATAAATTTCAAATAAAATATCACCTTATCAATAAATGTGCAACCGTGTAAACCAGTTATTTGACATCTTCGTACATCGGGAACTTTGAAGTATGTATGCAAAAGTAAATTAAAGCTGAATGTAAGATCTTTACTAGGATTATAAACTCCAATATTAAAATGCAATTCTTTTTCTCTTAATATTAATCGATAAGTAAGACGAAACCTGAAATATAAGAAAAAAATATATATTAACAGTAAAATACTTAAAAATAATCTATTTAACTTTGGTATACAGTCATATATCATACAACATTGAGCTCTGGAGATGAAATACAGTTCACAGCAAACCCATAAATCGTATTTTATTACATTAAAAAATCAAATTTAAGAAAAAACGAGCTTGAGGTTTCATCAACAAAAATTACACAACACAAAGTAAATAGATTTAACTGATGTAATATAACATAAATACAGGACATTAATTTTTGCTGTTCCTATTATAGATTCACACGAATATATATCAAATTTCCAAAAAAACACAAGAAATAAATGTAAATAAATTTACTGTTAGTCATAAAAAGACTATTATCAGAATAAAGCCTTCAACATCCTTGAATATATTTTACACATAATTAAACTTTTGTGTTGTATTTCTGTTTTCACTATAATGATACTGTATTAAATGGGATGTAATTATTATATTTTATGTGTCAGTTAAAAAGGAATATTCAAAACAATAAAAATTAAACTATTATTTTTTAAATGTTATAAGTTTCCTGAGCAATAACTGACGCGAGTGGCTAAATTCTATAAACTCATTAAAATTTGGTATGACAGAACACAATTTCTTCAAACTCTTACAACCCAAAAACTCAGCCTATTCAACAATGGCCTTAAACATAATCTACATTATTTGAATACTAACAGCAAAAATGTAAAACTCATCTTCATTAGTATGAAAGGGCCTATTAATTTGGTTGTTGATCATGACACCCCCAAACAATCACCGAAAATCGTTGCTGGAGGAAATTTGATTCAACTACAGCAAATGGGTTTTTACAGACCACTGAATTTATTTATGCCATTATGGGTAAAAGTAGCTTCATCCAAAAATAGTAAGAAAGTATGACTAAGCTGTACCATCTGAAGAATGTTTTCCCTTATATCACCATGTACGGTTGACATTGAAATGAAGCATGAGCTCTGGGAATGTACCATTCTCACAATGATTATTAAACATTTTACAAAATACTTTATGGTTTGGAACTACTTGTCCAGAACATCTATGTCAGTATTTTTCCATAAGCTGGAGCACTTTGTGCACTTAATCGCAAGATCTATACACAAAAATCATATCAGCATATTCTGCATGAGTGAAGAGATGTTACATTTTATAAAACAAAGAATTCAAAATGGTATTTCACTTTTTAAAATTCGGATTCAATTGAAAAAAGTTAGGTATAGTTTAGGGTACAATGAACACAAATCATTACATAACTTGATTCTCAAAAATAATTAAACACAATTATATGACAATTAGAGTTGTCAACCTAATTTTTTCAAATGTCTCAATTTATTGTATTAAAAACAGCCATTTTTATTTTTTTATAAATTCATAATACTTCTTTGTTACAAATAAGTTTGTTCTGTTTTGTTTTTAGTAATAAAAGTTGATTTTTTTTATAGATTTTATTACATCAATTTTCTCAGAATTAAATTCCTTATAAGTTTTGTTAATAAAATTTACACATTTATTGGTCATTTATCAAAGCTGTACTTCAGACAAAAAAAAACTTTTTATCAATAAATTTTTACGTTTTACGTTGGATATCAGAAAAACTACCAGGAGTTACAGTTCTGGAACCTGTTTTAATCTATTTTTCAGATCAAAAAACATAAGAAACTATCAAGTTTACCCCTTATATAATGCCTTAAAAATTTCAGTATGACGTTATTTCACCGGGAAAACTGAAATCCAGGCAAAATTTTTCGCTAACCATAACTTTATAACAAAGCATATTCAGACATATATCTAAATGAACATTTTCCTTATTTTAAGCTCTAGAATCAGTTCCAAAATTATTTCCCTTTCCTCCTTAATCACCAGTATTTATGTACAATGTCTAACAATGATCTGACAGCCCATTTTCACATCTTGAAAACAAGTTCTGATTTTTTAAAGCATAACAAAGGGATAGTGAATTCAGATATACATACACAGGTATAATAGATACTTAATAATGATGACAAGATTAATGTTTTATTAAGGTGCTCCTAATGCAAAACAGAATGATTTAATTTTGCTACAGATGAAATCAATTTGCTCATCACATGAAAAATTATAAAATAGCAAATTTAACAAGATACTCACAAATCTCACACTATGCAAAAGGCAATAATTAATTAATTACCTGTTAACTAATCTACATATAATCAATCAGCTACTACTTTCCTGACCAGTAATGTTTTTATCAGCTTAATTCAATCATTTAGTTGTTCATGAATAATTTTTTATTAAACCACATAATACAGAAAATTCAAGTATTATGCATTTAAATTATGAAAGTAAAAGTTTACAAAACTTTTTAATCAAAACAAATCTATGAACTATAAATAAATAAATTCAAAAACAGAAAATACCCTAGAAACATTTAAAAAAATAAAATTCTAAATCAACTATTTGTGCTCACTTTTATCAATCCCTCTTTTAAGTACAAATATTGACTGAAAATTTATTTTTTTGTCATGATGTAAGGGATGAAAATTATTTTTATTTATAACTACAGATGCTAACTTAAATATAGTTACTGGTGGTAATGATGAAAAAGTAATTTTATAGCATGTGAAAAAATGCTATGGCTGGCCGGAATTCAAACCTAGAACCCTCTGGATGAAAGGCAGAGATGCTAAAGTGAAAAATGTTGAAATGGCAAAGTTAACTAATTTTATTAATATAATTTTAGTTCATAATATTACTTCAAAAGGTTTTCACTCTTGGGGCTATCTTCAGTGTTTATAAAATTTAGTTTTTGTTTTGTCATTTCAAAAATGTATAATCATAAATGACTGTTTAACATCAAATTAAATGTCTAGTTTCAGATTTTATAAACTGTTCTTGAATGTTTTCGCTTTGCCATTTTATTTTAATAACCAATTAGCTAGCATAGGTTTTTCTCTCCATTGTAAGTTAGTTGAAACATGAAAACAAGACAATAAAATTACTTACGGATAATTCCACATGGATCTAGTCAATTCACTGTCCATTATAGAAAATACAGCTTCAACATCACCACTTGGTAAACGATCAGGTGCTTTCTCTAGGTTCCATCGAATGATTCTAGCAAAACCATGTTGAGGACCAAATGTCCAACCACCAAACTGGGCTGAAATTAAAAAAAATAAATAAATTTCCTGTTTTTATTTTCTTAGATAAAAATTTAGGTTCTATGAATCACCATCCACAAAGTGATTTATGTTTACTTACCAAGCATCCTTTTTGCAAATACATTTCAATATCCATCAAGCTCAAAAATAAATGAAAGTAACCAAAATCACAAATCATTGTTTAATCACCTTTTTTTTTAAACAATTATAAAGTTTTTAATTGTTTTTTAATGTAAGGTAAATCAGTCAGTAAAGTACCAAAATATTTTTACCAATTATTTCAATATGTTGCCAAATTGTTGTTATCAATTTGGTGGTTCATCCATTTGTTTTATCTTTGTAATTCTGATTGTAATACTTTTCAAAGAGTTTCAGTTCTTTATTATTTCAAAATATTGTAAAATAAGTATAAAACATTATAATGGTGTACAAATAGAAAGTTAAAAAGATAACAAACAAGTTTACTTGAATGGAAGTTAAATACAAGTTTACAAAGATATGGTAAAATGTAATGATTTTAGTGGTATTATTAAAGAGAATTATTAAAAAGTTTGTTTCTATTTATTAATGGAGTTATTACTATTATATAACACAGTTGAGAGTACTACAAAATCTTTAAAGATCAGCTCCATAAATATGAACCCCCCCAACCCAACTTATAAAGACTGAAAATGATAAACTGGCCCATAACAATAAAGACAATGCGGAAATCCAAGCTAAATATTTTAACAAACTCCTAAATTGCGAAGAACTGACAGAACTCCTAAACTTCAACACCAGCACCCCAATAACATCAAAAGGAAACATCAACCCTCCCACAATAAAAGAAGTCTATCAAGAACTGGAAACATACAGGAAGATTAGCAAAAGTTTGTCAACATCTGGATCAAAGAAGAACTAGGATGACAGCCCTCAACCATTTGTTTCACAAAAAAAGGAGACAAAACAGAACCTAACAATTACAGGGGAATTTCACTCCTAGACACAACATACAAAATTCTATAAAGAAAATCAAGAACAAAAACACTGGCTTCACACTCACATGTAAAAACTCACAACATGAATATTTTCAACACTAGAAAGGGCATAAAGATTGGAATATATGGAAAAGTATGAGGAGGAGTGCAAGGTCCAAACAGTACTATCAAAGAGACGTGGATAATGGACTGACTAAAGTGATTCTATGCAGTCACAAAAGATAATAATAATACAAGTAATAAAGGAGCTATTATTTAAATATTGTAGGCACTAACGTAATAAACAATTAAGAAATTGCTTTCATTTTTGGGTGCCATTATAAACAAGCATTTAATTAAGTTAAAAAAAATTATTTATTATTAATAATAATTAATAATCTTATTACTATTAATTTTTTTTCTAAAAATTGAGAAATTATGTGATAAAACACTGATAAATACTCTATTTATCAGAATTCACTCACATATATTATTTATGTCTCACAAGACAAATTACTACTACTTAAATCATATGTTTGGACAGAAAAATATTAAATGGTGCTATTTCAAGAAAACAGCATCAAAAAAATCTATCATATATATAATTTTATAAAGGAACTAGCTCCCAGTCTTGCAGCTTCGCCCATGACACTTGTGTTTCCTGTAACGGTCAATCTTTTTATTTTATGTATTTTAGTCAAGTAACCGGAGGCAGATGCAGCCAGTCACATATACAGTAATGGAGGCAGTGGCTTTGTTGGTTGAGTCACACATACCTTCACACCCCTTAAAAAAATTGGAATTCAAAAAAATACTGAAATTGGTTTTTAAATAAATATTTACCCGAAGAGTATTTGCAAGCACAAATTTACTGAATATCTCATTTAATATAATTGAGATTGGGAAAATTTACAATCACTGTTCAACATTTTTTTTTTTACTTTCTTCACCCCCTCTCAAGATCGAATTTCAAAAATTTAGAAATTCGTTTATTCGCATGAAGATTATACTCACCAAAAATCATGTTGACTTCTTCATTTGTCACTGTGAGATTAAAAAAAATTGTAGGATTTAAAAAAAATTCAAAAATCCATTTTAACCTTTGAAGCTCAGAATTTCCAAAAATGTAGAAATGGATTTGTAGATCTTCACATGAAGATTAAACTCACAAAAAATCAAGCTGATATCGTTTGTTACCGAGAAATTTAAAAAATAATAAATTTCATTGATACTCCAATTTACCCCTTTAAACTCAGAATTTCAAAAAATCATTTTTTAGTGTGCAGTTACACTGTAAGAAAAACACGTATTCAAATTTTCATCAATTTATCTTCAGTAATTTTTGCTTGTTGCTGAGTAAGAATCATTCACGATATGTTGCCTTCAATTTCAATAACACCTCTATTGAAAATATCTTTGCTGAAAAATATCTTGGGAGCGGTTCACTGTAAGAAAGAAGCATAAGAATTTAGCAACTTGCCACCTAATGGCCCGAATGAGAAATGCAGCACTGTAACGGATTATTTATTATTTACACATTTTAATAAATATTTCCATTTTTAGATAACATTTCCAAATAACGGTGAACTGTTAGATCGAGAGTACCTGATGCATGCAAAAGTTAGCCTTAACGTACTAACAAATACCCCGTTTGAATTTTGAAAATCAGACGATTGTTTGCAGAGATATTATATGAGTGCCCCATTGCAACTCCCAAAACAGCACTCCAGGGGCATGCCGTTTGTTACTACTAGTTGATGGTGATGATCGGTCTAACCTCCAACGAGATGCTCACATACCTCACCACTCTAGCCTCACACACAGTCCCCAGAGCAATTATTATTAAATAGAAATGTTTTTAATTTATTTAATATTATTTTATTTAATGTATATTTAATTCTATTATTTTTGTAATATTATTCATTCGATTGAATCGAATCATTCAGTTCAAACCCTGTTCACGTTTCATTAATTCAATTCCTTAAAGTTTGTGCTTCAACCAGCAATCTCCAATACAACATATACATATATATATATATATATATTTTTTAGAGATTTTTCGAGATGAAATATATCTAAAAACCTTCTCACTTATGCCAAGATATAAGTAAAAATTTGGTTGCGATTGATCGAGTAGTTTTTCGTTTATCTTGAACAAACAAAACCCTCTTTCTCTTTAATAATATAGATACTTATTATTGTGTTATTTTGTTATAAACAAAATAACAGAATAAACCGATTTAAAGGAAAATTGCACATCCAACCTTGACAGTTTAACTGTTATACATGAAATAACATATTTTGCATAGTAATTAACAAAAAATTAAAATAAATAATATAAAGATACTATTAACATAAATTATAATAGTACAAAATATAAATGTACGATAAACTGAATAGGCTAATTCAGAAACTAAACTGGATTTGATAGAATGTTAATATTTAAATATAGTTTTAATACTAATAGTCAAATATATAATTTCAATATTTTTTAAGGGTATAAATATATATTAGTGTGATGAAATTTTATGTAAAAAGAAAATACACTTGTATGATGTTACTTGTACTTCTACAAAAATCAGTATATATCTACGAACATGTTCAGGTGTAAAACAATGATCATTTCCCAAATTTATTTATCAACTGCAACTTTATTTACACAAATATGTGGCTATAATTAAAAATAAATTTAATCAACACATTTATATAAATCATAAACATTTGTTTTAACATACTTAATACAAGTTCAAATAAATAACATGAATTACATGATTTATAGAAATATTTATAATAGAGAAAAATTTGTAAATTAAAGCAATAAAAGGTTCAAAAAACTAGTAGTCTTATCTACTGAATATAGACATAAAAAATTTACATTTTAATAAAGAACACTCACTTTAACTAGATAAACATAGAATTATCTTCTATTGTGCTGGATTACAAAATAAGATATGTCAAAATTAGTGTTAACAATATTTGCAATCATGGTAATTATTTTAACATAGTAACAATTGTTTAGTACACTACCCAAGAACTACAATATCATTTAATACAAATAAAACTTGAATAACACTGTTATTTTATAGCACACACAACATGTAAAACCATAGCTAAATACTAATAAAACAAATTTACATTTTAAATGTTTTATGAATATACTTACGAAAAACAAATGGGATACCTCCTCTGATAGCCTTTTTTCCATCAAACACTGCTTGTTTACTGAAATTAAATAAATTACAATATAGTATATCAGTAATAGATTAGAGTAGTTATATAAAATTTGTAACAAAAAAGATGATTTAACTTTTTAGCAAAATACCTTTTATGTTAGTATATTATACATACATACATACATACATACATACATATATATACCAAAAAAAATGATAAAAACAGTTTACCACCAAGAGTACAGAATTCAATAATGCTTCTTACCTTATGCTTATTATTTTTTTTGTATTAGCGTTTTTAAGGGTTTCCCTCATTATCAATTAAAATTTTTCTTTTAAAAAATCATACAGTAAATTCAAAACATTAAATTATAAACGTAGAAATATGTAGTTATAAATATTAAAAAATTATAAAATTTAAAAAAATGTTATGTGGCTAGTCACATATACAGTACGGTACTGAAGTTATTTGAATTTATTTAAATTATATAAATGTGCTACATCTAAGGTGGTTTTGATAAGAAAGTCATTATCAAATTCTGTCTGTACATTAATTTAATTAAACTTTTCTCTATACCTGTACATATAATATTTTTCTAAAATATTTAATTTTTTATTATTATTATCACATCCTTTTAAAATGTCTACTATATGTAAATTTGTATCCAAATCGGTGATTGAATGTTTATTAATTATTAAGTGGTCTGTAAGATTGGAGAAACTTAACTTCTTGTTTTGATAAGATCTAAATAAAATGTTCTGAAAACCTTGCCCTAAATGATCTACTAGTTTTCCCAATATAAATTTTGTTACAATCATTGCATGTTATTTTATAGATATCACACAAATTATTAGGATCGTTATCATCATTATTAATTTTTAAATGTTTTATTATATGATTATATGGTCTATAAGTTATTTTATATTTTTCATCATTCTAAACGTTAACCATGTTTTTCAATAATGTTGTTAATATAGAAATATTTTCATCAACACTTTTATCATTTATAGGTATCAACGTTGTTTCATTATTAGATTTTAATTTCTGTTTTTTATAAATATTAACAATTAATGTCGTGTTATATCCATTTTTTACTGCAATACATTTTATAATATCTATTTCTGAATCCAGTTTTTCTTTATTATTATGTAAGTAATGTATTGCTCTATTTAACATGTTTGTAAATGTATTAATTTTGTGTGCCCAAGGATGATTCAAACTTCTGCTAATAGTTATTTGTTAGTTGTTGGTTTCCTAAATACAGATGTTATAATTTTATTATTTTTATTAATTTCTATGTAAACATCTAAAAAATTTATTTTTCTGTATTTGTCAGTTTCAAAGGTAAATTTTACATTATTATGATAGGAAATATGTTTTTTTTTAATTATTGTGTTCATCATTTATAACAGGTTCATAGACTACCAAAATATCATCGTGTTAAACCCATAATTGAATTTTATGAATGTGGGTAATGCCATATACTATCCTATTCTCAAATTTATGAAAATAAATTTCTGCCATAACAGCCGATAATGGAAATCCCATGGGTAAAGTATTATCTTGTGTGTAAAATTCATTGTTAAACTCAAAATAATTTTGTTGACATATATTTTTGATGATAGTCAATATAGTTAAATTTCGGGTCTTCATTGTAATTTTCAATTTTTTTTTCTTATTATACTTATAATTTGATCTACAGGGACGGACATTAGGGTGCATGTTAGTTATTGTTATAACTTATCATTTTAATATTGTCTAAAACTATTTAATTTGTTAACTAATTCGAACCAATTTTTTATAATATACTTATTAGGTAAATTGATTTTAGATCTGATTATTTTATCTATTGTTTTAATAATAAAGTAACAAGGAGTGGATTTGAAATTAATTAATGGCCATATTGGGTTATCTTTTTTATGTATTTTAGGAAGACCAATAAGTTTGGGGGCAAATGGTCTAAATGGATATTATCTAGTGTGATATCTCATATTATTATTATTATAATTAAAAACTGATTTATAATTTATTATAGTTGTAATTTTTAGAAATTTACCAGTTGGGTCTTTTACTTTTGTAAAATTATTTTCACTTATATATTTTTTTATTATTATATTCATCAACTAGCATAACAACCGATGTGTTTGTTTTGTCTGATTTAAGTACATTACAATTATTTTAGTTTAATTCTTCTTTTAAATTACACAATGCTTTTTTTAAAGTAGTTTCCTATTTATAAGTACATTATTAATTTTATAAATGTTATAACTAATAACACTATGTAATGTTTCTTTATCTTCTTCACTATGGCTAATTCTGTTAATATTCATTTCTGTATCAATAATATTATTTTTTGATAATTTTATTTTTACTGTTATCAGGTAGATTAAATTTAAAAGCATTAGATATTATCGATTTCTCATTATCATTGAATTCTACATTTGTTAGATTTACAAAATCATTATTATCAGAATTATCTAAATTTTCATGTATTTCTATATCTTTAATGTTATACTCTTTGTTAAAATTATTGTTATATAAATTATTACTATAAAAATCTATTTTTCTATTATAATTTTTTATTTTAATCAAATTGCCTATATTTTTTTTATTATGAGAGGATTTTAACTTGTCTTAATATTCACCCTAATTAAATCCATTATTAATTAAACATGACATTACCTAAAACTTTTAATAAATAAAGTTGTATACTGTACAATTTAATATTTATATTGTTTCTTTTATAATATCCCTGTTTCACTTGTTTTACTCTATATCTCTCTGTGAACATTTTTGTTTTATTTAAGGTTTTATTATATTGAGAATTCTTTATATTTATTTTAGCACATATAATATATTATATATATTAATGAAATTTAAACCACAAAAAACACAGTAAATAAATAAGTTAAACTTACCATATTAATTGCAAGAATTGATTTTCGTGGGATCCTGCATCTTCAGTTGTAATTTAATTCTATAATAACCTTAAAATAGATTATTTTTATAATTTGTGAATTTTGAATTTGTCAAAATTGTTACCATTTTTAAGATTTATTATGGGTGAATAGGCAAATTCTGCTGTCCAGTACTAGACAATAAATAAAAAAGTAACAATTTTGACAAATTCAAAAATTATAAAAACTACTTTAATTTAATTATAGAATTAAACACCAACTGAAGATGCAGGATCCTGTGAAAATAGATACTTGGAATTAATATGGTAGGTTTAACTTATCTATTTACTTTGTTCTGGTGGTTTAAATTTCATTTTATATTAAATTCTAAAGCACAGTGGTCAATATGTTAATGAATTATTTGAATTTTCAAAATTATATATATATATATATATATATATGTTGGTGTTTGTAATACATACACATATTTCATCAAAGTGAAACCAGATAAAACTGAGCAAAAGAAGTATGTATCATAAAATAAAAGAAAGCAAAATAATATCTGTGTTTTTCTCTGTATGTAATTTCATAGTAAATGACTTCATAGCCATGCTTTCTCCTCTGGTTACTTTCTGGGAGAAGAAAGCTACAGTCCCTACCAATGTGCAAACACCATCAAACTTTAACCAATGATCCTGCACACTTTCAAGACAACACAGTATATATGCATTTTATTATACTAAATTACTACTCTTAGTACAACTTAAATAATAAAAAGTAAAAAATTCCTTAGAATTTATAAAAAATTTGTATTCAGAACCTGTATCCTAAAATCTTAGTCAATGCAGAAGTTTTATACTTATGATAAAATTTCAACAAAATTAAACAGTTGATAATCTACGATGATAAAATGCAAATAAACACAAGCATCGTTAGACACTTTATACAGACAATAAAATAAATTTAATTATAATGCTTAAAAAAAACAACAACAAACAAAAATATTCTGTGTTTTAACAAAATAATCTTATAAAGTTCATACAAACAGCATGGATTACATGATTCATAATTAATACTTCCCACATTAACAGAAAGATGAAACATGGCTAGTCAAAAGCAGTAATTCATCCTCAACAAGTATGCTAGTAAGTGGGTTCCTGGAAATGTCCATAAACCGCCCTGATCTCTGAGATTCAACAAGTTCTGTGATTTAGTTGTCATCTCCCACTTGATCCATTCTGATTACATATAATTTTAGGAATTAATGATAGAAGGCAATGATGGAGTGAATGGCTGGACTTTGCCAACAATTAGCTGCAACTATTTTGTAATCTAACTGGCTGTTTTGTAAAATAAAAAAGGAAGAAATTATAACTACGCCTCTTGTTTACTTGACAGGTACTGTGAGAATTTGGTCAACCGTCATAGCATCTTTTGACTGCAAGTATTAAAAGGCATACTTGAGGAGCAGCTACTAAACTAATCTTGGTAGGTAGGTATTTCTGCTTCTATGTTTGTCAGTTGCTATTACCAGTATGTTCCAAGAGAACCCAATGGCCAATGTGTCAGATAAGTATGCTTTCCTACTCCTCTTAAAATCTAATACTAGTTAGTAATATACTAATTAGCAACAGAGATCACCTAATCATTTTTACTACATTAAAAATATAATGCAGACAAACAAACTTAAAGAGTAATAAGTGGCAGTTGCATTAAATTGGTAACATTTCCATTTGTTCTGATAATATAACCAGTAGCTTGCTCATTCTTTAACTGCCTATTTCAATAATTTATATTCCTTTAATCAGTCTAGCAGTGTTCACAAAGTTCTGTAACTCTCTTGCTAAGAGAAGAATAGTGAAATTTAAACATGTAAATCAAATTATTGTAGGAATCCAAAGTTATAAAAAAAAAATAATAATAATAATTGCCAATCTTGTAGTAACTGAGCATTTCTTACATTCATACATTGCTTTTTTCATTCTTGGAACAATTTCATTAAATTACAATAGTATTTTTGTTGACAGTTATCTAAATAAAAATTCATCAGCTATCTAAATATCTAAAAATCAGTCAGCTATCTAAAAATAAAAAGTGGGTAACTATCAAAATTTAATTCTACTGTTAAACTATATACCATACTTAAGAAAAGTAAATAGGTATTTTTTTTACTATTCTTTTTAACTGAATTTCACTTACTTTTTATTTTTTTTTATTAAATAGATATACATTATCATTCATCTGTCAATTTACTTTGACAGCCCATTATACATCTGTTATATGGAAACTCACAACCCAGTAATGTCATGCTGCAAATAATGTTTATAATGGGCAAAAACACTGCCTGGCCATAAAATGTATATGCACTGAGAAACAATGCTGGCAATGTGCAATTTTAATCTAAAAGCTCCTTAACTTATGACCATCATAATAACAGCAGTAACATACTTTATAAGCATAGGAATTTTTAATGTAATATAATTAAAATTATTTTTAATTATAATTTTTAACATCAGCTAATTTTCCTATTTTCTGTTAGAATGACAGAAAGGAATTTTTAGTACTACTCATATGGTTGAAATAGACATACATCGGTTTGGAAGTCTTTTACAGTCAACTCCTGATTATCTGCGATAATAACCAGGAGGATCGCAGATAATCCAAAATCATAGCACAATTGCAATTGATCCCAAAATAATATTTTTAGAGTAATATGTGTTAAAATGACCTAATACAGAACCGTAGTTCAGTATTTACATGCACTATAGTATTAAGTTATAACAGTAAATAATAAAATAAAATACAGTACACTTACACTATTATGTACCCGGTAAAAGTAATATACAGACGTTTACTCAAAATACGTATTAACATATAACAAATTTTCACTATTATTAATACTACACGAAAATATATTGAACATACAGTAGTGTATGCACTATGTAATGCATTAACAAACACTTATTAAAACTACAGCACCTAACAAGAAAAAATATATACAGACATTTAAAAGAAAAAGATTAATAAATTGTGCATTTTACTCTTTCGTATGTTTTTTTTAATAAAACTTTTTTACTGTTGATTTAGTGACTGAAAACACTTTCTTTTAATTGAACTTTGTAGTTTGCATAGCATTATAATACCACCTCCCTCTATGAATCATGAGACCT
This sequence comes from Lycorma delicatula, assembly GCF_047948215.1. Taxonomy (NCBI): domain Eukaryota; kingdom Metazoa; phylum Arthropoda; class Insecta; order Hemiptera; family Fulgoridae; genus Lycorma; species Lycorma delicatula. The sequence continues at coordinate 125,982,591 of NC_134457.1, forward strand.
TGCCGATGGTGAGGGGGCTTGAGTAATCAGTAATACAGTGTAGCTGGATCACAGGTGCAACAATATCAGAGAGGTATTTGTTCAGAGCCAGGCTAAGGAATGATTCCTGAAAGAGGGCAGCAGCTCTTTCAGTAGCTGTTAAGGGTGTAGGTCAGGAGGACAAACGGCTATATCAACATTACTCAATCTTCTGAGTACTCTACAGCTGAAAACAATGGAAAACTACAGATGTTTTTTTTCTCCAAGAAAATGTAGCTGTCTGCATTTTCATGTTACAAAGATGGAAGCGCCTTCCTTGGTAAAATATTCCGGAGGTAAAGTAGTCTCCCATTTGGATCTCTGGATGGGGACTACTAGGGAAGGGGTCATCAGAAAGTTAAAAAATAACATTCTCTGAGTTGGAGCGTGGAATGTTAGAAGTCTAAAACAGTAGGTAGGTTAGAAAATTTACAGAGGGAAATGGATACAAGTGTAGATGTAGTAGGAATTAGCGAGAGGTTCAGTGGGAAGAGAAAAATGACTTTTTGGTCAGGTGATTTTAGAATAATTAACTCAGCATCAAATAAAGGGCAGGCGGGAGTTGGTTTTGTAATGAAAAAGAAGAGAAGGAAGAGAGTAGAGTATTTCACAGAGCTTAGCTATAGAATCATTGTAATAAGGATAAAATCAAAACCTAAGCCGACAACGATTGTTAACGTCTATATGCCTACAGGTGCTCATGATGATGATGATGAGGTAGAGGTGATAAGAAATTGACAAAGTAATTAAACACATAAAAGAGGATGAAAATTTAATAATAGTTGGAGATTGGAATGCAAGCATTGGAAAGGCAAGGAAGGAAATGTGGGTAAATATGGGCTGGACAAAAGGAATGAAAAAGGGGACCGAGTTATTGAGTTTTGCACGAAGTATAATTTCGTAATTGCCAACACCCAGTTTAAAAATAATAATAGAAGATACTCATGGAAAAAGCCTGGTGATACTGCAAGGTATCAGATAGATTGACTGCAAAGCATATCTTGGAACAGACATTGATAGTGCATAATTTAGTGATAACAAAATGTAGATTGGGGTTTAAAAACCTGAAGAAAAGGTGTTAGATGAATCGGTGGAATTTAGAGAAGCTTGAAGAAGAGGAGGTAAAGAAGATTTTTGAGAACATCTCAAGAGGTTTGAGTAAAAACAATAAGGTAGAAAATATAGATGAATGGGAAAATGTTAAAAAGGAGATTCTTAAATCAACAGAAGCAAACTTAGGTGGAACAAAGAGAACCGGTAGGAAACCTTGGATATCAGAGGATATATTGCAGCTGATGGATGAATGTAGAAAGTATACAAATGGTAGTGTGAAGAAGGTGAAAGGGACTATCGACAATTAAGAAATACTTACTTACAACAGGAAGTGCAAATTAGTAAAAAAAGAGTGAATTAAAAAACTGTTCAGAAGTAGAAAGAGAAATCATTATTGGTAAAATAGTAGAGCATACCAGAAAGTTAAGGAGAATTTTTTGGTACATAATTAAAATCTATTTACCAAATTATAATTTTGTATTTATAATACAAAAGAAAAGGTTGATAGGTGGGTGGAATAAATTGAAGAGTTAAAGAATTGAATTGTCGAAGAGAATTAATTGAAGAGTCGAAGAGGATTAAAAGGGAGATACAATACTGTGATCTGAATTTAATAAAGCATTAAAAGATTTGAATGGCAAAAAGGCTCCTGGAGTAAACGGGATACCTGAAGAATTACTGCGTAATGCAGGTGAAGAAGCTATAGAGAGAATATACTAACTGGTGTGCAATATTTACAAAAAAGGGGAAGTTCCGTCAGACTTCAAAAGGAGTGTTATTGTCATGATACCAAAGAAAGCAGGAGCAGACAATTCTATTTATTCTAATCTTCAATTCTATTCTTGAAACAATTATTCTGATTATTATTATTATTATTATTATTATTCTATTCTTGAGACATCTATTCTTGTGAAGAATACAGAACAATTAACTTAACTACTCATGCATCAAAAATTTTAACTAGAATTCTGTACAGAATTGAGAGGAGAGTGAAAGAAGTGTTAGGAGAAGACCAATTTGATTTCAGGAAAAGTATAGGGGTAAGGGAAGCAATTTTAGCGCTCACCTTAATAGTAGAAAGAAGATTAAAGATAAACAAGTCAACATACATAGCATTATAGACTTAGAAAAGGCATTTGATAATGTAGACTGGAATAAAATGTTCATGATTTAAAAAAAAATTAGGGTTCAAATATAAAGATACAAGAACAACTGCTAACATTTACAAGAACCAAACTGCACCAGTAATAATTGAAGAACATAAGAAAGAAGCCTTAATAAAAAAAGGATGTTCTTGCGCTTTCAGATTATTAATCCATCCTCAGGAACAATGTGTTATACATTATAATAATTTACTTCATATATCATTAATTATAAATTGAATTTTATAAAAATATAAATATAAAAATTGAATAAAAATTATTGTTTAATATTTGTTTGAGTAATACATAATTTTCAAATTTTGTTTGTTCATTTATCAAATTTTTATTATTTAAGCATATATATCCAATTTTGCTAGACATCTTAGAAAATAATCATAATTACAACCCTGATAATTCTATTAATATTCTTGAGTATTCCAATAACTTTCATAAAACAAATATTATAGAAAAATATTATATATGGCATCCTGGAATAGTGAGTCACTTTGATATTGGAAGGACAGGTAGATGGGAAAAGTGCAGTCAGGCAATTTTTGGAATATGTAAAACAAATTGTTAGGGATGTAGGGAGTATACTGAAATGAAACGACTGGCACTAGATAGGGAATCTTGGAGAGCTGCATCAAACCAATCAAATGACTGAAGACAAAAAAAAAAAAATAATAATATCACACAATGAAATATTGTCCTATCACACCCACAATGAACTATAATACAGAATTATATTAAAATAAGCACATTCAAGTAGCAAATGAATGAAGTAGTAAAACCTATCACAGAATGATGAAAAAACTTTAAATTTTTAGCTTCTTTATAAACTTTTTTCTCAAAGAGGCATCGCGGTTAAACTGCTCGTGGATAATCAGGAGTTGATTGTATTTATAATTTATTAGCATGAACAACTGAAGAGAAAATGTATAAATAAATAAACAAAAGAATTTTAGTAATAAACAACTTCACAACCAAGATTCACAAAATAATTAAACAAAAATTCACTTCAGCAAAAAGAAATTAAAATATTTTATTTAAAATTTCATTAGAAAAACAATCATAAAATTTAAAAGTTGAAAAACTTTATGAATGGCTATTAATAAAATTTATATGGTTTATAATCATCAATAACATTTTTGTAAAAAAAAAAAGATTCTTGCTGATCTTTGCTATACTTGAATATATGAGTCAGATGTGTTCTTTTACAGATATTGTTGTTCAAAAGCTAATTACCATTACAATTACCAGTAACTCCAGTGATGAAGGTGCTATAATTAGCACCAACAGGTCATTTGGAGGAACAACTTTCATTATTTTGAAAGTAGATCATTTATAATATTAAATAATTTAAAACTTTCAGTGTGTTTAAAATGTAGAGTGTATGTGGAACGAAGGGTAGAATAAGAAAGGATAAGTGTTAAATTTGAACAAATTAGTAATTTTTCACTTAAAGGCAATATGGGTAGAAAACAGACACAACAACAAAGATAAAATACATTTACATAATGAAATTCCTTATCGATACATAAATATTTACATAAGGTATATATTATATAAATTACATAACAGAACACTGATTATTTCCATAAGACAAATTTAAAAGAAAAAATGCATTCACTATAGTGAATACACACAAATAAGACAGAATGTAATAAACAAAATTACCAGCTTCATAATTTTGCCACAAAATTTTCTACACAAACCTATTAGAATGATCAAAAGTATCACTATAATTACCAGTTGGATAAAAGAATAACTTTGTTGATAATTTATGAAATAGGTAAACAGAAAAAAACTTTATCTTATCTAAGTGATTAAAAAAAACTTGACAAGTTAACAAATTAAGTCTGAAATCCAACAGATTTATCGATATTAATGTACTAATTTTAAAATCATTAACTTAAAATTGTGATAAAAACATTAACATGTCTTAGGGTTTATTTAAGAAATAAAAAAGTTAATTAATGAAAAAGAATTTCCACAAGTTTCTTTTAAGCCAATTGAATAAAAAAATTTAAATATTCATCTCAAAATTTCAATCACTCAAAAACAATTCAGGTTAATATAATTAAATAAATTCAACAAAATTTTTTTTTCTTAATTTCATTTCATAAAGATTCCAATTATGAAAAACCCTGCAGGAGACTAGTGACCTTGAAACCTTCCATTTTGAGGGGTTCCAGATTTGAATCCTAGTCAGAATTTTTATTTTTCACACGGCACAAAATTTTCATACAACTTGTCTTACACAAGTTTCCTGCTTTTATATTTTTTTTAAAATAACAAATTTAAAATCTTTAGATTTTCTCAGTCTTTTATTCTGTAGAAATGTTTTTTTGGATACGGCCCTTACTGAAGATATTAATAAAAGTATACTTGCAGATGAAATTTGCATAACTTGGGACAAAGGGAATTAGTTTTAAAATTTTGTTCACTTTTTTAGTTTTTGGAAACCCCTCTAGTGACATATTTTTTGTTCAGCTGATATTAGAGCTGAATTACTCAAATTGAAATCTTGAATTCAGATGTGGTAGCACAACTGATTACTAAATACACAGAAAAAAATGACAGAATTGTGTTTTCAAAAAGTATAAGGTGTCAAAAAAAATTTTTCGAATTTTTAAAAAATGTTCAGTGTAGTACCAAATAAAAGAATTTAATTTGCACATGACGAAAACACTACACAACATGATAAATATTTCCTGTCCACCGTAAGTAAAAATATGTTAAACCCCTAATTTTATTTTCTATATCATAAAATTGTTTTGGTACACAATCTCCTCTCACTACAGTGTATAATTATACAACAGAAATTTCTAATCAGAAAAGATTAACGGTAGAAATTCCTAATTTCGATAATACATTTCTATGTTTTTAATTAATATTTTTTAAATAATTATTTGTCAAATTTTCATTTTTCTAAGCCATCGCGAAATACAGTTATTAGCGCCGTCTGAACTAACTGTATTTTATGTAGACCACATACTATTTATACATGTATAATATACTTACGAATGTGGTAAAAACGTTTTTTAAGACTTTTCCAAGAAACTTATTACTTTCGGTCGCGTAGTGTTATCGGCGGGGGGGGGGGGGTAAAATTAATTTTACGTTTTGAGGTATGAGTTGTACGAATATACTATTCATTTAAATCGGGGTTTTATATAAATACAAATCAATTATATACAAATCTATATATGCGTTAGTAATGACGCTAAAGTTGTGCATATGAAAATTTTGTGAAGATTGGTCGAGTCGTTCTTGAGTTACGCTCAATTTAAGATCGAAAAATTGAGTGGGGCAAGTTAAGTGTGGTTCGTTATGATGCTGCAAGTGGGAACGTTAACGTTTCTTTATCTGCGGTACCTATTGTTAGCAACATTGTTATTTTTTACTGCAGTGCGTTTTGACGTATAACTTTTTTGTGGATCAAATTTTTTTGTATAACTTAAGACTGGAATGAGAGATATTTTTTCAGAAGGAAAAAAATTAAATTACGAAAAGTCGGTTTTCTTGCGCAGAACTTTTTGTTTCATATGTTTATGCAAAAGGTTTTAAAAGTATGAACCTTTTGCATATTTCACCTAAAACTCTATCACTAAAAAGATAATCGAGCACTAAAAAAATAACTGTACGAAACGAAATGGATTGAGGCCTTCGTTACATCGTATGATTTTTATTGACTTACACGAAAGTAAGTTTCTATAAAGTTTTTTAATCACGGCTGATGTTTATTAAAAACAATTATTAAATTTTGCTTTTACGTAATACTGAATTAATTATTGTTATTGGATTATTATTATTGTTGTTTTACGATAATAAAAATAATATTGTATTATTGTTCAATATATTATTATTAAATTGTTTATTGAGAAAATTACAAAAGTTTTGAATTAATTACTTTTAAGAAAATACAACATAGTGAAATAAGCAACACACAACACAAAATAATAAGCATAAACTACATCGAGCAATAAATGAAAATGTGTTATAGCTCCTAACACTTAAGGTTTTGTGTAGCATTTATAAGTAACATGGTAGTAAAATATTAGCTCTTCCTTTAACTGAAGGGCACAAAGGTTTACATTTTTTAGATGTGATAAAACCTTTAACAGTTGAAAATAGATGTTATTCTGCTTCTGCTAACGACCGAAAAACACGTTTTTTACATTTCTTTTTTTATCGGGGGGGGGGGGGGGGAAGTCAATGCAAAAAAATAAACTAAGACTAGTCATATAATAAAAAAACGTATACTTAAATTTAAATAATAGGTGGCACGTAACACATTTACGTCCGATGGAAGTGATACATTATATGGAATTAGGGGAGATTACATGTTATGGATGGATTGATCAGGTTAGCAAAACAAACTGCAATCTAACATCAACAAAATTCCATTTACTTTTTAATGTTCAGTTTAATCAATTAATTTACAGTACTCTACTACGCCAGAGTAAGCTGTCAGTTTTACGTAATATGTGCGAAGCTACTTACTACACATTTCATAAATGAATAAAACCGAACGTTTATCTTATGTTTGTTGAAATATTTAACTTATATCCCTTGTATATGTAGGCTTGTAAATAGGCGCTAGTTATCTGTAAGATGTATTTCAAGAAAAAGCCAGCAACCGGTCAAAGTTTGTATGATCCTGATTACGGAATTTTGAAATCTTTACCACTTTTCACAGAGCTGCTGATAAGAAACACATATTTTGCTGCATTTTAAATTACAAAATTTAAGTTACATTTAATAATTTTATTAATCCGTTTATTTATAAGTCTCAAGTTGAAATTAAATCAATACAAGATGGTGTTATATACTGTATTTTGAAGAAGGGGTAAGAACGACAAGGTTGAGCGGAGGATTGTTTTTGCGGGGCATTAGTCATTTGTCGTGGTAGAGGGGGCAGTCACAAAAAGCCGAAGCGGAGCGCAATGCGCAGCTTCAACACCGCTTTTTTAAAGCTCGAAAGATGGGAAACGCGGCGAGTCGCTTTTTGTGGCCGGCCGGGATACCATTCCCCAGCCTCCAAGCCGTCAGCTCGCGCGCTCAGACCCTCTCCCACATAATAGACGATCTCTCCATCTCTTTTCTTGAAAATGACAGCTCTTTCTTGTTTTTTCAAAATTCACTACTATCACTAACGAAAAAGTTTACTACGCGGACCTATTATAAATAATTTTTTTTTAATAAACATAATCGAATTGTAATAAGCCATAATTAAAAAGTAATAATAGTAAATGGTTCATAAATAATGGTAATGTTAATTAATTATTATGAAATCAATTAATACTCAAAATATGAAAAAAGAAATATCGAATACTTTTAAATACATATATTGTTATACAAAGATTTAGAAAAAAAACTTTCAAAAATATCACAACTAATTTAAATATATGAAATATCAGGATTATTTGATTATAGCATTTTTTTATTTAAGTAAACATTATATATGAGCCAATCGTCTGGGGATCATACTCTCGTCTTTTGCACGACGGTACAGAGATTTAATTGAAGAAAAATTATGAGTACTAATAAATCGCAAAAAAATATAACTTCTAAGAACCTATAACCGTGAACGTAGTTCAATTAATTAACTTGTATATGGTACAAGTTTTGGTATCATTTTGGTATAATTTTGGTATCACCAAAATTATTTTAAAGTAAATAACCTGGTTTATAATTGAAATTTATCTCAAGTCATTTTAATTCAATGAAAATGAGATAATTTAATAAAATTTCATTTAAAATTAAATATTAATTTTTTTAAAGAAATTTATTGTAAACATGTTAAAATCAACAGAAAATAAAATTAAAATTCTTGAAAATTTCAGTTAAATCTTTTAAGTTACTTCATTCTAAAAAAAAACTTGCATAAAAAGTTAACATTACAAATAAAGAAATTAAGTTAATTACCAATTAAAGCTGTAATAATTCTTAAAGTTATAATAAACCTCCTATAAATTTATAACATTTGAAAGCAAAGAAAAAATTAATTTTTCATAAAAACTTAGATTTCACGTCATGATTTTATTATAATAGTAAGCTAAATTTTTATATTTAAAATAATAATAATTTTATTGTATAAATTTTCGATTAAAAAATAAACTTAATAAAAAATTATGTCATACAGAGGTCAGAAATACTAGATCAGTCAACAATGCAGTAATAACAGAACAGTACGAGACAGGGTACAGCAAGTGCGATGACATGTCATGATAGGTTTAGGGGTAAATGATGGAATAAGAATTCGTCCTGATCAAAATTAGTAGACTGCATTTCTATTAAGTACTTTAAAATGAATATAAATTACTTAACAGATAAAATAACGATCTGAATAAATTTTTATGCAATTAATTAAAACCAAAGTCTACATAAAAGTTATATGGTATGTCCTTAAAATGTAAAATGAACAAATATATAATCAATTCTACAAAATTACATTTAACATGTAAAAATATATATGTATATTTTTTTTTGTATAAAATAAAAACATGAAAAAATTATCTCCACATTAAAGCGTACTGATCAGTAAAGTTTTAATGAATTCGAAAAGTATTTAATACACAGTTTACTTCATAAAAGTTTTGAACAAATTATTTAACTTCTTTAAATAAAGTTTTATAAATGAAAAAGTGTTCTTACCTTACAAATAATTGCTCCTGATTATTTACTCGCCAAGACACAACAGTGGCACCTACAAAAAGTAAAAGAAAATAATTAATTAACTTAAAAACATATCATTCATAACATTCCGATCAACGAACACTTCTAACGTTGATGAGCATGGCGACTTACACGTTTAAATAGTATAAGTAGTCGCAGATGAACTCTGTAATTAAAGATTAATTGAACGAAATTGATATAAATTTACCACAGAATAATAGCATGAAAACAAATCTTTTAATATCATTCAATAAAACTATTTACTTACCATGTAAATTAATGGTACAAGTGGTATTATTCCCCCTGTCCAGCACAACAACGCTAGTCGGCGCTGCCATGTTTGAATGTGAAACCGCCTGTTCTGCATCATGCCCTGCGTCGTGGAAATGGAATGTGTAGAGGGGGAATGGTATAAGAAACGGACGAACTAATTCGCTATAGTAAAAAAAGTGTTAGGTGTTATAGGACAAAAGTATTAAGAAAAGTAAACAAAAGCTCATTTATTAAACAAATAGGGAGTTTGTTTGAAATCTGATTGTTTAACTTTACAGAATAACAATCGTGTAAAAAAAATCGGAAGAACTGTGTTTCTTTAGGTTATACGCCATATTATTTGATTAATTATCAGAAGTCAAGTAAAAAACTGTTAGTTTATTTAACTTTAAGCAGATGGCGTAATATTTGTCTATTAAACTTATATAAATCAAAAAATTGTTTAAGTGGATGTGATATGAACATTAAACTAATTATAATATTTACTTACATTCATAAAAGTAACTGCGTCGTGAAAGTAGTGTTTCAATTCATAGTTCCTTATTCGCATACGGAACATCGGAACGAAAACCTGAACAGCTGATTAAGCTTCAGTGGGGTTTAGAAATGGATATGCGATGTTCGTGTTTATGATTCCTTCTGTGCAGTCGGTATAAACATACATGTGAGAAGTGGTTTAATTTTGCTTAATGTAAAAGTTTTCACATTTTTGTATTAAAATGCTAAAATTTGGAAGCAAAAGTGATGTTAATTCTACCTATAAGTGCACAGTACGATTATTAGAAGATACTGAAATTTTGGAATGCGATTTCCAGGTGAGTGTTAACTATTGATAACAAGTTCAAAAATCAGGAGTACACTTAAAGTTTAAATTAAGCTAAAATTTATTTTTATTTTTTTAAATTCATTTGAAAACAATAAGTTTTCTTTTATTTCAGTACTTGCAATTACTTTTAATTACATGATGAATTATACACCGATTGTTAACATTTTTGAGAAAATGTTTTTAATCATATTTCTCATAGTTATTATGTACCTCTTCGTAGGACTAAATCATAAACTATATTTTACTTGTATGAAATTCAAATTTCAAATTTTTTGCAGTTAGTGGGTTTTTACAAATTAATAATAGTTGTAAAACTTTTGCAAGATATGTACTGTACTGACCAATTTCTTTTATTTTACAGCATCATAGAATTGAGGGAATGGTAAATACTCATAGATCTGATATAATTTAAATAATTGTGAAAAAATATCCACATTCAATAATATAGCATTGAATATACATATTTGGATATTACTTTATTTGATATTTAGATTTGTCACTGATTTATGTCATTATTTTATCTACTTGACAAATTTAGGCCACAAAAGTTAAACTTCTCTCAGGATATAAGTTATTTCAATTTTTTATAAGTTTAAATTAATTTGTGAATATTACAGTTGAAGAATATAGTCGTTTAGTACATTGGTTGAGTCTAGTTGAAAGGCTAGATACTTGTTCTTAATTGAATTCTTTTTTAGTACATGGTCAATTATTTGGTATAACTAATGTGATATAAATTATGCACATAGAAATGAACGTGACTTCATATTTTCTCTGTTAATCAATTTTTGTTTAAAATCAATCTATTGGATACTATTTTGCATTATACCAAATTAATTATGCTGGTAAAAGAAAATCACTAATTATGTTGATAAATGATCAATTGTAGTAATAACTGATTTATTTAATCTCTATTGGCTGTGAAATGGAGCTTTTGAATCATTAGTGCATGTTTATTATATTGACCAGAAAGAAAGAACCACCCATTCCTCAGCCATCAGCATACAAACTTGCTAATATATATGTGCCATTTAGCTGTTGCTCAAGATCTTGCAGTTTATTTGTTGCAAAGATATCTTTAAAAAAAATACTGCAATTAAAAATTCCTTCTGTACTGGTAACCATTACTTTCATTTTTAATCTATATTTTACTTAACATTTTTCATTTCAATAAAATGTTTAGATTTTTAAATCTTACAATCTTTTTGTGTTTTTTTTTTTTATATTGTAATCCTTTTAAAGTCATTTTGTAAAAATGGTTTAGGCCAACCTGTGTTAATAAAAAAATATATCTTATGAGTTGATTAAAATTATATATGTGATTAATCATCATCATGACTTGGGAATCTGATTGATGTTTTGACAAATTTTTACCAAAAAAAAGAAACTTTCAATATTATGCTGAATAGAATGTACTCCATAAATTTCGTTTTTATGGGATTAGTAACATATTTGTTGATTTATTATAAGTTAAAGTTTGCTTAGTGGTGTTTTATCAGAAGATTAAAGAAAAGTTAAATTCTTTATAATGTGAAAACTTGCTGCAATAAAAACACAGCAAGTTGAGCCTCTTGGTAATATAAGTGAAGGAAAATGTAAAAAAGACAAAAAATCAAAGATTGAAAAAGTAATGAAATGGTCATTTAAATCCATATAAAATGCACGTATAATAAATAAAAAGAATGTAAAAAATAAATATTTATAAAATAGGATTATATAAAAATATTTAGGTAGTCCTTTTGTAGTAATAGTCATAATAGTAGTGATAATAAGTAGTAATTTATTACACCTAATGTAGTATAATATTGTATTATATAATAAATATTAAAAAGTATTTTTAACCAGGTTTATTTTTTATCAAGAAAGCGCTGGTTGATTCTTGTGTACATGTGAAACTTAAAATGATGAATCTTAGGATATAGATAAAGGAGTTTTTAAGGTTAAATAAGGAATTTCTAGCTTTTAAAGTATGAAGTGTGAATTGTATTTATTATTGTATGAATTGTATTTCTTGTGTAAAACGTAAACAGATTCAACATAAACAGAGTGAAATTCTTTGGCATATTAGATTATAAATACAATAAATAAAAGTTAAAACTAAGCACCAAATCATTGAAAAATTTGGATTTTAATAATTTCTTCATGTAAGAAGTATGTAGTCATGTGGGGTACCTCATTCCATATTAGGAAGTAGAAGGAACATGATTCAACCATTAAAAATCCATGATAATTTTGAATGATCACTTCTGAGATTTTTATAAAACATTGATTACCTATTTTTTCATCTTTTACAGTTATGACTTGGTGCAAATTTTTAAAGCCTAATTTATAATTTTGTTGGGTGACTGTGATGATGATAATATTATTCCAATTTTATCAAAATTTGATTAATATTTTTTGAAGAAACTTTGTTTTAATTACACTTATAAAAAGCATTTTTTACATACAATAGAATTTATTTATTAGTCAATAATAATTAGCCTGCTAACTCTAATGGAACATCAGCTAATATGAAAAAATAAAAATTATTCTGAAAAAAAGTATAGTAATTTCAGAGATTGTATTATTAAATTGTCTTTTTTGCTAGTTTGTTTACACTATTTTTTTATATACTTTTCAAAAATATAATTGTAAATCATTTTTTCATTGTAATGTTAATTTTTACTGTTTTTGTTATGTTGTTTTTCTATTCTGAAGAAAGTAGAATAGTTCTGTTATTATATAGTCTGAACATTTTTTATAACTGATATTATTATTTAATCTGTAGCCATTAAATTTTAATTACATTTAACTGGATCCGAGTGGCCTGTTTCAGTCTTTAAATCTAACTGCCAAATAGTAATTAAGCTTACAGTCTGTTAGGAAGTTTAATCTCAAAATATAAAATTAATGTAAAAAATGTAAAAAATTAGAACATACCAGTATAAGAAAATAGAATTATACAAATTATTTTAGCAAAATTTGAAACTATGTAATATGTTTGTGCCATTACCTAAGGATTATGGGTGATCTGATATAAGAAACAAGTCTTTCATAAAAATTGTATAGTTATTCCTAAGAATAAGTACCCCATTCCAGACTTACTAGGAAAAGTGAAAAGTTAAGTAAATTTTATTGCCTTCTTCAGAGATTTGAATGTTTTGTTACATTGTTTTGTTAGAATTCAAAGAACTTTGAATACAGGTGATATTCACCCCTACAGGTACCTCTTCATTTTGTTCACCAGAAGAATATATATATATATATATATATATATATATATATATATATATATATATATATATATATATTCGCCCGCTCTATACCGTTACTTCACGTTTGATTTAGCGGTCAGGTGATATTTCGCTTGCCCTTCCCGTGAAGCCACAACGCTGTGCTCCCTGGACTTCCCTGTGTTCATTAAATTCATGCTTTTGAGAATAATTATGATAAATAAAAATTAAAGCCAGTTCAATTTATAAAAACTATCAGTGAATTTTAATTTCTTCAGAGCAACAGTTTGGCCAGTACAGGACCCGAAGCTTTGAGTTATCTGAAGAAAGCGGGTTTCAGAATAATAGACCTCCATCGTAAAAATATTAGCTTCCATCGTAAAAATATTAGTTATAGCTGGTTACCCGTCTTTCGTGCGGTTAAAAATGTGTTAGCGTTATCTGACAAATACCAGTAGGAGGTGACCGTACCTCGTTTTTTTTCCATTTCTTGTTTATTTTATGTTTTTTAGTCTAGTAACTGGAGGTAGTTGCAGCCCAGTCGCGTCGTACATACAGTAATATTGGCAGTGCCTATTTTAATTGAGTCTCCGCGCCGTACACCGTCGCGCCGCTTAAAGAATCGAAATTCAAAAAAACCCGGAAGTGGTTTTTTAGAAATTTATCTGAAGAGTATTTGCAAGCCAAATCTAGGGAATATCTTGTCGGAAATTGTTAAAATTTGAAATCATTCTTCAGTTTATTTTTTTAACCATTCTTCACTCCTTTCAAAGTCTAATTTCGAAAATCTAGGACAATTTTTCGGAATTTCACAGCCAAAATTTTGTATGCAATTTATTGTATATAATTTTATTTTAACGTTAAGTAGAAGAGGTTAGCGAGCGTAGGTTATGTTTGGTTAGATTATGTTGATTCTGTGTTCTACGAATCCGACGTACATCAACTTAACATAACCTACGTTTGCTTCACTCGCTAACCTTACGTTAAATATACAAATTATATACAACTTATTAATAACAAAAGTGATATTTTAAGCAAATACAATATTGTTATTTTACATTGATTAAAATTAGTTTTTGATTTTTTTTTGGCTGTGAAATTCCGAAAAAGTATGAAATTTAAAAATTGGTTTTTATATATTCATATGAAGATCACACACATAAAAAATCAAGCTGATATAGTCGACACTTTAAACTTGGTATTTCGAAAAATCCTTTCTTAATGTGCACTTAACACTGTAAGAAGAACTTGTGCACAAATTTTCATCAATTTATCTTTGGTAGTTTTGGTAGTTGTCTATTTTGAATCGCCCACTTGTTTTTTTGTATGCACGAGTATATTCATAATGTTTATTACATTTTGAAATAAGTGCATTAATAGAAATAAAAATAGATAAGATTTTATTAATTAAAAAGTTTGGTGACTGGAAACAACCACTGTGTAATTTGTGTTCAATGATAGGATTCAATTTTATATGTATATATTTTAATGACTGATTTAGAAGTAGGTTTCCTCATTTGATTCACCTTTATTTTTCTGCTATAGTATTTTATTTATTTCATTTTCTATATAAAATTATATTCATAAACCATATACTGTAAATAAAAAAGAAATTATAACTGTAACTTACTCTTGTAATAAAGTTATTTTTTTAAACTTACTTTTTTATGGTATCATTTTTTTATTCAATGATTAGTTTTTTGTTATGTTAATTAACAATTCTTTTTGCTTTTTTGATTTTTTAATTATGTGTAGATTATTTTAAGTATCATACATAATAACTGTAAAATATAATGATCTGATGCCTATGCCTGCTTTTAAAAACTTCAACTAATAAAATTATATGCACATACATGTAACATTATCTGCAGCATTGCATCTAGCACAGGCAGTATAGGCAGCATTTTTAGTGATGATTGGCCTGAATTAACAAATTTTTAAAGTTAGCACAGGCAGTATAGGCAGCATTTTTAGTGATGATTGGCCTGAATTAACAAATTTTTAAAGTTTCTAAAATCCATTAGACTTTTATGTGAATTGTATTTGTTGTTTTTTTAATTTTTGAGGATTCCTGTATTACCCCATGCTACTTTATTGACTATATTAGCAAAATCTTTTTTGTGATATTTTTTTGTCTTATTGTCTTCGTGTACACAAAAACAATGTAAAAATCGCAATAAGTGCAAAGAGACAAAGATCTTGCTTAAAGTTTTGGATAGATTCTAATAAGATAATTAGTAAATTATTTTTTGTACACAAAAAAAAATTATTTTTTGTGTACAAAAAATAATTTACTTATTTATATAAGTGGCATGTACTTATTCCAGTACATGCCACTTTAAATCTGTTTGTAACAATCTATGTAACTTTTCTTGTTGTGTCTTTATATATGTAGAAAAATATCTCCCAGACAAATTGAGAGGTCGGAAGGGAAATATTTATTAAAATGTTCAATTTAATCTCGTAAATAGCTTTTAGCAACAATTATTTAGTGTTAACTTAAAAGTATTTAAGATTTTTCTTAAGTATAGCGTACATCAAATCAGATTGTTTTATATGTAAATATGTGCTAATGTGATATCTAATTTATTAACTTACAAGCAAGCCTAATAGAAAGTAATAATTTAATTTTTTTTTTAAATGGTAATTCCAAAATATTATATACATCTTATATGTAAAAAAAATCAGTAGAGTGCAATAGAGGTTCAACAAAGTATAAGATGGCTTACGGAAAACTTATCACATGATTGTTAAATACAACAATCATGTGATTGTTGTATTTTTGAAGTAGATTGCTTTTATTCATTACAGAAATGTTAGGATGAATTTAAAATAGTATTATTATAAAAAACTAAGTCTTTATCACATCAAGATTGTGGACCAAAATACATTCTGTTTTGAGTGATTGGAATATTAAATAATTAATCATTTTTCCAGTAGCATATTTATAATTGTTGGCACAAAGTACATTTTTGCCCAATTTAAAGTAGAACCAAAAAGTACTGCTAGACTCATAGTTAGAAGTGTGATCTTTAAGTTAAAAGCTTTTTATTCCAGTGGAGTTTTTCTTTGTCTATTCACATATCCTTAAATTAAAATATTTCAAATTTTTCTTTGTCTCTAAATTCTATTACACTTTTGCTTTTGTTTGAAAGTTCAATCTTGAGATACATATTACTTCAGAAAGTAATATGTATCTCTGTATACTGTAATTCAATTTTTTATGCGTAAAATAGTGTAATTTTCACAATAACACTTATGTGTTTTAATTTTTAAAAAAGGTTTTAATGCAAATTTTGTGAAAATTTTTAATTTTATTTACTATTTTTCTGTGTATTACGAAATCATTGTGGACATTATACTACTGAAGGATCGGTTCGTTTAACTTCCTGTAAATAGTGATTAACACGTTAAGTAAAGTAATATTGATTTGTACGTGCTTTAATAATGTAATTATTTTATTAATAATTATATTTAAATGAAGTTTTGTTATATTTGTATTAAGATTAGAGTTTCTTAGAAAGGGATTTTTTTTGTTGTAATTTTAAAATCATAGGAAATAAGAATGTAACGTGTGGATTTTTAGTAATTTATTTATTTATTGTAAAGTAATTAATTTTTTTAATAATTATTTATTTAATGTCTCTGTTATTATTTTTTAATATTTTTATAGTAAATGCTATATCTATAATTTTAATGATGTTTCTAAAAATTACTTGGTGAAAAAAAAAATTGGGAATGTGTGAAAGTATTCGAAGTAACAAACAAGAAAAGCTGTACCAGAAAAAATTAATTTTACCAAAATAATAGTTTTAAAAACTATAGTTTAAAACTTATTATTTTTAGTACTAAGTCAGTTAATTATAAATTTATATTTTAGTAATGCATTTCATTTTTAGAAATGATTGAAATTATGTGATTACGGTACAAATATTACACTTTAATTATTGCACGACTAGGCAGAAGTGAAATTTGAGTTTCGTTTGTAAATAAAAAACGTTTTGCATAAATTAAAGATATTTGTGGACACCTTATAGCGTCTTCAAGTGAAGAGAATGTAGACTTTATTCTAAGAGTTGAGTGTTTGCACTAATCGGGACTGATCAGCCTTTTTTATTTTGTTTGAGCTCGTAGAATTTATTAACCGTATCCTCGCAAAAAAAAAAAAAAAAAAATTAAAAAATTACCAACTTCATAAAGAGCTTTTGATCTTGAAAATTGTTAAAATCTAAATAAGGTCCTAGCTGAAGATTGTATCAGCTTTTCAGATATTTTTGTTAAAAAAAAATATTGCCGTAATACTTTTAATTGTATTCATCTTAATTATGGCAAGAAATTTACTAAATTTCCTTTTTTTAATAATAATTAATAAGAACCGAGCTATCTGAAAAATCAGTTAAATCCTCTTAACCAAATCCTGATTTTGCCACTGTGTTCTATAATCTGTTTTTCTTATATAATCTACAATTATTCTACTCTGATTTTGCTTGTATGAACGGGATGTTAGATTTTCATTACACTAAATAAATATTTTGTTGTATTACGTTTGTAATAATACATTGTATAAAACGTATAGTATTCCACTTCGGTAAAAGGATTCTAGGGAATTTGCCTGAATGGACCGAGAGACTATTGCAAAACGTTCATGGAGACGTCCCCAAATGCACGATTATTATAAAATAAAAAAATTGAACCCTTTGAGTGATCAGCGTCAATTTTTTTTTCATATTTTAATATACCGTAGTAAATATGTTTAGGATCAGGAAATCTCAGAATCTAAATATCGGACAGCGGATGACCCGTGCAAAGTCATGACGCGTTATCAGTACTCTAGTTAATTAGCTTCAGTTTTGGGAGTTTCTAGCAATAAAGTTAGAATCTCACAGTTAAGTTAGAATTAAAGTTAAAGTTAGAGTTTTGCGCAGAGAGGAATAAACCATAAACCACCCTTAATAGTCGTCAAGAGTTCGACTGTCTTGGAGTCAGCCGTTGAAAATGACTGACGACGCTCTTCGGTAAATAATTGTCCGTCGTACACATGACTAATAGCACATAACATATGTTACGGTCTTCCTACAATGACTATACGTTTAAATATAAATACGGCCAAGTGTCCAGTGAGATGGTGTTAAGTGTTGCTAAACCTTGAAAATTTATTTCTAATCTTAATCTTAACTCTAACTCTATAACCTTAATCCTAAACTCTCTCCACGGAACGGATTAGCATTTGAACAGGTCTCGATGACTGACAAACTGATAAGCCTGACAAAACTGATAGTTAATTGATTAGAGTTCTGATAACGCGGTTTGGACTTTGACCTTGCACGGGGGTCACCCGTTGTCCGACGTTTAGATTTTGTGTTTTCCTGATTCTAAACGTATCTGTGTTTTATTAAAGTATAAAAAAAATTTAAATTGATCAAGTAATTACCAAATACTTAAAATTATAATTAGGAAAACATACAAAGCTACTAAATAAATAAAATATCTGTGAAATAAATAATAATTTAACTATTATTTAATAGCTTGATTATTATTATTATTGATATTCAATAGACTTTAATTGAGAGGTTTGTAATCTTAACTTAACATTAAAAAGATAAAATGAATGGTGTTACGAAAAATTAACATTGATGTAATATTTTACATTGTTTAGCGCTCGAATTGAAAGAATATCATTGTATTATTTTGGGAAATATATTACCCTAACAGGTGATTAAAGGAAGAATAGAGATAGCGATAAAAGTGATTATCAAAATGACAGATTTTTACGTTTCAAAAAGTGATACAGGATTTAGAACATGAATGATGTATTTGCTCCTCGCTTTTTGATATGACGTGGAAACATTATTCTGGATACGATATGAGAAGAATCTAAACGTGGTATGTGCTATAGAAGGATGTGGTGAATATTATGGTCTGTAAGAGTAAAGATGAAGCGCTGCGGCGGAAGGTATAAACTAGAGGAAATGTCACGAGAAGAAAATTAGAATGTTTTGGTCATATAATGAATAGAGAAACTTATTCTTTGCCGAGGTTCATAATATAAGGTATGAGAAGTGTGGATCGAAGAAGAATGTCCTGATTGTAGTGTTTGACAGGATGGCTTGTCTGTAATTCCAAGGTATTTGTTGCTTAAAAGCTGTTATCGATAAAGTGAAAATTGCCATGATTATTTTATTGTCTTATAGCGGTTGGAAGTAAAATATTCTTGTTCACCATGAAAGAAGATTCTATTTATTTAAACCTAAAAGTTTAATCTAAATTTCTTTAAAACGTCTCCGAGGTTGTCCGGGAAAAAATCCAGATGTGAGTGGAGGAAATGTATTTTCAAAGACATCTTACATCCCATTGCTCTTTATGAAGTAAGAAATTGATTAACAATATCGTGGTAATTGTTAGAATTTTGTTTGCCGAGAAAAGTCTTGCAAACGTCTTTAAATGAAGCCCAAGCTGGACTATCTACATTATTTAACATCGAGTTAAATACATCATCTTTGACTAACTCTCTTATTTGAGGACCAACAAATATTCCTTCTTTAATTTTTCCTTCACTTTCATTCGGAAATTTCTACCTGATGTACAAAAGTCTGGGACTATCCTTCATTGCTTTTACAAAATTTTTCATTAGTCCTAGCTTGATATGGAGAGGGGGTAAAAATATTTTTTTTTGGTTCAACTAAGGGTTCATTAATAACATTTTTCCCATTTTGAGTTAAGTTGTCTCGTTTCTTCCACTCTTTGTTTATGTTTATCCCTAGCTCGGCTGTCCCATTCGCAAAGAAAACTCATGTATTTACTATAGCCTAAATAGCTGTAACTTTCAAATCACCACATATGTTCCAGCTATGTTTTTTATAATTTTTTATTTCAAGAACGTCTTTCATTACATCGTATGTCTCTTTCAAATTAATACCATAAGCGATTGGTATCGAAGGATATTTATTACCTACCGTTGTGTAGTAGAACTACTTTTAAACTATACTTGGACGAATCTATGAAAAGGCGCCAGTCCTCAGGTTTATGAACTTGTCCTGTACAACATAAGCTCATCAATATTTGTGCAATAAACCAAATTATTTTCATCAATAAAGTACTGAAAAAGTTTTTTTTGTCAGCTTCGAAAACCCAAAATATTTGTGTTTTTTTGAAATAAATTCTGACCTTGCAGTCTTGATCCTAACAGTTCAGCTTGATTTTATGATAAATTTAAATCCCTAACCAAGTCATTTAATTCACCTTGTGAGATGTGACTTATTGGAAGATAATTATTGGATTGTGACTTATTGGAAGATAATTCAAAATTAGAATCATTGTTGTCTTCTTCAGTAATGCCTGATTCTTCATCGTTGCTTTCAAAACATACATTCACAGGTGGCTCAGGCACTAGAATAATTTCACTGTGAGTTATAAGCCTGGTTGCAGATTGCAATGAAGGATATTTTACAGCATGTTTTAGATTTTTTAGAAATTCCACACACACACTTGTGTGTGAAAAAAGTAACAATAGGTTACATGATCCTTGGTTCACGGCAAACTATAGGTACACCAAATGGCAAAGTCTTCCAGAACAATTAGTGCATACTATATGAGGAGCCGACGTCTTATCCTTATCACAAATTTTACACTGAAAGTACAAATGGTATGCTTTTTTAATTAAAGGTGTAATGTTTTTCTATTTGATTTTACGGCGAACTCACCACATACAAAACAAAAGTCATCCACATCATTTACACAATTTCGAGGCATTATGACACTGCACTGTTAACAAACTTAAGACAGCAATAATACTGAACAAAATTAATTCATTTCTAAATCCAGTGCTTAATACAAATAATACAGCTGTGTTTTCAGCTACATGTTTTGACTTGCAAAGACATGATTAATCTTGTCCATCAAGGCTCACTCTTCATTATTAGATATGATGTCATAATTTGTACTATGGTATGATTTAATTCTTTGTCTAGTATTGTTTAACTATGTTAACTTAAAAATTAAGTTAACAAAGTTAAACAATAAAAAAGAGCTAAGAAAATAATATAGGAGCTTAAAATGCTAACTATACGTTGAAAAATGAAAAAAATCCTTTAATTAAAATTTAAAAATTTTTCAAAAATGGTGGTTGACAGAAACGTTCTGAGATCATATTCGTTTTCAGCATAAAAAACAGATTAAAATCATTTATCGCATGTTAGGAAACAAAAATTATGTTTAACAGTGCAGTTAGCTCAGATATGCTTTTACTTGTGTAAATGGTTTACTGCCTATGAAATACTTTAAAAATTAAGAAAATCTTTGGAAATTGTTTTTTTTTTTTAAATATAGTATTTAAATCGGTATTGTTAAAAGAAAAAGACAAGTATTTTTTAAAAAAATTAAGTAATTGTTAAATAAAAAGTAAAAATCATCGTTAATTGATGTATTTTTTTAACAGGTTTGCTGCATTCGAAATAGTAACACTACTACAAAATTTTCCCCCAATCTTTTTTTTCTTTTCAAGGTATACATTTTCTATACAAAATTTCTCCCTTCCTTAAATTATTTATAATAAAAAAAGTGAGTTACAAATTACTGCCTTTAAAAAAGATAAATTCAGGGAATGAGACTTAAATGAGGGTCTTATAAATTACAATATGCTGTTTTGTTCACAAGAATGAAATAAGGGAAAAAAATTGTTTCAGTCATCTGAAATAATGTAGAATTCGAGAATGTAAGTTTTTGCGGTTCACTACGAACTAGAAAAAACTTTACACCCATTTTTTTTTTTGTATTCAACTTTTTATCTCACCTTGTTTTAACATAATTTAAAAAGAATTTCGACTTGGGAAAAATAAAATATTTTTAATAAAGTAGCAGTTTATTTATTAAAGTTTTTTTATTTATATTTATTTCGATCTAACTATGATTTAGAAAAATAAAGTCGAGCCACATATGCACTGTACTTTCCCGACGCTGCATCTTAACTTGTTTGTCGATCAAAATAACAAATAATTCTACAAATTAAATTTATTTTATAGTAATTAGCTGTTATTTTATAACAATAATGTAAAAGTTGTAGTTGTTGGGAAATAAGCTAGTAATTATTGAATGAGGCAATGCCCAAAGAAGTTAAGTATACCGTTGGAATTGTCATAATATGCTCTTATGCGGTATGACGTTTTTCTTTTGAAAAATGTAACGCAGTAATGACCCCTTAACAGTTGGAAATTGATATTACTCTAAGACATCAAAACGAGTCTCATAGATTAGGTGCCACATATAACTTAAGACCCAGAATCGAGTCTCGGAGCAGTCGATATGTTAAAAAAAAAAATAAAAAAAAGGTTTGAAAAGAAATTATGAATAATATAATGTAATATTGAATTTTCATGAAATAGCGCTTCTTTTCGAGATGAAGAGTAATATTAGAGTGAATAAATTAAAAATCCTAAAAAAATATTTAATCTATGTGTAAAGTCTCTAAGTAATCTCTTCTCTGGAGAATCCCGCTATCAGAAACAATACGGTTTTCTGTTTTTTTTAAATATTGTATTTGCTCTGAATTGATATATTGACGTTACTTTGTTACTTTTGTAATTTGGTTAAACAACCATGAGAACAATACTTTATTTATAATAAACCATCTAACAATTTCAATATGTAATTAACATACAGAAAAGACTGTACTGAATCTTCCTTTTTATTCTAGTAAAATTGTTTTGTTAACACAAAAAAGAACAGATGTTAACATTGTTTCATCATTCCCCACTTGATATAAGGAAATACATTATTATCTGTATTAAACATTTTTGTAATAATAGATTTTTTATAGTAGCGTTAATTTTAGACTCCTTACAACATTTAGTTTATCATTTTATTGAGATATAAGATGGCTTTATACCGAATAAATTATTTTGCGAAGTATTACAGATGTAATACTGACTGGCTGAATTGAGGCAACTTATATCTGGTTTGCTAAGGTAGATCATCCAGCCTCCCGGCTGTCAATTTTCATTAGTTACAACACATCGCTTGCCGAAGTTCAAATATTGAGGTTTTATAATTATTTTTATTTGTAAATGCAACACTTTTTTTTTATGTCAGTCGACGTATTTTTAATCCTTAAACTATTGTTACATTAAATACGAGTAATACAATTTAAATATTGCTAAATGATTAAAGAATCTCCTAACTAGATTATGATGTTACGAGATAATTCGATAAATCTGTTTAATTTTAAAGATATAATATTTCAACTGGAACAAGAGACAAGTAATAGAATGTTGATTGACAAGCGAGGCAGTATTCCAGCCCAGGTAGGTTGCCTCAACTCAGTTTAATATTTCCTATCTTTATTTTTATGCCAGTTCTTTCTTTGTACCGACGTTAGCTTAACAATTCAGAAACCACTGGGTTCCAATGGTTATTTTACTTTTTTCTTTACTCTTTCAGAAAGGTTTTCGGTATACATTTTTGCAGGTAGTTCCATTATTGTTGAGGAATAAGGTTTAATCTGAAAGCGTGTCAAAATTACACCGTTGATTCTTCTTGTAATATTTTGACTATTTTAAGACTTGACTAATCAAATTCTGGGAGTCTATATTTTTTGCAAATGAGATTTTTAAGAAATAAGGCTGCATTTAATTTGGTATTTAGTTTATTAAAAAATCGCATTAACTCTTTTCGAGATATTAATAATTAGTAGCAAATTTTGTTGTACAACAGTTATCGTAAATAAGCGAGTGAAATAATTTTTCGTTGCAAATTATATCTGTACATTTTTACTTCCTTGTACGAAGTAAAGGAAGTATTGTGATCGCGAAAAATTTCGGTTTTCAGATTTCAACGGAAATATCCATTTTGACCATCCCTGAATCTGTTTTGACTAGTTTCGGCGTGACGTCTGTACGTACGTATGTGCATATGTATCTCGCATAACTCAAAAACGATTAGCCGTAGGATGTTGAAGTTTTTGATTTAGGACTTGCTTTTGTAACATCTGGTTGTGCACCTCCCCTTTTGATTGCAATCGACTGAACCAAAAATACCCATAAAAACCCAAAATCCAAAAAGATTTTGGATTTTTTCTTAACTGCAGTAATAAGCCCTCACTGACGGCTTTTCAACGATATGTCATAATTGGTACTTATTTTCATTGCTTCCAGAGCCAAATGATATTTTAATTAATGAAATATTTTGATCTTATAAGGGGAAGGCACATCGGTTCGAATCATACATCTATTTGTCTTTTTTTTAAATTTAAATATATTGATTTATTGATAATTATTAACCTCTGATTGTAAAAAGTTTTACGATGAATAATAATTCCATAATATCAATAAAAAAAAGCAGAAATTATTAATGAAATAAAATTTTATGTACTTTTTAATTTAAAAAAAAATGTGTATGTGTAAATTAATAGACGTACAAGGAAGTCATATGGTGTCTGCATCAGATTTTTTAAACTAGTTCCCGTATACCGGCGAGATTCAGGAACATAGGTGCTGCTGGAATTTTTTTGTTTTCGTGATAAGAAGTCAGTAATACCAATATACTCAAAAATATTAATCGTAGAAGTTAAATATCCGGAAAAACTATTGTTGTCTAATTGATTCACGAATAAATTGACTGAACACCACATTGTACAGCAGTGTTTTTAACCACTACGAAAACATTTTTAGTACGTTTTTATTTGTTGTGTAATGAGTCTAAATAATTTTTATTGTAGTAGATGTTACTACGTTTTTAATCTTTTGTATTAAAATTTATTCGTTGGTTACAGTATATTTCAATTCATTGAAATATACATGTGGTAAAGTAGGATGTTAGGTAAAATGTTTTAAACCAAGTTAAATAGTTACAAATGAGGTAGCCGGATAAAATGAAGAAAGTGTAGGTAGGTAGTATCATGAATAAATTAAGAGGCTGAATGAGTTTTTGTACGTAGTATTTGTGGTAGGAGGGTGGGTAAGATGGAACAAAGTAGAGTGTAGAGCGGATCGAGCTGTAAACTTGCAGCATTCATTGCTGAACTAATGAAATACTGCTGAAGCAGTACCGCGGGTCAGCTGGTGCCTTGCTGCAGTTACTGGTATCAGACTGTTAATACAGTTTTTCAATGCGGTTTTTTCACTGGCATATTGTACCAGTAGTAATCCTTTCACAAAGCGCACGCGCTGTTTATCAGAGCAACGTACACAATGAAAAAGAGAGACAGAATGTGTGACTAGCTCGAAACTGAGGAATATGTTTTATTTTTAATTCATACATTTACTTTGGTTTTTTGGACTATAATTTGATAAACTTTTTTTGTCTTTCGAATTTTTTCCAACTCGTACTACGCTACTACTATTACTACTACTACTACTACTACTACTACTACTTGCGCTTTGTACTACTACTCTAGAAAGAGAGGGAGAGAGAGTTAAAGAGTGAGAGATTGTGAGTGGTTGCGCGCGCGCGCCTGTGTAAGAAGGAGACAGATAAAGGTCGTCCTCGTATGATTTATTTCATACTTATACGCGTATTATATTAGTTGCATTATGTATTTTCCTGTAAGCCTTGTAATCGCTTTATAATAACGGTAAAACTAACGTGATAACATGAATTTTTATTTCGTTGCTGAGATTTGCCTTCAAAAAATTAAAGAAAAGTAACTTTATGGACTCTTAAGTTTAAACATAACTCGAATTTGTCATGTGAATTTATGCTCTATTTATGTCAACCAAAAAAATTCTATTACTATACTAAGTTTTACTAACTGCCTAATCTTTTTTTAATAGTCTTCATATTTGGGCATTTTTGAACTAATTTTTTTTGTATCGGCTATTTTTTTTGTATCGTGATAATCACACTCGGTGACACGTTTGGTTGAGACTACGGAGTAGTATACACACTGACTTTCTTTCGGGAGTTTATAACTACTATTCACAATAAAACCATTCTACTTAGCTATCGGCAGTTCATCATACCACCGCCTAAGTTATTGGTATAATTTCAACATATTGTTTTATTACACATAATGAACGGTAACTTTCAAAAGGTTAACGAATTTCAGTTGTCTGATAAAATAACAGAAATATTGCCAAATAATTTGTACAAACTAGACTAATAGTAATTTAAGGTTTCACAGAATGCAGACTTACATGTTTCTTTTTTTAATTTAGATTTAATTAATTAATTTTCAAAAAAAAAACCATCCGGATGGCTGTATTAATACAAGATACTAAATATGTTTTTCACTTTTCGGGCATTTATATTCTATTAGCACGCAAATATACGCATTTTTATACATTTACGGAATAAACTTACAATAATAATGTTACATAATAATTATCCTAAATATTTACTGTACACTAAATTTTTATTATAAAAACATAATGCTTGAGCACTCACCACCTGTATTATCATCGTCATGACTTTCAGACTCTTCGTCGTTGAGGTTAATTATGAAAGGACCTACACTGCCTTACAGGTTGCCTGCTTGCCACATTCATTTTGTACTTTTTTCATACGATTGCTGTAATTTTTCCAATGTGAAACACTTGCTGTAGCAAATGCCCTGGTTATTAGTGCTTGTGTTATATTTAGCCACAAACTTTTTAATCTGGCTTCATATGAACTCAATAGAATTATTTTCACAGTGATATGGTGGTAAACGAAGAACGATCATTTTTTTCTCCGCGGCCATTTTGTCAGTGACACGAATTTGAAATTTATGTTTAACTTTGTTTAGTTTTACAAGTTTTTTCAACTATAATACTGCCCTGAGGATTTATTTTTAAGAAATCATCATAAACATTAGCATTAGTATAATCGTTAACCTTTCCCCACTCGTAATTGGCTTTCCTTTTTTACGGGCACTTCTGTTGGCTAAACTCATTTCGGGTAAAAGTAAATTAAAAAGGAAACTAAATATACGGCATAAATGGATTAAACAATTTTTAAAGAACCTGCGCTAGGCGTCAGAGCTCAACGCCTTTTTTTCAGCTCTAAGTACAATTACCTTCATCCAGTCCTTACTGTTGCTCCATACTATTTCCCCCCCCCACCCCTTGGCGGCCTTGTCTCGTTAATTACTGCTTTTGGGCTTTGTCAGTATCATAAAACGAACAAAAATCCGGCTTTCTTACGAAACGAATTTTTTAACGTGAATCCTGATGCTATAGTTATACGGACAGCTCTAAAAACGTTAATTCTGCTGGTTGTGCTTTTGTGATCGGCAATAGAACCTACATGTTGCCTTCCCAGTATCGTCCGTATTTTCATTACAGAGCAGTATGCTACTAATAAGGCTTTAAAAATAATTAGTCCAACATTTCAACATGTACTTGTTTGCTCAGATTCCGTGAGTGCCTTCAGGCAATTAGTGACGTTACTCCAGACCCCTGTTGTCTTGAGATTCAGTGTGTTATTTCGCAAATGACTCAACGTAATACAACTTTGAACTTCTGTTGGATCCCCAGCCATATTGGAGTTTCAGACAATGAGCGCGCAGATAGCGCGGTAAAAGATGTTGTTTTTAGCCTACTTCTACCAGTCGCGTTGTAACGATCTTGTCTGTTTCTTGAAGAGGGTTGTTTACGATGGATGGCACAGTGAATGGGATGCTACTATTAACAATAAACTTCATCCAATTAAGCACACTTTGTCAACGTGGAGATCCTCATGCAGAAATAACCATCTAGAGGAGGTTATTATTTGCTTTTTGCGAATAGGGCACATTAGGCTCACTCATGGTTATCTGATGACGCAAAAAGGTGCATCCCTTTGTGCCCCCTGCGACTACCTTTTTTTTTTAATCTTGTTAACCACCCCGGGGGTAACTGGCATCACCTAACGGCATTACCTCA
This sequence comes from Lycorma delicatula, assembly GCF_047948215.1. Lineage (NCBI taxonomy): Eukaryota > Metazoa > Arthropoda > Insecta > Hemiptera > Fulgoridae > Lycorma > Lycorma delicatula. The sequence continues at coordinate 126,010,627 of NC_134457.1, forward strand.
AGTTACACCCGTAGTGACGTGGAAGCAGATTGCCCCACCGTAGCTTAGCCACTTCATTCGGCCACCATCGGGGTCTTCCGTACGTCCTCGAGACATCCGAACCTTCCGCTTCTGGATGGTCCCAATGCCTCTCTGCAGGGAAGCTACCCACCCGGTCCCCCTGCGACTACCTACTAACAGTGCACCACATCTTTGTGGATTGTATCTGTTATGTGGCATCGCTTCGGAAGTTTAAACTAGGGGCTGACATGTGAAATATGTTGGGGAACAATGCAGTGATGTTATCGACTGTCTTGATTTATAAAGGCTGCATCTTGATCCAAGTGTTTAATTATTTATACGTTCCTTTTCGATTGTGTAGACCGTTTGGCGTATGCCGGATGCTAATTTTTATTCTTTTTAGTTACATTTTTAATTTTGTATCCGCTGTGGTTTTTATTTCGTTTTTAGCATACCTTAAAGGCTTTTTAGTTTTAAGATGTATTTTTACGTTGTTAGGTTTTAGTTTTTAATTATTTTTTAATTATTATTTTGTAACATCTATTTATCTACATCAAATATGTCGTGTCCGGGTGATGAAACGTAAAAGCGTTTATCGCTCAGAAAAAAAGTTAACTCCTAATACCAAAGTTTTATTATGAGGATCACGGCCGTACTCTAAACGAAAAGTCTACAAACAGAGTAATAACAGATCCGCTTTCATGAAAACATAACACACTTTGCTTTTTCCTGCACGTAGCCATTGCTCAACTGACGATCTCTCCTGTCGTTACACTGGGCCGGCTCGTTTATTCAAGGTCATAAGTAGCTGTAATACATACACTAATGTTGAGAAAAAAATCAACGCGCGCTACATTGCTTTTTCCGTATTTTATTAACCCCTGTAATGCGCTGAATAATTTGTGTTCATCTGTATAACAATCTGTATATCGACTAATCTTTTATTATTTTTGTATTTCTTATTCAGCTTATTCCAACTCACACCACTTCTTTGCATATTGAAATTATCCATAGCTGTTCCATCCCCGGTAGTTTCCAGATTGTTAATGTGGTTATTCTGATCCCTAAAAGTAGTCATGGTGGAGAGGAACAATTTGGGAGAAAATGTATACGAAGTCGTACGTCGTAATGCTATTATATTGGTAATTTCTTCACTTTTTTTTTACTACTTCTATTATTTAATATTCTTGAAGCCCCTCTTCTGGTCTGAAGAATTCCACTTTCATTAATCATATGGTTTCCTCTTAATTTAGTTTAATATGATTTGACATAATTTAGTCAAGATCACCGGCAATATAGAATTTTTCGTTTACCAGATTTATTTGTCAGTTATTATAATTGTGGATAATTTTATCAAAATGGTATAATACGCAAGCACCTGTTAACATGATAACGCGGATTAAAAAAAAAAAATATTTGTAAGTAATGAACATGAAGATCGTATTCAGATCAAGTAATAAGCGGTGATAAGACATGCAATCTAACAACTTTAATAGAATAATATTAATTAAACTACTTGTAAGTTTTTTTACAAATTGTATTACAAAAAGGTAATCTTAACATGTTTTATTAGAAAGTGATCTTTTTTTTAGTGATCGTAGTAGTACGATAAATTAAATTAAAAAAAAATATATATATATATATCTTAGTTAATAGAAATATGTACTATTTTACTTCATAACAAGTGTATTATTTTTCTTGTCAGTCGCTACACATCTTCCCTTAAGAGACGAAAATATATCCATCTACTGCCATAAATCCTTTTCATTAACCGTTAACGCAAAGATTCTAATTGAAAAGAAAAAAAAATTAAATAAGAATAAGAAATTTAAAAGAAGGTTTAAATAAATAAGTATTTTTATAAAATACTTCTTCGTATTGTTGGTATTGAAATGTTTTAAAGAAAGTATATTGTCCAGTAGTAATTCAAAGCTTTTGGATGATAATAGCGCCGAACAGTATGATCTTATGTTACAGTATTTTTAATGAAAATTGTAAAACTTTGTGTATGCTTCTTAATTGATATTATTAAATTACACATACTATTGATCAAGGCTAATTGAATAAATTAATTGAAAAAGACAGTAAATTTTAATAACAAAAAATTATTGTTTTTGCAAATCTAAATATTAAGATATTAAAATAAAAAAATCATTGGAAAAAATTGAACATTCTAATGCAAGTAATAAAACATCAATACTTGAAAACTTAACATTAAAGAAATAATCCCTTAGATTAATTTTGTTGATTTTAAGAGAGAGTGCTCAATATTATCGATATCGATTGCTCATTATTACTGAATATTACCGATTGTCGGTAATCTAAACCATGTTGCCCTCTCAAATAATATTCCTGATACATTACAATAAGTTTGGTTAATAGTTTATTTATTAAAAGAAAGAAATTTTTTTCATCGATAGAAAATACTGGACCCAATTTTTTGTGGTTTATCAAATGAAAAATTAAAGGATAAAGGAATTAAAGCTTAACGCCCAATCTTTTGGTTTTGTTATTAATGTATTTTATTATTAATGGCTGCCAATAAATATTTATTAAAACTCTTTTTATAATTTTTTTTATGTATGTATATTTTTATCAATAGTCCCATTAACAGTGAAAGTCTTAGTGATTTATCAGTTTAGTGTAAATGTATCGGTAAACGTATAGCTTGAAACAACTCATGCCGATCATTCCTGAGATGTGTGGTTAGTTGAAATCCGACCACGAAAGAACGCCGGTATCCACGATTTACTATTCAGATTCTAATCAAAGCAACTAGCTTTATTAGGATTTGAACCTGAGATCGCCCGACTTCGAATTCATCTGATTTACGACGACAAGTTTACCACTAGACCAACTCGGTGGGTTAATGTATTATATATATTTAATTGAGAAATAATAATAGTTCGTTCTTTAATTATTTTATATATCGTTTGTCGTTTGTAGAAAGGATTCCGCTTCGTGAATTTAACTTCAATTTTTATAAATATTCTGTAGGACAATGAAAAGAGGATTATGTAAATGAAGGAAGTTGTCAGTTTGAAAGTGATTTACAAATAGCTTTTCATTCTCGTGGAAACCTACTTTTTCTTTTTTCTTTTCTTAGAGAGAACTGCGGAATTCTTTTGATATTCTACACTTAATAATAGGAAACAAATTCCTTTTTTATAATATTTTATTGGTAGTTTCTTTTGTCTTTTGTAAGTTAGGAATAATATTTAAGGTAACTGATTTTAATGATAATTTTTAATTTAATTTTTACTATTGTTTGAATTTTATCATATAGTTTTTAGAATTTTAGTCAAAGTAGTTTGTATCTGCCTTTTACATTACTAAGTACTAGTATTATACCTTTTTCATCAGACAGTGAATTAATATTCAATTTAAATAATTAATTAATCTTCATACCTTCTGTAATTCTGATATAAAATCAGTTTCATTTTCTAATCACTTCGCCCTAAAATTAATTGTAGTAAAAATAAAGTTAAATACAGATTTTAAATCATATGGTAATGCTATCATTTATCATAAGATTTAATGATCGTCCAACTTAAGTAATTTTAGATAAGCCTGCCATAAAGTATTTTATAATAGGATATTAAGACTTTCATATTAGCTCTATTTTATATATATTTTTTTAAAAATTAAAACAAACTAATTTAATCTGATTAAAAAAAATTGAGTGAATAATAAATATAAAACAATTTGGTGTGAAGATAAATTCTTTCTTACGAAGAATAAAATTTAAATAAAAACTAAAATGATAATAAATACTTAAAACATATGCCCACCAAAATGTTTCCGCACAAGTTAATATTTGTGACAGCCATTGCTAGTACGCACATATAGATTGTTATCGTTAGTAAAAACTATGAGTCATTAAGTAAGTCATTAGGTAAGTCAAAAGTAAGGAAACCCCTCAACAACTTCAAAACCGTTCCAGATAGAATATTGTAACCTTCAGAATAAGGTATCGGTAACTATTCTACCTTTTGACGTAAAATAGAATTTCAACCCGTTATTGGGGAGTGTCCCAGGCGTTGTAATTCAAATATTTTAAATGGTCTTTGTGTGATATATAATTTTGAAGGACTCTTTCTTTAAGGCAAGAAAATGGTAAGTTGGTACGATGTCTGTACCCAAAATGGCGGCGGGATAAAGATTGGATTTTGAAAACATTACACTGATAATTTAAGGAACTGTTATCGCAAATAAATAAATTATAAAAATTTTATTAAATAAATTAAATTTATTTAAAAAAGATTGTTTAATAATCGTAACGTTCGAAATGTTCTCCTGTTGTTTGACAGTGTGCCAGTTGGTTGTAAAACAATGATATTGCAATATTTAATGATTCTCTAGTGATATTTTATGCTGATTATCGAATTCTATTTTGTAAATCATCGATATTTTTGGGTTTATTATGATAAACAGTGCTTTTAAAGTGCTCTCATAGAAAGTAATCCGATGGTGACAAGTCGGGTGATCTTGTCTGGCCATTCTATTTGACCCCCTTCGGCCAGTCCATCTTCCAGGAAACAATGCGTTTAAAATTTCACGTACATGAAAACCGGTATGAGGCGGGGCACCATCTTGTTGAAACCAAATGTTTTGGACGTTGGGGCCAACAAGATTTGGTCCAAAGTTAAATTAAAGTTTGTGTTTCAACCGGCAAATCTCCACTACTCTACTCTACTCACTCACTCATACACACGCGCGCGCGCGCGCGCGCACGTTGTGTGTGTGTGTGTGTGTGTGTGTGTGTATATATATATATATCCATATATTTATTTAGCCTATGCCACTCCCGGTAACGTAAGGATTCCAACGCGGGGTCATGCATGTAAATTGGTTCAGCTGTTGAGCTGCTATGATGGAACATACATACATATCTCTTAAATACATTACATTCCTTTTTTGGCAGTCGTGCAAAAAAAAAGAATATGACTCTCTAGCAGACAGTTTAAAACTCAAACTGATTTTATTTATTGACGATATTTAGTATCTGAATGAAGTTTTATATCGAATTTCTGATAAAAAAAGTATAATTATCTTCTTTTTTTTATCTTAAGCATTTGAAAACGTATAGTCCACACCGATGCAAATTGATTGAAAGTTAAAACTACAGACATTAACAAAAAAAAGAAACAAATTTTTATATGTTTTGCGAAACTAAAAATTTATAAAAATAACAAAAACAGTAGGTGATATTTAACATTTTATTAAAATTAAAAGAACATTATACATGAGTTTGTCTAACATTGAAACTAACTTGTAACTTAACATTGAAAATAAAAAAGGCCTTAGCTTATGTTTCTTGTTTCGTGTTTTTGAATATAGTTTATCTGCAGTATACAAAAGATGTTGCCTCATTTCTAATCCAAAACATAAATTTGAAACCAGCAAATATGTTTTTGTTTTGTAAGCAGAAAAAATGCTTAGATTTGAAATATTTTTGTACCTAAAAACATTCACACGCTAAAAAACACTACGTTTTGAAAATATTTAGTATGTTGACTACTAAAAGGTTTGCTATTTGTCGGCCATCATGATGAAAATTATCTCATTTGTCCTTTCAAATGTAGCCTAACAAATCGTGTCTTAAATTGATTTCTTACATTGACAATCCACAAAATACAAAAATTTCATGCTGCTTGCTGTTGGTATAATTTTCTCATTTCAAATTAAAAAAATAAATCCCTTTCGGCACACCGGAAGGCGGAAGTAGATTTCACCGGTGCTAAGTAGAGGATAAAAAAATGTCCACCTTAAAGTTAAAAAAAACTTCAATATGGCAATGGTTGCATGTGAAAAAAATTTCACATGTTTAGTATACACCACAAGCTCCATCTTATAATTCCAGCAATATTTTGGTCGTCCCTTGCCGTAAGGGTTGGTCATATCAAAAAAAGTTTCAGACAAAAGTTTTTGTTAATGTTTAGAGGACTAATGACCACCTTAAACTGATTCGATATTGTGCCTATTATGGTAGGTATGGGTTTTTTGTCTTCGAACCCCATTTTTTTCACCCCCTGGGCCAGTAGTTAGTGACATAAAGAAACTTTACTTAGATAAGTTTTAGTCCTCTATCCAAAGAATAGTAGGAACTTTAAACGAATTCGATATTTTACTTAATAAAAAAAGTTGTAGCAATATTTTGTTTTTTCGAAAAAGCCACCCCATTTCTACCTCCATGGTCCGATTTTCCCCGGTAACGAACTCGATCGAGATTTTGGATGGAGTTATTCTTAGGGAACAATTTGAAAGTGATTGGCAGAAAATCACGGCAGTTATCGTGTCCACAAGAATGTAAAATATATATATGTAAACTTTTGAGCTGACGGTGGTTTTGGGGTCTGGGAGATGTGAAACGCGAAGATATGTCGAAATTTTCCCGAAGTCGAATCATGGTATCCATTACAATAGCTTTTTTATGAAATCTACCTAAAAGTTTTAATTTTGACCTAAATTTTATTTTGAAATCCTCATTACATATTTTTGGCTTAACTATTTTTTTTGTTTTAAACAATGTGCGTTTAGAAAAAAAATGATTGCAAAATTAACATTTATTGTTATACATTTTTTGGACTATTGTTTATATTATTTCATAGTAAAAAAAAAAAAACGAATTATGCAATAAATACTTCATCATTAGTTCTCTTTTTGTTTTGCATGTTAGGTTAAACTAGCGTGTTTGTTCTCAGGAAATGAGATGTTGAACTGTAATTAGACTTATCTGAGAGAATCTTTGTAACGCTTCCACTTAGCAGCCAGTAGATTCTTGTTCAATTAACAACAGTCAACTATTTCCTAAAACGTAATACAAGATAATGTTTCGGTATTCGCATTTACTTAGTACAGTAGCTTTACATCACGTATGAAGATGAAGTATAACTTTCTAAATATATTCACACGCGTGCACACGTACGTATCTCTTTTTTCCCTCTACACTCGTACACCCCTTTTGGTTGAGAGCGGTTGTGGTACTCTTCAACCTTTTTATTCCTCATCTTTTATTTGCACGTTCCTTGTGAACAGTTTGAAGTAGAATGATTTTTTTCATCTACACAGAATCGTTTTGTTTTCGTTTTTTGTAATAAAAAATTTCACTTCTCGGAATGAAAGTATTTTTAATTAAATTCATATTTGCTCTGAGATGAAAAAAATATATATATCTTGAGAACTAAAGTTCTATCAATGTTTTAAGCAACGTATCGAAAATTATGGAAAAATGAATAAAACTAGTTAAATTTGTTGAAATGCTAAAAATTATAGAATTTAATTAATTTGACTTTTAAAAAATAAAAATACTGATGATGCCTTGATTCAATTTAATAACACAGTTTCGCATTACTTAAATAATAATAAAAAATATATCAGCAATGTACTTTGACCAAGGCTTTTGATACTATAACTCATAAAAATTTAATCAATAATGCCGAACATTACGGAATAAGAGGAATAGCATTAGATTTATTTCGTGATTACTTTCAACACAGATACCAGATTCTAATTTTAAATTACTCATACAGTGAACTTTTATCAAATTATGAGCTACCAAAAGAACTGTATTATAACCTATTATGTACATTTGTATGTGAATGACTTACTTGGACTTGATTTGAATAATGGAGGACTTATCTCCTTTGCAAATGATGTAATTCTAATTTTTAATAATAGTAATTCATGGCACAGTTGGTTTGCTTGGTATTTCTCCCGCCACCACCCCATTCAGTCGGTCTAAAGCATAAGACCGAATGTCTGTGCCACAAACGGCTACTGAGCCTCGAAACAGTTTAGCGACCAGTGTTCTAAATAGCTCCTAGAGCTTACCTAACAGCGTGAGCGGACACCGGCTTACGTGTTCCAACCGCTCACTTATCATATATTTACTAAAATGGGTAGGCGCACCCCGTCAACTACTAAAAATATATATGAATCCACAAATTAAAATTTACTTCGTCTAGACAAGAATTCGCTGCCACGCTTAGGTCGCTGAATGCCAGCAAGTACCCGTCCACCATATTAAAGCGCTTGGAGCCTTAATTGGCTGGTGGTCAGCCACATATTTCTAGGTTAGCTTACCAGAGCAGTGCGGTAGGAGTCTTTCCCTTAAGTAAACTACTGATGTCGGTTGAATATAGCAACCGCATCAAGGAACTCCCACACGGTCTGACAATGCGGCTCTCGCCACAATGACTCGCAGCTTGTGAGTGGCCAATTTTCCCCTTGATCTCCAGGGGAAGTTCCAGGGTGGCCCGGTCTCTGGCCCCCCCCAAGAGCAGGGCAGTCAAACATCAGGTATTCAGTTGACTGGACTACCCCGCAGACGCACAGCTCAAATATCAGATGCCAAGCGGAACCGAAACAGATATTGGTTCAAATTAACATGGTTGGTGAGCACCTGGGCGCACCCGTTGCCCTTAAAAATAAACTCGAGGCATACCGGATACCGTCCTCCCAGATCCCGTATAAACTTGTACAGGTATTTTCCCTTTGTCGTAGTGTCCCATTCCAGCTGCCATACTTCCATCGCGAGGCTCTGCAGCTTCATGGCAGGATGTTTATGATATGGCATCGAAAGGCATTTCACTGTTGTAGGATTGGTTGAACTATAATTTCCTAGTTTAAATTTAAAAAAAAAACTAAGCATATAACTTTTTCAGTCATTGTTAAAAACGAAACTCAGTTCGATTCAAGATAAATATTCACACAAAAAATTGTACTGTAATTAACTCAATACCTCCTAATACAAGTAAAAGTTCAGAAATTTAAAAAAAAAAATACGGCAATAAAATATTTGGGTCTAATTTTTATTTATTATTTATTGACGAAAATTTTAAATGGAAATCTTACATTATTTCTGTATTGGGAAGACTGAAATTTATATCACGTAAGTTTTATAAAATAAAAAAACAATTACGAATATCTCTGTATTGAAAATGATTTATTATGAGATTGTACAATCTATTTTTCAGTATGTAGAGGAAGTATATATGATACTCATATGGGTGACGTATTTTTAATGCAAAAAATGATAATAAAAAAAATTTTAAATAAACCCAGAATCTATCCAACGAACCTAATATTTAAAGAATTCAAAGTCGTGACAGTAAGACCAGTTGTATGTGATGAACATTATCATGTACTTTTATAAGTATAAAAAATGACTTTTAAGATAATGTGTAACAGTGTTTTTAATACTAAAAATAATTCAAATAATGCTCTTGTGTAACTGATTTAATTACAGTTCGGAGAACTAATTTGTATTAATTCTAAAATATTAATAATATTCCCTATGATTTAATCAACAATCAATATAGCACTAAGGTATCCACAGATGCAAACAAAAACCCACCGGGTTGGTCTAGTGGTGAACGCGTCTTCCCAAATCAGCTTATTTGGAAGTCGAGAGTTCCAGCGTTCAAGTCCTAGTAAAGGCAGTTACTTTTATACGGATTTGATACTAAATCGTGGATACCGTTGTTCTTTGGTGGTTGGGTTTCAGTTCGACATTTTAGGAATTGTCGAACTGAGACTGTACAAGACTAAACTTCATTTACACTCATACATATCACAATCCTCATTCATCCTCTGAAGTAGTACCTGTACGGTAATTCCCGGAGGCTAAATAAGAAAAATAAAGAAGAAAGATGTAAAAAAAGGGGATTAGTGATAAGTTTTTTCCAAATTAAATACTGTATAAAAGTTGGTGGTTATGTATGAATGTTTGTTACTCTATTTAAACTTAGAATTTCAAAAAACCTTTCTTAGTCTGCACTTTCGCCTGTATAAAAATCTTTATCAACTTCACTAATCTTTGCTGAGCTTGATTATCAATCGCTTACATGTTTTATTTATATATATATATATATATACATAAATTTTTTTAATTTATTTACACATTTACATTACCTTTATTATATTCTATTATTGAAGAAAATTATTTTTCCCTTTCGTTGTATGCAGTTATTTGTTTTAACTGTTTAATTAGGTATTCCCTATTTCAAGGTGTTCATAAACTATTTATGAACATGTTATTTAGCATGTTGTTTTAAAAGAGTTATTTACGTTTAAAATTATAATTCTGTGATTTTATTGAACAGTATTAAATAAACAGATAATTAATGATTATAACGATGCTCACTCACGTTTTAATAGTTTGAGTGCAGCGAACATCAAATGTGAACAGTTTGCATGTTACATGAAACCATGAGCATTACATTTGAGTTCAATAAATATCAGAAGTTCAATTTATACGTAAAATGAACACATTTACTATTGATGTTTACGATGCATTCCGTAGTTTTGTCCTGGTACTTGATGTGATGTCTGTTCTATAAATTTTTTATGTACGGTTACATAAAAAAATACTGTGCTTATGGTTTTTGTTGTGTTAACGTTTTGTTGCCTGGTGGTATGAAATCTATGAGCCGTTATTCATACAACCAGTAAAAAAATTAAGTATGAATTTAAAAAAAATAACGGTATATGTATTTTGAAAGATTATTAAACGGATTATTTAAAAATATTAATAGCCGATTTTTATAAATTATATTTATAAAACGTACTGCATAGTAAATGGAATATTTTGTAAGAAGGATTAAACGATTCTGATAACGGTATGCTCTAGCCGAAAATGGCTGTAGAACTGAAAATGTATCTGAAGTACGAAGTAAAATTTTTTAACATTGTTTTTACAAAGGATTAAATTCGAATATTTCAGTATCCAGAAACTTCTCCGAGAAAGCCCATATCGTTTGGTGAAGGTGGCTCTAAAATTAATCCATTCATAAAAGAGTTATAAGAAATAAAGAAACGCCAAACGTACAAACATAACGTAAACATCTATTCAGGCGAGCTGTCATAAGTATAAAGTGAGGAATAATCTAAGCATTTTGAAATAATTTATAAATCTTTCTTTTCTATTAAACATAAAGCATTCTACCTCAAAATTCTTTTTTCTTCCAGATTAATCCTTTTTTTATAAATTTATGGAAATCATCCTGATCCCCGTAGGGGAAGACACCCGCCTTGCGACGATTCGACACCATTCCTATCCCTGATGAGCTTTAACGATAGTCTTCTTTTAGACTATCTTTTCTATTTTTTCCTGTTTAGCCTCCGGTAACTACCGTTTAGATAATTCTTCAGAGGATGAATGAGGATGATATGTATGAGTGTAAATGAAGGGTAGTCTTGTACATTCTCAGTTCGACCATTCCTGAGATGTGTGTGGTTAATTGAAAAACCCAACCACCAAAGAACACCGGTATCCACGATCTAGTAGTATTCAAATCCGTGTTAAAATAACTGGCTTTACTAGGACTTGAACGCTATAACTCTCGACTTCCAAATCAGCTGATTTGGGAAGACGCGTTAACCACTAGACCAACCCCATGGGTTCTTTTAGACTATCTAACCTCGATAACACAACAGAATCATCAGTTTGGCCTCTGCCAGGATCCCACCGATGCAAAAGCCACGGAAAAAATTTCGATAAGTGTATTTACACAACTTACTATCGCCTTCGTATGGCCTCTTCCAGCCACGACCACTATCATAACTCACAACCTTTAACTATAAAATTAACCGATTCGCGGAAGCACCCCGCGCCTTCTGCTAACACCGACGGTTTCACACGAAAGCTTTTCCCATACATGAAAGATCTGCTATCTTTGAAGTCATTCGTAATATTCTAGTACTCTAAATACGTACGAGTAAGTAAAGATAAATAGAATACAAATTTACCAAATTAGCGTTTATTTAATGAAGGTGGATTAGAGATGTTTTAAGTGCTTTATCGGATTTTTTTTAACAATTTCGTTCAGTATGTTTCTTCACTATTTGTTAAAATCGTGACTATTTAATTTTGTGATTAAAACACCGCAAAACCAGTAGGGTGGAAAGAATATTTTTCTCTTTTGGGTTCTTTTTGTTTAATTAATTTATAAGTTTAACAGCGTAGCTTGTAAGATCTTTTCTTTAGGCTTTTCTGTGCACGCAAGCCTAAACCGTAAAATTACCTAATAAAGTTGAGATTTTTTTTTTTGTTTTACATTTTATTATGCGATTTTAGCCGTGAAGTTTTTACTGCGTCATTTTACGATAGACGTATAGCTTCATAATTCTGTTACGTAACGTTGTTGAACTTCTGTAGATTTTTACAGGGAACCCGATTGAATCAATATAACAACTCATCACAGAGTGCTTTATCATTTATTATTATTTTTATAATTGTTACACATTAAATTCTGTTACACGTCTGATAAATACGGGTAGTATTATTATTAGAATTGAAGTACGGATAGGAATATCTATCTATCTGTCATAAAGTTCTCAACGTGCCGTTTATTATGTAAATGTTTATTGCTTCACCTGGTGTACGGATAATGACGGTTTAGAGTTCATATAGTTACAAGCATATTGCTCTACGATTATTTATTTCATATTGCTCATTTCGGAAAGGAAATTATAACGGAAGTTGTCTTAAATTTCTGGCTACACGCCACCGCTCCGACGTTTTACGACAGCCACTATATCTTGTAAATCACTTTTTTAGTACTAGCAATACAAATTAGCTTGTAGCTAACATAACTTGCAGATTTTCTAATCTTTTTTGTTGACGTATATTAATCGCATTTTTTCTAGTAAATTCTTATTATTTTTACCTTTTGCCTTTTCTTCTACACTTTAGTTTTTACTTAATTTTTTCTCATTTGCTTACTTGTTACTTTTTTCTTGATAAAATTTGTAGCTCACTCTTTGGTTATGCTTTTTCAATTTTAAATGTTCTTTATTCATTGACATATTGTTTTAACGTAATCTCGTGCTCGCTCATACCTATAACCAAGAATAAAATATAATGTTTCCATTTTTCTATTTAAACGTTCCTGTAATGAATTGAGGCAGTGTGTGTAACGTATAACGTAATTTGATGCCTTAAACTCCAGTACTTGCGGCATATAAAACGCCGAAGTACAAGAAACGACCAGTCAAAGTTAGTTTCATTAAGAGTAATGATGCGACTACATTACGTGCTGCTAATCAGTTGAGTAAAGTGAACTTATCATTTATAGGGTTGAATATCTCCTGCTTTTCGAGGGGCTTGGAATGCTGATTCGCATCGCTGTATTCAGCTCTGTGAAGAATATAACTGGAAGCTGCTTCGCTCCTTACATTCCTTTGTAAGGTTGGCACGGGATGCTTGTTAATTTTTTTTTGAATAATTTTTCAAGAACGGCTGGTTAATCGTGGATATAAAATATCGTAAAATTGTTAAGCAAAATGACATCCACAAAAAAAAAAAAATTTTATGAGTCCAAGAAAATAAATAATATTAGAAAACAATACTGACTTCGTTACATTATTATAGTGTTTAAATTATAATATTAACTTAACGTTTGTAAGTATAAAATAAGTTGTATAATTTACTTATATTAATGAATTAAAAGAAAGATATTTTATTCATAATTTTTTAGTATTGATCTATTTCAAACTACTATAAAAAATATACTTTTTTAATTTTATTATTTTAGAGAAGATATTAATATTTTAATAGTGATTTTATATTTTGTTTTGTGGTTTTCGGTAACTTTATCCAGCATAGAAAAGTAATCCGGGTTTTTTTTTGTTGTATTATATTTTTTACATGTTCTGTCGAATTGTATTCTGTGACAGTATTTTATTTCACCTCCCTGGTAGATTCTTTTTCTCTCTCACTACTCTCCCTTCTCACTCGGCCTCTTTTCGCCCTTTGCTCTTCAGAAACACCCATCCTTTGGTCTCCGTTACTGACGATAGAACTTAGATGCCACCCGCAGTTTTACCACCTTTAATTAACGAAGCTTCAAATAGTTTCTGTATTGTACTTGTCTTTCATGAGAGCACCTATAAATTTGATTACTTCATCAGTTTTAATATTATTAAAAAAAAGAAAAGTGAATGATATATTTCTATAATTAGTTCTAATTAATGCAGTTTTCTTTTATTTAAGATAAATAATTAATTGCATTTACTTTAATTTTATGATATAGGTATACAAGCATGCAATGATGTCCATCCATTCCCTTGTTATTCCACTACCTCAATTCCAGATAAATTTGTTTTAGTAAGTCAATAAAAAAAATAAAAAAAATAAATTTTTTTTTAATTGTAGTAGTGCTTCTTCCTATCAATTTATTATCAACGTTAATAATAATTATACATTAATAATAAATAATACTTATTTGTTTAAAAAAATTAATCTGAATACAAAAAAACTTTGCTACTATCATCATTATTATTATTATTACTATCATATAATTGTTGATGCGTAATAATAATAATATACTACAATTGAAGATTATTTATACGAGTATTACTCGTACAATAACTATAAACCGCTTATGTATACTTCATAAGCAAAATTATTGTTTCAAGATTGTCTTTTCAAAAATCGCAGTCATTCAATTATTAATTCTTTTTTTTAATTCTTCTATTATGTTTCCGTATCTTCTCTTTTAATTTTCCGTTTGAATTCGTAATATACCCTGGTCGTTTTTTTTTTAGCAATTCTGCTTGTTTTTCCCCGTATTTTGTTTTTTTTTTCGGCCAAACATGCTACAACCCTGGTGGTAAGGTTTCGTTGTACAGAAATTACAACAAAAAAATTGTTGCAGCAACATTGTTAATTATTACTTTTTTAATAATGATATTTATTTCGAATTTCTTACAAATATTTTATGAAGAAAAATTTTGTAAGAAAAAAAATTCCAGCCTGTGGATGGCATCGATTTTGTTAAAGAAATTTATCCTGCAGTATTGCTATAAACGAAATAAATTTTATTTTAAAGAACACATTTTGGTCCAGACATTTTGTTTTCTTACTGATTAACTTCTCTCCTAAATTTAATTTTTATGACGCAGTTTGGATCTCTGTACTCAATGTGGAGATCCGTATATTATGTATTTATTTTTTTTGTACGTCTGCTATTTAGCCACGATCTTCATTGATTATCATCTTGAACGTGTAAACACAAAAAGTTCTAGAATGTTTATAATTCTCTCGTAATGAACGCTTCAGAAAAGAAAAAGAAACTACTTGTTTAACTCTTGATATAATATTGTTTGTTAAAGCTTCAGATAAGTAATTTACTGGATTATTATAATCATTGCAAGAGAACAGTGTTCAAAACATTGAGAAAACGTTTGTAAGTTTGGGAATGTGTTTTATTCAGTGGTGTTACCGACTAATCAAATAAATCGTTTATAATGGGTGTGTTGTTTAACCATTGTGCTTTCCTCATAATTTATAGCTTATAGCTCAGATGTTTGTTAACCTGATCGTATGTTTCCGATTATGCTGATTGTAAGCCGATCCGTTAAAACCGTTTAATAAGGGACTACCAATGAAATGCTTTGTCAAACAACGATTTAGATTGTTTCCCAATTCAGTACACCTACTAATAAGTTATAAACTTAGTGCTTGCAAAATGGCACCTATGATCTCTGGATTTCCTTGGTAAAACTGAAATGATAACGTGTATTTGTTTACTTTTTAAATATGCGAGTAGTTATAAATACTCTTAATCGGCATAAAAGTAATAATAATAATATATTACTTATTAATTGGCTGTTATTAGATCAAGTTACAGATTATTATACAAACAATGGAGGAAAAATTACGAATTTTATAATGTATATTAGACAACTTTCGTCTTAAATAATGTATAATTTTTACTTTGCGTTGAAATATCTGAACTTCACATTCTTTAATGGAATTACTTAATTCCATTTTTTACGGAAAAATTCTACTTTAAAAACCAGTTACACAATAACTACCCGTCTAGGAAAGTCACCGTTACTCGATCTACAAGAAATTCCTCAGCTAAGTAAAAATGGTTCGAGATCAACCATCAGGAAAGACGTTTCCGGAGAGTTAATCGAGCCTCTTTAACAGATGGTGACAGTTTTTCAAAAGATTACAAGATGCTTTATAAAACTTGACGTACACCGCTTGGCTGAGAACGGGGAATATCCAGGTCGACAAGATTTCTCGTGCTGTAGACGTGAGCATCATTCCTCTTTGGATAATTGTAAAATTGAGAGAGAAAATATAGCGAACTAAACAGTCTGAGGAAAGTATAAAGTTTTTATTTTTATACAAATAGTCTGTTTGTATAAAAATAAAAACAGTCAAACACTGGGGCCTGTATATTTAGTTTTCAGTTTAAAGTAATATGTAGTTGAAAACAGAGATGTTCAATTATGCTTGTTTTGAACATTATTTTTATTTTAAAAAAAACAGATATCATTTGTTGAGTTTTTTCTTGGTACATTAGTAGAGACAATTAACCGCAGACGAGTACTCGACTTTTCGTTGTATATTAATTAATTTTGTGAAATGTTACTATAATTATACATACAATAAAAGACATTAGCTAGTAAAACGAAAATATTTAATCATCTCGTAGCTTATGCAAATCGCTTGAAGAATTTGCTTTATTGCTTCTTAATTGCAGAAGGGTAATAATAATAAAAATAATAATGGTAATAATTAACATATACGTAAACTCATTAAGATAAAAAGATCTTTTGAGTCACCAGACTTCCTTTGTATTCCCGAAATTCGTAACCGCTACGGCAATATATCACTCGTAATTTATTTAAGGAACGTATGCTGTTAAAAGCAGCAGTTCGTTATCCGAGGTAAGCAAAAACTCCTGTGTAAGTAAGTTGCTACATTATGCAAAAGCGTGAACGTACTGATTATTTGAATCGCCCTTTATTTTTCATTACTTTACATTATGGAAGAATTGTTTCTAATAACAAAGTTTGGAATCGGATGAGCTCTAAGTCTAAATCATTTAAAATGCACTTTTTCCTTGCCCTTTATCTTTATTTTTTTAAATTACTTATAACTTAATACTCATATAGTATCAATTTTCTTCTTTTTTATTTTGCAATTAGTATACTATATTATCATTATGAATGTATAAGTGGACCGTGGCTATCCCCAGCTTCCAAAGAAATCGATTCATTTGATAGCATGTCAATAAAATTCAAATAATAATATCTACGCAAAAAAAATTGTGTTAAATCTCGTTACTTTATTGTATGTGTGTGCCTGCGTAACGCTTAACTATCTTTCTTTTTATATGTTTTTATTTATTTTTAGCCAGTAGCCATTTTTTCTAAAAAAAAATATTTTTCAAAATTTTTAATGTTGAAGTGTTTAATTTTTTTAAATTTTTGTTCTTTTTATTAGAATGAGTGTTTAAAAAAACCGGTATCGTTCAAATTTTTTTGTTACTCTTAACACTTTCTTTATCACTGTCTTCATTGCTTTTTACCTGATTTGCACTAACAAGAAAAATTTATGCTTTTTTCTATCAAACTCGCCAATTTTCGCTTCTATAGTTTAACATGGTTCTTAGCTTCTCACTGTTTTTTTTTGTGATTTGATAAAATTCTTTCTTCCAAAAACATATATCTAGTTGTATTTGTTGATAAAAATTAAACTAAAAAAAAGTAAAAATAACAAAATAAACTAAAATAAAATGGTAGAATAGAAAAAAACTAAATTTGTAAAATCTGATTTTACCTATTGCAGACGCTGTAATAGGCGCTGTGTTTTAATTTTTGCTTTTTTATAAGTTGTTTTATAGACGCAGAAACTGTTCTGTTACCGCCTGCTGAGGTGACAGTGAAAATAACATTTTTATGTAATTATCTTTTTATCATTATCTTCATGACGTAATATGGATCTATAACCTGCTTTGATATTGAGAAAGATATTCGATTTCGCTACGGGAGGAACTAAATGGCATCTCGAGTTGTTAGTTGAAGTTCATTTATAATGTTTTAAACCAGTGTTTCTCAACCTGTAAGGCGCACTGCCCTAGGGGGGCATGATTACAACAAATGGGGGGCGTGAGCATATCATAAAGAAAATATTATTTAAAAAACCCATTAATTTACTGAAAGGAAAGCAAAAAAAGTACATTCTGACATAATAAATAATAAAATAAACATTTGCATTGATATAATACACTTATAAATAGAATTGTATCACTACTGCACAATGTTTTAATAATTAACTTATCAACACTAAATTAAAAACAAGTTTAATAATTATTAGTGATTCCCTTGGGCCTGTATTGCAGAGCAAAGTTTTCGAAGGGAGCTTTAATATTAGGAATAGACACTCAGTTCTTTTTCTATATTTAGCTGAGATCTATATTTTGTGTTCTAAGCAGCCACCGCTGAAAATCCGGTTTCACAAACGTAGGATGTTGAAAATGGTAATAGTATACGAAAAGCTCTTGTTTTCAATGCAGAAAACTCATGCTCCTGCCCAAACCGCCTGCCCATAATTCAAAGAGTGATTTATTACTAAATTGTGTTTTGATTTCGCCACTTGCCGTGAAGTCTATGAAGATTTCTTCTTCGGAATGGATCCCTAATCCACTCGTAACTTGCTACCAAGTTGTTGTCAGTAAGAAAATACTTTTTAAAATTCTTTTCCGGCATGCCTAAGTGATTTTCAGTGGTTACAAAAACAATTTTCACGTATTGTTCTTCAGCCTTGAAAGTTTTAACACACTCATCCACATTTGCAAACATTTCTAGGTTTTTTGCTTATAATTTCTGCCCCACAATTCCAATTTTTTACAAAAATCATTAACTTTATCATCAGTCCTATTCTACATATGTGTATTTGCTCCTTAGAGTTGAATATTCAAGAATATGTTGACCAAGTAGCTGGAATAATTTAATCATTTCTCGAATATATTGACCAAGTAGCTCAATTCATCACAAATAAACCTCTCGAAACTACTCTGCTTCCGGTCGGTTTTCTTCTTTTAGAAAAATGGCGATTTCATCTCGTTAATTCATAAACAAGTTGCAAAAATTTCCCACTTGATAAGGAACTTGCCTTGCAATAAAATAATAACGCTGAATTTACTGCACCCATGTATTTACAAAGTGCAGAAAAGATTCTTGATTTTAGGAATCTCATCTTTATATAATTTATTACGGTTAGCACAATATTCAGATCAGGACTCATTTCTTCGGAAGTTAGAGCTTCTCTGTGGATCATGCAATGTGTCCGGACACGTTGTGGAGATTTTGGAGGCTTTTTACATCTGGCTATTTTATATGAAACTTTGTAAGAGGCATTTTCATTCACAGAGTTTTTAAAAAAATTATATTTGCTTTTCAAATGATTTTAATATTAATTCAAAGAATTCTCGGGGTTTTTTAACGTACTCACTATGAAGCGTTTCCAAATGTCGTTTAAGTTTATTAGGTTTAATGTTATCTTCTGTCAAAATCGTTGAGCAACTGACACACTGGGGCGCCTTTCTTCTTCATTTACTGGTAAACCCAAAATGTAAGTATTCTTGAGAATATTTTCTTGACTTTATTTCCGGAACCACGCTCGTCTATGTACTTGATGCTTCACTGTCGTCTAATGCTCGCTACGTCCACTTAAAAATTTATCCATGATTCTGTATAAATCTATGATTTATAAATTTGTATAAATCTGTGATTATTTAATACCGTGAATTGCAGTTTAACTCGCAAATTACAACATACACATTCACGATAGATTCGATAGCGATAAAAGGATCGACTCGTCTGAGACTGGCTGGAATTGAACGAGGTGCAGCATTTATACACCTTTGCGCAGACAGTTCTAGAATGTTCGAGACTAATCGGAACTTCTCGCGAAGCCGCTAAAATGTCTGATATGGTGGACGTAAGACGGAAAGCAATAGAGAAGCATCGATTCTGGTTTTGTCAATGCAGCGGATCGGTGTTGCCAGTTATCAATAAATATACATATTCTTGGTAATTTGTAAAGTTTGTTATTAAGGTCGTAGTGTAGCTATAATGTCAGAATACATTATTGTATGAGAGGGGGCGCGATGAAAATTATGATTGAAAATCATAATCCCAAATACTGCAAGGTTGAGAAACGCTGACTTTAATATTTTAAAGTAAGTTATAATTGTATTACAAAATTTGTATGGTTATACCTTGAAAAAGTTTAAATATATTTATTTTAAATTAATATGAATTACATTATATTTAATTAGATTTATTGTTTTTAAAATATACAAATTTTACAATTATTTTAAAATCGTTCTATAAATCTCTGCCCGTAGTTTAAGATAGAACACCGTAAAATCGTTTGGATTTGCCAAATACGAACGGTGATACAGGTCACGTCCGCTTTAGACGATCATAATTGGATTTGGTTTGTCCTTGCGAATGTTAATTTTTTAAATTAGTATCATTTTTGACCATCATATTAATATAACAGATTAATATTAGTGTATCTGATGTTTCTGAAAATAACTATAAATATCGGATGGTGAATAATAAATTACCGAAAGATACAAAATAATTCTGAGCCCTATGTGATACGAGATGAATAGCGAGTCAGATTTATATGAATAAGTTGTTTTTTTAAAGTTCTCTTGTCAGTCGATCTGTCAGCTTTCTTAAATAATACACATATGAATTGTTTACTGTGTACCATATACAGTATACAGATGTACTGTGTATACATATACAGGTGTACGAGTATGTATATGGCTGAATTTTTTGTTGGCGGTGATTGTATATCGACTTAAAGATGTATTACCATAATTGAATCGTGATGAAATTATCCTAATTTCAAATTACCGTATTTATTCGAGTACCCCCCGCCCCCGAATAAGCCCCGCACCTCGATTTTCTGGGTCGAAAATTAAAAAAAAAAATCGAGTATATACCGGTATTTTAAAGTGCAACAGATGTGATAAAAAAATACGTAAATACGGAAATATTCAGAAAGTAAAGCATTTAATTCGTTCATTTAAATTACAATATTAATATTACATTAATAATTAAATACCGTAAGTACTAGTTTAGTTCAGAATCAGTAGATCAGTAAAACGAAAAGAAAGTATCATGTTGAAAAGGATAATTTCAATACACTTTTTAATATGGGATTTTATTTTTAATTGATCACTGTCACTGTCAATGTCTGTAGAAGAGCTACCGGTAGTCTCCACGTCGCTCTGCCAAAGGTGATCGTCTTCACTGCCATCAAATTCATTAGATATTCCGCATTTTTAAAAATATTTCCTTACTAATTCCGTGGAAGTACCTTCCCAAGAATCTTTTATCCAAACACAAATCTGGTTAAAATCTGGGCGTTTGATTCTTCCTGTAGGCGTGAGAAAGAAATTTTCATCAGCCATCCATTTACTGTACAGTTGTTTTAATGCAGATTTGAACGGTTTATTAATGCAGACATCTATTGGTTGCAATAGAGATGTCAATCAGCCTGGAATTATTACTTGGTCTCTGTCATACCCTTTTTAAAAATGTCTTTCACTTTATCAGTCGTATGCCCCCGATAACTATCCAATACTAGCATACTGGTATTTTTTTTATTAAGTAAATCTCCTGATCGCTTTTGCCTTACACACCTGATCCAATCTAAAATTAAGGTTTCGTCCATCCAACCTGATTCCTGTGCTCTGATAATAACTCCATTTATCTGTACGGTAGGAAGAGTTTTTCTTTTAAAAACAATGTACGGAGGTAATTTTGATCCATCAGAAGTAATACAAAGCATAATACTACACCTTTTTTTCATTACCACCATTGCGAATCGTAACACTTCTTCACCTTTTTTGTTTAAGGTTTTGTCAAATGGCATTTCAAAATATACGTGGGTTTGATCAGCGTTTCCTATTTGAGAAGGCAAATAGCCTTCTAAATCTTTTAAATATATTAAATAAATCTTTTCTAAGATTTATTGTGTATTTGTGAAAATGTGATATTTTTTGTTCATAAGCGTCTGGAAGTCTTTGAAAATGGTCGTCTTCCTTCTTATTGACAAATCATTTCGTACAAAAAATCGTGTTATCCATCCAACTTTTTGCTTTAAAATCAACTTTATTCAATGATTTAGCGATTTCACGAGCATATGATTGACACATTTCTGTCGTGACAGCATAACCGCATTTCCTTTTTTCCATAACAAAGTCATACAATTTTTTTCTAAGTCTGTGAATTTTGGTTTTATGCCACGAAAAGCCCTTTTATTACTAGTGCCTTTCACCAGAAGTTGTTTCTTCTTACGCCAGTCTCGAATGCAGCTTTCATTCCGTCAAATTTTCTTCTTGCCGCCCGATTTCCAATTTTTTCAGCCTCTTCTATAACGCGCAGTTTTTTATTTACTGTAAAATATCGTAGACGTTGTCCTTTTATACTCATATTAATGCCGTAATTAAAATAAATCACCGTATTAAACTACAAGATAAACTAAAGAGATAAAATGCATATAACCGTCCACATATACAAACAGTACAATGACTATGGCGAATAGATAAGACGACGATGGGTAACTGATACTGTAACTGTAGTGTCATTAGAACCGGATGCTGCCTATACCGAATGAGTCAGTTTTATAAAAATACTGTAACTTCGATAATATGAACAGGATGTTAGTTATTAAGGATGAATTCTGTATAAGCGGCATCCGGTATTGATAAACGAAAGCCTAATATAACTATATTTATGTGATTGAATTTAGGTACTTCTAAGAAAACGTTTACTTTACATAAATTATCCTGGCTAAAGGCTATGTTTCAAATAAGCCCCGCACCCTTTTTTTTTCTCTCCAATTCCAAGAAAAAAAGTGCGGGGATACTTGAATAAATACGGTAAATGAAGCTTTGTTGATGAACAAGTGAAATCCCACGCAAGACATTATGATGGAACCGGGTAGGGATGCGGGATTTGTCCCCGGCTCCTGCGTGGACCGGAATGAGGTTGCGTTCCCCTTGTTAGGTGACCTAAATTGGTTGGGTGTAGGTCTGAATCTCTATGTTGCGTAAAACATAATTTTGATTGGTATGAGTGTAGCACTGATTTAACTTTAAACTCGTTCGTTCTCTGAGGCATTCACAGTCATGAACGGTGTTGTCAAATCTGAACTAGGCGCGGGGTTCGCGCTTCTGCGGTTTCGGTCAGTTAGTTTGAGGGAATCATGTTAGGTTGGATGTGAAAATGTCCGTTTGAGGCCTATGTGAAGGCGAAATTTGATATGTATTTACTTATGCAAATGTCTGCCGAGGCATTTACATCGGTGGCATACCGACCGAGGCCTGGCTGATGACTGTGAAATGAAATCAGTTAGAGGGTCTAAAGATGACCTACGGTAAAGCCCCTCAGGGCTTGGAACGGAGAGGGTGGTGTGGAGACCGGTAACGTCACAAGGTGGGTTTCTTCCCCCTACGAGGTTGTGATGATGAACAAGTTTACAAGGTCGTTTTATCTTCTTAAGATTCAAAGATGTTGCCATGACACAACCAAAACTGAAATTATAATATTAAAATTTCACTTTTATTTATCGTTTTTTTCAATTTATCCTTTTTTTCTTAATATGTTATTGTAACTTTTTTATACTCGTTAATTTTATATTTGGTAATTGAAATGGTATGATACACTTTTTGCAATATTGTTTTGCGTTCTTAAAATGAAATTATTTAAAGTCTTTAAATTTTATGAAATTATAATGAATTGTAGATTAAGAATAAAATTACCTGCGTTGTATATTATTCTCATTATTAAAAACATTGCAGCCATAAGAAATAAACAGGAAGTAATTCTAAAAGAATTACTTTCTGTTCTTCATTTTATATTACTTTTTCTTTTTATTTAATAGTTCTTCATTTCCTTTCGTATATAATGTAGAAGTTAGCGTACCTAGTAATTTGAATGAATATTTCATAACAATGTAAATTATTTGTCAAGATTAATAATGGCAGTAGTAATTATATAACTAGCAGTTTAGTAGATGTAGCTTTTATTACGTTGTATTACTCTGTAGTATAGATACTTTCTTTCTTCTTGGATATATATATATATATATATATATATATATATATATATATATATATATAAACATATTTTCAGTATTAAGGGAGAAAGAATGTCAGAAATAAACGTGGAGATATGCCATTAGTATGCTTTCAACAAGTTAAATTTGTAATAGGCATAGAAATCTTTGAAGAGTCGTTTACATTGAGATTGTAGTCGGTATTATTTAGACTTGCGATTATCGTTCATATACTTTTGACGCAGAGCAACTGCAGTATTGTGTCAGATGAGATGAGCTGCCAAGAGAACATCTTGATCGGTTAAAAACTTATTTCTATATTAAGGGTATATTTTTACCCGTTTAAGTGTTGTTTATATAGGTATTTGAAATAACTATTAGCGATATGATTGATTCACTCTATTACAACCTCGGCGATTTTTATTGCTCTCTGGTGTTCGATTTCAGTCGAACGTGTTTAATTTTCGTACATTCATAACGATTGAAGGATTTCGTAAAGGACCGTAACCATTCATCTTTGGGAATGGACCTTTTATGAATACGTTTAAATGATAAAACATTAATTCTGTTGTTTCAGTGAATTAATTTTATGTTCGTGAAACAGCTTGTGTTCGTCAAAAAGAGTATGGACTTCAGGAATTTACTAGTAATATCTTTTCTTACATTCTGTGTCGTTAAAGTAAGATTAATATCCATCTCTATTAAAGCTAGTGATTAACAATGGAAGTTGAAATCCTTTGGGAAAAATGGTAAAAAAATGATTGGATTCATAATCTTTTTTCCTTGAATGCTGAGCAAATTCATAGAAAATCTTTTTTTATTTAGCGTTTTGTGACTACTCACTAATATAAACAAGCCATGAAAGATACTGTCAATTGCGGACCTGTCGACATTTCTTTGTTCTTTTATATATTATTAGGGTCATGAAGTTATTTAGGGTTTATTTCTACTGAGAAATAATTTACGCATTTCAGGTATATTATTGTCATTTATATTGGTTATAATTTTAAAATGAAATCATTTCTGTGTAATTACAACACTAAATTATCATCAGAAACTTAGTAGAAATACATCTCGTTTTTCTCTTTAAATTATTAAAAATATATCCAAGATTTTAATTACAAAAAATATAATAATAGTAATAAATAAAAAAATTTTAATTTATAACGTATAAACTCAATGAAAAATTTAAACATTATAATAATACAAAATTGAAATTAGTAATCCTGTATAGGACAGAGACCTCTAATGTAACAAATCTAGAATCACTTTTAAAAACTGAAAGGAAAGTTTTAAGAACGATCCACGGCCCAAGAAAAACGAAAGACGGATACAGAATGAAGTCAGATAAAGGAATTTACAAAACTAAAGAAAAAAAGATAAAACGTTTGAAGAAAATCACAATCCGAAAAAGAATACTAAATTTTGTGGAAGATATGATTCGAATAGATTCAGATAGATTGAACAAAAAACTCTTTGATAAGTTTTGGATATATAACACTCCGCCTCCGTACATAAAACAAGTAAAGGAAGACCTAAATAAAGCGAATGTAGAAATGAATGATTGTCAAAATAGAAAAAGATTAAGAGAAAAAATTCGCGAAATAAAGGTTTTCGTGAATTCAAAAAAGAAAAGAGAGCCATGTGCTAGACAGAAAAAAGAAAAACACAACATAATGAAAGAATGAAAGGATTCTGGAGGAGTAAGAGGGAAAATCAGAACGGAAGGAATTAAAATTTGCGTGGTCCTTTGCAGGTCTATTCGGGAAAAACAAATTTTTTTAATTATAAAATTATTTTATATATATACACACGCGTCTATTTCTTAATAAATTTTTTTGAAAATGTATTAGGAGCATTTAGTTTGTAGAATGTGCTTCATAAGTCTGAAATTTCGTTTTTGCGTCCTTCAAGTGTTGATTGATATAAGATGCATATTTTTAGAATAATGGGGAAAAAGAATTACAGAAGGATGAAAAATTATTTTTACAAAAGATATTTTTTCAGTTGTTTTAAAAAGTATGTTCAGACAAGATGATTAAAGAATTCTTTTATTTCTTTATTTTATTTTTACCTTATTCACTTAGAAGGAAATCGATGTGTTTTGTACATATATATATTCATTTAACAAAACAGTTTTAAGATAAATGCTTCTGTTTACTGATGAAGGAAACTGTTTTTAAAGTAATGGGTTTTAAAAGCAGATTGATTGTTTTATTCCTTAATTTGCACTTAAATAGTCTACATTCAAAACTAAGTCTTAATAACTTATACTCTATTTTCACACTTTTTTTTCTTTGTTTCATGTATTTTTCGTTGTGGGACCTTTCGTAGTTTTTTCCACGAAAATTGTTGGATGAATTTAATTATGTTTGGCAGGAAAAGAAGTTGATCAATGATTGTACTGCTTTAATGAACAATAAAATCCACCTCCATCGATTTCAAAATTTTATCAGTATCTTTTTCCCCTAAAGTTTAAAAATTAACAATATTTGAATAAAGAAATGAAAGGTGTTTAGATTATTTATAATTATCCTAAACTGATTTTTAAAGCACAATTTAAAATTGTGAATGAAAATATTACACTTCATAAAGTTTTGTTGATTTTTTCCACTGTAAAGTAAAAGCTACAAAAAACCGCGTAAAGTATAAAAAATTATATATTCAGATCTGTGAAGCTGATCAATCAGAACAGATTTAACTAATAACATTATCTGGGGAATATTGACCTAGGATTTGACAAGACCACTACTGAAATATAATTATTAGACTGACAAAGTGTTGTGAAGCATACAACATTGAAAAATAAATCTGTTAAGAGTGCAATTGAGTTAGATTCACGTATATGGATCCCGGTAACTAAGGAACAGTCCTTCTGACCTTACGTAAATTACAATTTAAATAGTTGACTGGAAGGGGAGATCCTTATCCCACGTCTTGACGTAACAGTACAATTAACTTATCCTTCGGATGGCAGAGTCTGTAAAACTAGCATGACTTAATATCGGTAATGAGTTAGAAAATCTTATGTTAACAACTGAAGACCCGTTGAAGTTGTTGATGTTGGAAATACTCCGTGACGGATATCAGGGCAACGATTTTCATACCAGTTCTGTACAGAAAACAGATTTTAGTACAAAAAATTATTTTAGAAACAACTTTTATTTTCTTTGAATCTTGCTCGGTGGTAAAAAGTTTTATCTTTTTGTAATCCGAGATAATAAGAAATGACTTGTCTTTTACATTGGCCATGCTTAAAAATGACAGTTATTATTTTTGCTTTAATAAAAAGAAATAAATAACATACAGAAATGTTTGATAAACACTGAATACAGTATATCTTCAAGTTTCATTTACAGATGTACAATATAACACCTTTACGCATCTGTAATCTGTAATTACCCATCTGTAATCAGTTTCCTGCCAAATCCTATGAACCATGCCTTGATCTGTGGTGGCAACTGTTTGTGTTATCCGGTGTTGTAGCTTGTCGACATTTCCTGGAAGCGGAGGAACAAAGATTTTGTCTTTAACTAATCCCATACAGAGGTCCATTGGAGATAATCAGACATCGTGGTGGGCAGGAAATTGTTCCACGTCCAATCCAAGTCGGCACTTTGCTAATGAAATACGCGACAACTGTACAATGATAATCTGGTGGCGTCCATCTTGTAGGAAATTGAATTCTGTGCCCGTAACCTGTTGTAATGATAGGATTAGATAATGTTCCAGCATGTCCAGATACGATATGCAAGTTACAGTTGATTCGCCAAAAACGAAAGGACCGTAGATTTTGTGACAGCTTACAGAACAAAAAATAATTTACCTTAGGCGAGTCCCGTACATGTTCGTTTGTGTGACGTGGATTCCGCTCACCCCATATCCAAACATTATGTCGATTAACACCCGATTTATCTCACCCGAACATTATGTCGATTCACTTTATCGCTGGAAGGTTGCTTCCAGAGGTAAGGTTGTTTACCGCACTGATTGCTTCGTCACTGAACACAATTTTATTAACATAATCTTCAGTCTCAGTTTTGTTTAACATGTGTACTCAAAATTCAGCTCGTTTTTCTTTATTACCTTCACTCAAAGCTTGTATCAGTTGTAATTTGTAGGGTTTAAATGACAGTCGATTACGCAATACCCTCCATACTGTAACCTTAGGAATATTCAGTTCTAAGCTGACGCGTCCTGTTGATTTACCTGGACTACGAATGAATGTCTGCCGCACTTACTCGATTGCAGTTTCAGAAACTGAAGGTCTACCTTCACTTGGCGTCCTATGTGATACACAATCTGTTTCAATGAAACGATTGTATCATGCAATAACAGACTGTTTTTGAGGTGGTTGCTTGCGATATTTAGTCATGAATTTTCTCTGAAAGGTAGTAGCCGATTTGGATTCATGAAACAATAAACAATATTGATCATGCTCTGCAACGGGTATCCGACTCTTATGATGACAGATGGAATTACTCATTCGCAAGTGTCATTTAGTGATATCTTACGGTGTTAGTCGGGAATGAATACTGTATTCAGTGATTTATCAAACAGTTCAATAACTTTTTTACTTTTTTCATTGTAAAAAGATCACTTTTGTATAACTAATTTAGAAATACAATTGAATCTCGGAATGAATTTCTATTGGTTAGTATTCTATAACCCATATTTTTATTTTTTTTTTTTACGATGCCGTGATTGTTTCGTTGTTTTTTTGTATGTCTGTGGGGTATCTCGAGGATGGCTGGTTGGACAGATCTAAAATTAGTTACTTATGGATTACGAAGCTTGGCTGATAAATTCTGCACACTAGCGTGCTACACGGAGACAAAACTTACTATCGAGTTGAGCGTGGCAGCACATGTTAGCTAAAATCCCCCTCTACAAACCTGCGATAATGCGTTGAAATCCGTTTATCGTTTTATTCTCAGCAGCAGTTAAAATTGAGTCGAGTACGGTCAATATGTCAACATGGTTAAAACAGCACGCAGTGATCGAATTTTTAACACCAGAAAATGTGAATACTACGAATATTTTTCATCGTTTAAAAGCTGTTTACGGTAGTGAAACTGTTGACAAGAGTACTGTAAATAGGTGGGCGTTGAAATTTCGCTAATTTAAAGCTAGTAAAGCGATAACTAAGGATGCACCTCGCAATGGACGACTCTTGCTGACGAGATACATCGAAAGGAGATGGACGATTTGCTTCAAAGTGACCGGCTAATCATCCAGCAAAGCATTGCTATTCAGTTAGGTATCTATCTATTCAGTTAGGCATATGTATCATATTATCGAGCCATATTAGGCCATATTATCAAGCAATTGGGTTACCGTAAAATCTGTACACGATGGGTACCGCGCAAACTGACGGACGAACACAAGCATTGTCGTGTTGAATGTTACGAAGAACTTTTACTTTTTTTGCCAAAGGAAGCGACCTAATATTCAATATTGTGACCGGGGATGAGAGTTGGGCACATCATTACGACCCGGAAGAGAAAAGGCAAAGCATGTAACAGACATTGCGGATCGCCAAAACCCAAAAAATTCAAAACTCAAGTCTCGTCGAAGAAACTCCTTTTGACGATGTTTTGGGACGCCAAACACGTTTACGTGACTGAGTATCTGGAACATGGGACGACTGTGAACTCCGAAGGTACATTGAGACATTAAGACACCTCAGACGACGAGTATGTCGCATTCAAAAGACCACTATACTCGTAATCTTGTAACATGACAATGCGCGGCTTCACACAACGCACGCCAATACAGAAGCTGAAGTTTGAGCCTATTCCGCATCCGCCATACTCGCCGGATTTGGCTCCGTGCGACTTCCACTTCTTCCCTCATCTTAATAGGGATCTCAAAGGTAATCATTACATCACCGACGATGAGGTGAAGGAAGCTGTGGCCATTTGGATCCGAGAAAGACCGCCTGAAATTTTCAGTGACGTAATACAAAAGTTTGTCACACATTGGGAAAAGTGTATCGGTGTAAACGGGGATTATATTAAAAATAAATACTGTAGCTAATGATAAATAAATTTTGTAACTAAGGTATTGTACTTTTATTAATTTTTTTATTTCATTCCAATATCTCTTTTCACTCCCATGCTGCGCATATATGTGCAAAATTTATCAGCCGAGCCTCGTAATTACCGTGCCTGTAGAGTTTCTACTTGGAACATATTCCTTTAGGAGGGATGATGTTCTATCTTAATCGCAGTTGTTCGTATTCGGGTCATATTATAAGAACCAAGTAAAACTATGGCATTAAAGCCGTTCTCATTGCGGTACGGGCTTAAACATACTATAAATACAGCTTCACGATTTCTGCTGGAATGACATATTTTGGCGTATTTATTATTATCCCCTGATTACTTAGTATTGAGTATAGGATGATTCATGCAAAATTAACCTTGCTAAATGAGACAGCTTTTCTCAGATCTTGACTACCGTTTAGCTTCTAACAGATCTGTAGTATTTCAATGTGATCTCAAGAATTTTGTTATAATTTGGTTTAAATAAAATTCTGAAGAATTAAAAAAAAAACAGTTCTAATTTTTAAAATATTTTTACTCGGTAAAGAAATTATTTTAGTGAAAAATTTTATCTTAAAATTAACAAATTAATGTTTTTTATATCATGTGTAAAGTGTTTTTTTATTTTTTTATTTCTGATGTCTATCAAATAATTTACTTAAACGCTTCTAAAAAGTATCTTGTCAGTATCTAACCTACCTACCTAAACTGAAATTAACTCAATTTCAGTTATCTCTCTTTCTCCTAACCGAATCCTTATACTGCAGTTTTCTAAATAACAGTTTGTATCCCGTCGTTTTTTGTAATCCAGTCCTTTCGGAGCCAGATCTTTTGTCTGTGAATAGAATGACTTGTGTTATTCTGAAACTCTCCAAAATTAATCTGCGACCTTCCAAAAGAAGTTTTCCCTGACCCAGTATTCCACGCTTGGTTTAACAGAGATTCTTCTAGGATAAATGTGAGAGTAAAAATGGAGTGGCTGTAAGAGAACGCTACTCTTTTTTTTCTTTTATATTGCGTATCATTCCATCCCCTTTATCGGCGTGTAAGGCTTCCTTAGTAATTCTATACATACGCTGTAAAACAGATGTGTTTTAGGTTTTTATGTATATAGATTTTGCAATTAACTTATTTCATTTTTTTATATTTATTACTTAACCGGATATTTAAATCACACTATTTGTTTGCGTGTTATACAGGGAATTAGGAAGATTACGAAACAGGTAATGAGAGATTATTACTAGAGATTACGAGAGAAACAAGTCGGGCCAAATATGAAAGTTGTTTCAGCATCATTCAGGATGTACCTGCTCATGTGATTCTGAAGGATTTGTTTAATAATAAGAGTTATAATACAAATTGTGATAGAAATAACAATAATAATTATATATTTAACTGTAGTGCATTGCCCTTGTTACTTCACGGAACTTTTATAAACCTCTCATCCTTCATCAGAAGTCGTAATAATTTGTTTCGTTACTTCCATTTGTATTATAAATAATAAATATTATATTTTTAGGTTTTATTGATTTCTGTGTAGGCGTTATAAACACACAGTACGTCAGTTCGTCAATGTAGTCTTTGTTGATCCACTTACTGCAAAAAATACCAATTATTGCTGTTAAATTAAAGAAAATTGGTTTCCTAACATTACCAGAATAGAACGTGTGGGATATTTCTTTAGCTAAAAACTTATACCCCACATATTACACGTATAACAATGTATTTTACTTTGAAGAATTCTTTTTTATTGCTATTATAAGTAGACGTGTTTTTTGACGTACTGTAATCTTTTGTTGATTTTTAATTTATTTCATTAGCACTAGAGGTTTTCTTGCAAGCGATTAACAATGGTTTTAAGTATTTTGATTATAATATATAGCTGCCGTACTGCACAATCTTACATTTAATTTGACAGCTGTTTTACAGGATATTGGCGAATTATTATCATTAATATTTGTGTGATTCATTTAAAAATTTTTAGAAATATTACAAATTCACACACACAAATTCACACACATTCGGCTGTTTGGCGTTTTTATTATCTTTAGTTCGGTTCCGTTTGGATTTATATCGCCTACTCCGCGTTATACTGTGCTTAAGATGCTGGATGCTTTACATAACGCTTTTCTTCGTCTTGCTACAAGTGCCTTTAGATCAAACCCTGAGCATACTTATTGATTGCGGTGAGCCATAACTTTGGGATACGGGACCAGCTGATAGCATCTTACTCTGTCCGTCTTAAAGGACAACCAAATTACCAAGCAGTTGTCCAAGCAGTTAAAAGTAGTTCACGCAAATTCTCATTTACAACGATAAAAACCATCCACGTTGTACAGCACCAACGGGTGTTCGTGCCCGGCGTTTACTTGTACCATTTAAATTTTGACACACCTTCTGTTTCCCCAACCTATCCGTGTTTATATTCTCCGTGGAGACTCGACCCGATAAATTTTAATTATGACCTCACCATATATAATAAAAACATCAAAAACTGCTATCGTCTTTCAGTTAATGTTTTTCTAATTTCTATTGAAGACATACCCAGACGCAGATGGGTCGAAACACAATAATACCGTTGGATGCGCTTTTGCTGTAAACGAAAGAACGTATATGTTCGGTTTATCTGGTGTTACGAGTGGCTACAATGCTGAACTGTACGCTATCAATAAGGCTTTGAATATCATTAACCCAAAATACAGTCACATCCTCATTTGTAGCGATTCGTATAGTGCACTCCAAACTTTAGAAGGTTTGTATTCTAAACATCTATATTCACCGAAATTCATACTGCATTCGCTGAGTTGAACCGTCGCAACACACTAGTGAATTTCTGCTGAATCCCTAGCCATGTGGGAATTCCGAATAATGAACGTGCGGATTTCGTTGCTGAAGACGCATGTAGCCAACCGTCTTTCATCATTCGTGTTACTATTACCGATTTTATTAATTCTATTAAATACACTCTTCGAGGAAGGTGGGAAGGTGAGTGGACTATTACAATAGATAATAAGCTCCGATACATCAGGGATGCTGTGCTGCCATGGAGCCATTCCATCCGGAATAACCGTAGAGAAGGGGTTATTATTCGCCGTTTACGAATAGGGCATACTAGTTTTACACATGAACACCTAATGAGTCAGACTGATGCACCCGTTAGTATTCGCTGCAACTGTCACTAACAATGCACCACATACTTGCGGACCGTTTATGCGGCATTCGTAAATTTAAATTTGGAGCTGACATCCAAGATATTGTAGGAAACAATTTGAAATGCATCGAATATCTTGTTTCTTAAGGCCTTGCATCTGTATTCAAGGATTTAGTTATTATTTAGATATGTTTTCTTTTGTAATATTTGTATTATGTTTGTTCCACAAAAGCGCTTTTTCGCTCTCCAAAAAAAAAATCTTTTGAGTACTAGGTTCTGCACTTGAATCCCGGACAGGCTGGAATATTTAACATACTACAAAATTCTTCCCATCTTAAGAAAAAAATATATCGGTAAATTAAAATCTTTCTACAACTCGTAACATGTATTGATATTATTATGAAGCATTATTAAAATTTATTAATAATTCAGCCAAATAAGAAATTACAGTATGCCAATGTTGCATATTACTGAATTTTACATAATAAAAAAAAATTTACTTATTGCTATAATTTTATTATCTGTGGTATACTTTAATTATGTAGACGTAATCTAGTAGACGATTGTTCGACTGTACTTCTCTTTATAAGATTATCTTTATCACAAAGTTAACTACAATCACAAAGATGTTTTTTATCGAAAAATTAATGAATGCTTTTCCCTTGTGTTGATAAACGGATAGTTTTGCTGCTTTACAAAAATGAAGTGTTAATGAATTTAAAACAACCGTAGTTTATTTTTCCTCGATTATAGTAATCAAATTTTATTACATTAAATTTACTGAATTATCCATTAAAATTAAGTTTTATTTCAGTTAACATTTTGACAGTTATTTCAACAATGATTTCTTTCGGAATTAGTCACTTTTAAATATTAAAAATCTGATATGGACACCATATGACTTCCTTGTACGCCTATTAAATTACATATACAAATTTTTTTTAATGAAAGTACATAGAATTAGAATTTTATGTCATTAATAACTTTTCATTTTTTTTTTTTTGTTATTACTGAATTATTATATATTGTAAAAATCGTTTTACAATCAGAGGTTAATAATTAATAAATTAATATAATTAAATTTAAAAAAATTAAAAAGAGGAGATGAAGTCGGATTTGAACCGATGTGCCTTCCCTTTGTAAGAACCAAATATTTTATTAATTAAAATTTTATTTGGCTGTAACTATGGAACCTATAAAAATAAGTATCACTTACGATGTATCGTTGAAAAGCTCTCAGTGAGGCTTATTACTGCTGTTAAGAAAAAGTCCAAAATCCAAATTGTTTTGATTTTTTTGGACACTTTTGGTTCAGTCGATTGCAATCAAAATGGAGGTGCATAGCTAAGTGTTACAAATCCAAAATTTCAACATCCTATGGCTAATCGTGTTTTAGTTATGCGAGCGAGATACTTACGTATAGACGTCACGCCGAAACTAGTCTAAAATGGATTCAGGGATGGTCAAAATGGATATTTCCGTTGAAATCTGAAAATCGAAATTTTTCGCGATCACAATACTTCCTTAACTTCGTACAAGGAAGTAAAAATTCAGAGCATAAGTATTATTTAAAATTTGTATAATTAAAATATTTAATAAAAATAATTATTTTAGCCTATTTATCATGTTTCTATTTGTAGAAATATAAGTTTTTAACTATTTAAAAAAGATTGATGTAAATGTCCTTTTCAGTGGCACGTTATAAATTACCTTAACAAATTGTTCTGACATAGAGGATGGGGAAATCACATCTTCCGTATATTACATAATTTTGTAGTATATTAATAGTGGTTAAGTCCATGCGGCAATCTCTTTGGAAGGTTTGCAATAACTAACTGCTTGGGTAATGGCCTTTGGCCTAATCTATATTGCTTTAATGTAATAATTTATAGATCACGCAAGCTGTACAAATAGACTTAAAAATAACTTTAAATTTTTATAAATTTAATAGTTACATTTTTTTACACTTTTTTTGTGATTTAAAGATAATATTTTGTAAATATAAGTAATCATTTTTTCCTATTTAATTTTTTTATTCCCTTAAATAATAATAATTATATATCGTATTCAATAAGAATTATGATTACAATTATTCTCGTATTATGATTATTATTTATGTTTCTAGAAAAAAATTCATTTGTTTTAAAAGTTTTCAATGTTTTTTTAATTTTTTTTTCGGTTTTTTATTTTTTATATCGTTATACTTAGCGCATGTTTAAAAATTAGTTTATGTATTGTAAATTCATTGCTTTCGAGCGCTAATAACGAACCTTCGATGTGCGCCCTTCCCCAAAAAAAAATGTTCGCCCTCCCCGAAAAACGTTTTCGTGGAATAATTTCAGAATTAAATGATAAACTTTGAAAAACTTTTGTTGCTGTGATGTTTTAATTTCATTAGCTAAATAACATTTATTTCTGTTTTATTTTATTAATTTTATCTTTTAATTGTAAATTGGTTATTTTACAAAATTTAAGGAATTGTTTCATTCTCTCACTTTCCGAACAGTATAATTTTCAATCCTAAAGATTATTTTAAACATTTCATTTGGCACTAGTGAGTTGAAATATTTAAAATCTTAGAGAACAATCGGCTGTAATCTTTCTCCAGAGTTGCCTGCATGGTATAATCCTATCAATTACTTGAAAATTGGTAAATATTCTTCTAGACGGTAAGAAATACCAATAATCTTTTGCATTTTAAATTTATTTTAATGTTTTCACTGTTAGAGTTGTATTCTTACCAACTTCTTTGTTTGTTTAATTCTTTGTTTTATTTGTTAGATTACTATAAGATACCTAGTTAAAAAAAAATAACTGTACTAGTCGTTAGCCGATATTTTTAAGGATATCTGTATGTATATTCACTAATATTAAAAAAGAACAAGTTATTTTATCTGCATATCATTCATATTGCTAGCTTTAAAAATTGAATTTTTAAAGTTTCATGTTTCTGATGGTCTTCTTGTAGGAAGATTTGCATATTTTTATATGTCCATTTTCATAATACGTTGTTACCTATTTGTCAGTAGATTAAAATCTAGCCGCTGGTGTGTCATTTGATTTGAGTTTTATTACCAAACGCACCGTTTCCTATTTTGAATTATGTGATAATTTTTTTGTGAAAAAATTGGTATTCTGTTTTTAGATATCTTTGCGATAATTTCCCCCTTTTTTTAATACTTTTTGGCAAGATGTATGAACGCATTAGGAGGAATGCCCGAATCGCCAGAAAATTTCATACGAAAAGTTGGCCCCACCAAATCCCATAAATATCAAAAACGTTGCCATATACCAAGAAATTGAGAATTCTAAACTTCCTGACACCCGAACAGGGAATTATTTACAGGTAACCCAAAGAAAGCACCGACGACAAGAGTGAATACTGAAAAAGGGATAATCTATCCGGTGAGGAATCGTGAATCGAGCAAACCTCCCGAACGGGACAGAAACGTTTCAAAACGCCCTATAGCTTGTTACCATCCATTTCCCTCGCAGTTTCTCAAGAGATCGACTTATCTATTTCGATGGTGAAATCACCACATTATTGGTCGACAGTTATACCGTAACCAATCAAGTAATTTCTGAAATAATTTATTTTCATCCAAATACCAAAAAACTGTCAGAGAACAGATTCGGACTTCCTTAAGGGAAACGCATTACCAGAATTGTGTAGCACGTAATTACGAAGATGCTGTAAAAGATAAAATTCATGTAATAGAAAGTAATTTTTTCTTTCGTGCGCAGTAAATGAGATAATTGTTTTTCTAATTATTCGATTCAAAAGACTGTAGAAATTACTTCAAGGTATAATTTAATAACTTAGTTAAATTTAAGGATGTAATCTCTTTGAAACTGAATTTCAAGATCGGAATTATAATTCATCTTTTTGTGAGGTAATGGATTTACGTGATGATTTAAGTTTTACGCGTACTGAATACACGCCGAAGCACAGAGTCTGGAAAAAATTCTACTTTTGCATTGTTTGATATTCTTGATTGATCTTCATTGACTGTCTGGGAAAAATTTGAACGACTTGCTTAATGAACTTTTGTTAAGAAAAGTCAGTTTTAATAAAACTGACTGAATATTGTAAATCTTCTTAAAAATTATGTGTCGTCAGAATTTGTCTGCTAATGCAATTATTTTCTTGACGACAAAAATAGACTTAAATTTATTTTAGTAGATAGTAATTTCTTTAAACTTAATTTTATCTTATTTTATATGGAATGAAGAATATAATAAGCATTGTGTGTCTGTGTGTGTGTGTGTGTGTATGCGCGCGCGCGCGCGCGTGTGTGTAATTATTATTTTTATTTTTTAGTTATTATTGAGTGGTTCTGTTTTTTTCTTTCTTATAAAAATAAAACAACTTTTCAAGCACACAATTTTATTTTGTTCGCATTGTTCTTATTCTGCGAATAGTTGAATGAAAAATTTTATTTTTTTCCTTACATAAAATGTGATGAAAGTTCCAAGATAAAATGTTGTAAGGTTGTTATTAAATATCAGTACTTCCTGTTAGTACTGGTGCTTGGATTGTTGCTAGCGTCAGAAATATTACGGTTTTTACCATATTCATTCCTTTCTCTTCCAGTTATTTTATTATATTAACGCTTTCTTACTAAGTTCTTTTCTCTAATTTTGAGTTAAATTTTTTTTCTCTCAAGATTTCTTACAACTAAAATATTTATTTCCAATATTTTTTTTTTATTATAGTTATTTTTTTAATTTTTATAGCTTTATTTGTTTATAGATTCACCGGAATAATTTTTGTTTATAAATTTACGTTTGATATTGTTTCCTTTTTACAAAATTAAAATTAGATTAATTAGTTTTGTTTACTGGAAAATTATAGAAAGTTGTTATTTTATTATTACTGTATATTTTCTCTGCAGTATAGAACACATTAAATTATTACTCCTAATTACCTGTCTCGGTTTTTCTTATGACTTCTATTAACTAAGATTCAATAAGAGGAATCATTGAGAGGTTCTTCTGTGAGGTAATCGCATAACTATATAGCTGTTCTCTGTAGAGAACAGATTGACAATGATGAACGACCTGAGACTATACAAGACTACACTTCATTTACATTCATACATATCATCCTCAAAGTAATATCGTACGGTGGTTCCGGAAGCTAAACAGAAAAAGAAAAAAAAATATTGTGTTTGCACATTAAAATAATTGTGTTATACAAAATATGTGCCCTAATATGTTATTAGTTCTGCGTACACAAATTAAATCTAAACTGTGGATTTCAGATGCGTGTTTGCAAATATACATTTCCAAGCGTTTTTTTTTTTTCGGTTATGCGGCAGTTCGCGAGTATTATGTTTGAACGTGCACGGATATAAGAGATTCAGGTTTGCTTTTCCGTTTAAATAAGTTGTATTAGATCATAAATTAAAAATATCTTGTAAATATTAACTATGAAAAAATATTGGAAATTAAAAAAAAATTACATTAAATCTAAAAATTTAATGTAAATAGAATTTAAAAAATAAAATGTAAAAATTCTGAAATCCTGCTAGGAAGCTGGTTAGACCTAATAGACGATTAGTCTTACGGAATTTTCACGGTATGTTAAACCTTTAAATCCCCTCCTCCGTATTTCCGTTCAACCATTGCTGTCATATTTCGCCTAATATACGATCCGTGTAGATCGGTTAAGTGCCGTTACAAACTGCAGTTCGTTTACAGATTTTTAGACATATATCCTTATAATTAGCGTATTCTGTAATAAAATAAGAAAAATATTTACTGAAGAAAAACCATTTTAATAAAAGAAAATCTACTTCGAACAGTTCATTGACTGATTATATCTATTTTTATTAATTTGGATATGAATTTCTCATCTGGTATCCAATTTGAATAATAATAATAATAATAATACGATTATGCCTTAACCTTTTTATAACAAGTATGGAATTACGGTAATTGAACATTTTTAAACGATAATATACTACAACCCTTAAAAGAAGTAGTCCTGAGGTATAATTAACATATGTGTTAACAATGAAACCCCAAGATGAATATAATATTTTAATATATATAATAAAATGATAATTAGGGTCGTCCCTGTGCGTGCATCACGCAAAAACTACTGAACATATTTTAATAAAACTTTGCAGATTTATACCTTCGAGGCTTGGTCATTATTTCTAGTTATAATTATGACTATATTCCTTATAGCGGTTAAAATAATAAAGATATTTATTAAAGAAAAAGGTTAATTGTTTTACTTAATTAAATTTATGTTACCATGATAAAAGAAAAAGATCTCATGTACCAATCATCAGATCTATGTACTAATCATCTAACCTCATCTGTAAAATATTTTATTACTTTTATTATTATTATTATTGTAATCAGCTTAAATTGTTGTTTTATCAGTATTATTCTCACATAAGGATAAAAAACTCAACAGGGGTTCAGGGGGCAAAACACTGACCGGTTAATATATGTATATGTATATATATGCACGCGCGTGTGTTTTGTGATCTTTGCCTTTCCGTCTTCGTCCATCTTCTGTTATTAATCTTTTTTTCTTTTTCCTGTTTAACCTCCGGGAATTACCGTTCAGGTATTACTACAGAGTATGAATGAGGATATGTATGAGTGTAAATGAGGTGTAGCCTTGTACAGTCTCAGTTCGACCATTCCTGAGATGTGTGGACAATTGAAACCCAACCACTAAAGAACACCGTTATCCATGATCTAATATTCAAATCCTTATTAAAGTATTCAAACTGCCTTTAATAGTACTTGAATGCTGGAACTCGACTTCCAAATCGGCTGATTTGGGGAAGACGCGTTCACCACTAGAACAACGCGGTGGGTTCTCTGTTATTAATGTACCACATATTATACCTTTATCCTTTAATTTATTTTGGATCTAATTTGTTAACGATGAAACCCAAGATCAATAAATATTTTAATATATATAATAAAATGATAATTAGGGTCGTTCCTGTTTAAATAGAACTCTAAGTAAATAGTACAGTTAAATAGTACTTAATGTACTATATAATTTTTGACATTCTTTTACAACACCACATGTTAAAAACCTCTGTTTGTTTTTGTACCTTTAATACTATCACTTCGATGCTATAAAGCCGTACACTCTAAAAATATTGTTAACATATTTCTTTCTTTTCCTCATTCTCTGTAAATTAATGTCGGCAAAGTTTTGTTTATATGAAAGGGTTCACATTATTTCGTTTAAATTCATTTTATGTCCTCATACATCATGAATCCTTTGTGATTTACTGCCTTAGTAAGAAAATTTAAAACTTGCTAGTATATTATGTTCGTCTTAATATTTATTTCACCATTTATGTCACATTTTATTACCTTCTTTTATCTTTGTTACTCATATTTATTCGCAAATTGGATTTTTCCTACCGTTGGATTTCTATCGATTACTATTGCTTGTATATTATTTTTATTTTTGATTTAAACAGCAATATCATTAGTTTTATTTACATGTTATATTTTTATCCTTACTGGTTATTCATTCCTAACTTGTCGCGTTTAGTTCAGTTTCTTATTATTTCTTCTAAATAATAATAGTAAAATGTCGCTTGTTTGAATCCTATAGTTATGAATTAAAGAAAGATTTGGTGTCAGTAATAGTAATTTACAATGAAATTAAAAGCGTCCGACAGTTGATTTAAAAGTTGTATAATTGTAAATATATAAGTAAATTTTATGTCACGCTAAGAGTAGTATTATTGAAAAATTAT
The DNA here is from genome assembly GCF_047948215.1 of Lycorma delicatula. Lineage (NCBI taxonomy): Eukaryota > Metazoa > Arthropoda > Insecta > Hemiptera > Fulgoridae > Lycorma > Lycorma delicatula. Next base: position 126,051,463 of record NC_134457.1, read on the forward strand.
TTCAATAATACTACTTTACTTCTCTATTTATTACGTCAAAGATGTAAAAAAGCTAGATGACTGGTTCGTGAACAGGTTTTTTATTTGCTGATGACAGCGTAGCTTCGTTGTGAATATGTATCACGGTCGGGTGCCGATTTGTTTTACCGTAGGGTAATTATCATCCTGTTTGCATGTTACTGTTTCTAAATAGGCTGCCAGTTGATTGTGTTGATCATAGCGCATAGACTTTACTGTTGTTCCTAATAAACAGATTATTATTACTACTATTACTACCTCTTGAACTATAGAGTGATAGTTAAATGTTATTTACATCTACTCGTGTTAAAATATACAGTTAGGCTATAGAACATGTAACTTTCTCTCGTCTTAATAACGCAGTTATTTACCCATAACTTTCTTAATGCTAAATTTCATAATCATATTAAACTTAAAAGTTGGATTTAATTTTAATTTGAAATTTATCATTCCACGACATATTTTTTAAATTATTTAATTTGAAATTTTAATTAATTCATTTGTTTTATAAGTTCAATTTTTATTGTTTTTTCTTTCTGAATAAATATACCAACTTTTTTAAAATGCATTGAGTTTCTTGGTGAATGGTGATATAACCAGGCTATAAAAAATGAATTTTAAAAACTTCGAAAATGTATAATAAAAGATATATTGTGAGAAATTAAATAAATTATAAAGAATTAGGGTAATTGATCGTTCACTTGATAATAAACGTTTGGGTAAAATATAAAACTTGTAATGAACGTGAAATATTAGATACTTGTAGATCGTGATTCAGGATGTAGGATATAGTTAAGTATTTTAAAAATAAACACTGAACAGAAAGGAATAGAGAATAGAGTCAAACCAGTCAATTGGCTGATGGAAAATAATTCTAGATCTATGATTCCAGGAAAGTAGAAAATCTGATGTGGGCACTACATGACTTACTTGTACGCTTATTATATTACACATACAATTTTTTTTTTTAAATGAAAAGTAAAAAATATTTTATTTCATTAATAACTTCTGATATTTTTTCATTTTTTATTGTTATTATTGAATCATTATTTATCGTAAAAATGTTTTTACAATTAGAGCTAATAATTATTAATAAATCAATATATTTAAATTAAAAAAGAAAGGTTAAAAAAAAGGATATGAAGTCTGATTCGAACCGATGTGCCTTCCCCGTATAAGATCCAAATATTTCATTAATTAAATTTTATTTGGCTATAACTCTGGAACCAGGGAAAATAAGTACCACTTATGATATATCGTTGAAAAGCTCTCAGTGAGTGCTTATTACAGCAGTTCAAAAAAAGTCCAAACTCCAAATTTTTTCATCATCGTACGGTTAATCGTTTGTTACGTGAGATACATGCGTACAAACGTCACGCCGAAACTAGTCAAAAAGGATCCAGGGATGGTCAAAATGGATGTTTCCGTTGAAATCTGGAAACTGAATTTTTCGCGATCGCAATACTTCCTTGCTTCGTACAAGGAAGTAAAAATGCTGAACTATAGATTTTTATGATGATTTAATTTTATTTTTTACTGTCTGTTTATACATTACTGACAGTCAAATATGTAGATAGCCTTCGCTATTGTGTAATTAAATTAATTGTTTATTTTTATTTTTAATCGGTATCATTTGTTATTTATATTTCTGTTGGTATCGGAAGGGCAATATTGTAATCTTAAAAATTCTTCATATGAAGGTTTCTGTAGTGCTTTATTTACGCTTTATTTCAAGCACTCTTCTGACAAAACTATTTTATACGTACATTTATTTAGAAGCATCATATTTGTGGTGCTCCTAAATTTGATGATAAAGCACAGCATTCATTTTTGTAATACAATCCTGAATAAGCATGTTGTCTAAATAAGCATTTTGATCTACCCTATTTTAAAAATCAATGTCTCTTTGACTGCCGTGTATTATAGTGAAAAATATTTTGCACATATCTTCTTAATATACAGAGATACATATTTTTCGTTTGTTCCCGATAACCGCGAAAACTACTGATCCAACCATTACGAGATTTTAACTGCAGCATCTTATGACCCCCCCTTCAGGAATGTTTATTACAGTTCAAACCTCACCAATCTTCCTATTATATAAATCATAAATAAATAAAAAATGTATAAATAAATAACCTATTTTTTTAGTTAACTTAATTCATTATCTCTATCGATTGTCTTTGTGTAATCGATCATTGTCTATGTCAATATCGACTTCTTCAGACAGTTATAATCTGATTTACTAAAATTTAATTTCATTGTCTATAAAAGATCAATTTATATTACTGTCGTAACATAGGTAAAAACAAAATAATTTGATAATAAAATTAAAGGGAATGACTACTATTTACATTAACAACTGAAAAGTTTCTATTCATTCAAATTAATGTATTTTATTTGGTAAATTGTAAATAGCGATAACTTTGAGAGCAGCAGCCCACACATAATTACTAAAATACTATTTACAGTTTTTGAAGTTCTATACGAATATAACGCAGACGGGAGATGATAGTAATTTAACAAACTGTCAAAATTGGAATAGGTTTTGAAAAGTTAATTAATATCAACATTAGTGTTTAAAATCAATAAAAGAAATATTAATTACAGAATCCAATCGATAAAGGATTCAATTTCTGTTGTCAGCATGATTGTACAAATCGTGTTTGCGTGACATCTATTAGGAAACGTACGGTGAAGTTCCTATTCCTACTACGTAAGTTAATGTTAAATGCGGTTGTATTGAATTTATGTACGTATATATGTATGTATGTATATATTGTTTGAATTACAGTCACTTATAATTAATAACTTAATATATACATTTCTATATGAATTGTATTATTAGTTGATGTAGATTAGTTTTGCTTTATTTCCCATAACATGTTCCTTTGTATTGTTCATAGGAAATTCAAGGTGGGTGAACAGGCCAAAAAAGATGTTCCGGAAGTTAAAAGTAAAACAATTCGCGTAAATTAACTGTACACAGAAACAAGTCATTTTTAGGAAAAATCTACCTTTTTTCAAATACTATATATTGGTGTGATATTTTTAGTTAAACTAGAAATCAATCAATTTCCGTTAATACTTATCATCATAATTATCCTTCAGTCATTTTATCTTTATTTTGAATATACGATTTCTGTAAGTACATTTATGAGACAAATGGTTTGTATTATACTTTAATTATTGTATTAACAAGCTTTGCAATTTATTAGTTCTAGAAATCTGCAATTGTTTGAAAACTTCAATGAATACAACAATGCTTTTAGTTTATTTTTCTTAAAAAGTATACCTTTTCAGAAAAATCAAATTTAATAGAAAAATTTTTACACATTGTATTAAAAAAAATAAAGAAGAAATCACTATAAATACGGTTTGGAGTTAATGACTTCAAAGGTTTTTTTTACAGTTTACTCGGAATATCAATGTTTTATTGGAAAGAAACTGTCTGATGACTTGATTGATGCAATTTTCCAGTTCTTACTGGTACAAGATCGCAAAAAATATACACCATGAGTATCCAGTTCAACCGGAATTTTGTAACTTGAATTGTAATTAAAAAAAAACCCTTTGTTCAAAGAGGTAATTGTTAATAATACGTTATATTAATGTTATGTTATGTAAGTAAACTCTAGGTACTGGAGGTCAACTGTAATTTTTTTTTAAAAAGTTAATTTCTTTTTCAAAAAGTTGGCTTAAGATTAACTACGATTCAAAAACCAAAAGAAATATTTTATGTAGTCAAGGTCGTTCCTCTTCGTTGAACACGAGCTACACAAAAACTGTACCCGATTACTTCTAACCGCACACCGTAACCATCGGTCCTTCCGCTGAGATGTGCGATGACTGAAACTAGTTCAACTCATTCTTGTTTTTATTCTTTTATTTATTATTATTATTTTCTATGTGAATTTTATGTATACCAAGTATGAAACAGAAACCTTTATTAGATCTTTTTTGGTAAAAAAGATGTAATTTCTGATTATATATTTTTTGTTTGGTTAATTTACCTCTAGTTTATAATTAATTTTGTTTATTTAGTTAAAGAAATGACTAACTTTATTTAGAAATTTAGCCCTTAATCATCAAGGGCTGCCGGATTTAAAGTGTTATCTACTTAAACAATCACTGATTAATTGCTTCATTTTTCCCGACTTCGTAAGGAGAAAAGAAGTATGTTTGGACTATACACATGTTAGCAAATTTGTAATTCGTTAACTACTAAACCGATTGTCATGAAATAATACTTGGTCTTAGTCATGCGAGTGATACTAGGTATAATATGATTAATTGGAGGACATAACAAGACTTTTTTTTTAGCCTGAAAAAGGAAAATAGTATAAAACTTATTAACTGACTTATTAAATTAAGTTCTGGCGATTCAAACTTAAAAAATAATAACATTTTGCAAAAAAATTAGTTCTATAGTATTACTAATGAAAAATAGTTAAAACTTAAAAAAGAAATCATCAGTTAAAATGAATTTTTAAGATTCAATAATCAATTTGTAAGATTTTGTTTAGCGTTCAACATATTAACTTTTGTATCGGTTAGTTTCAGATCTAATTCTCAGCTGAGATCTGGCATATTTTACCTTTGATTAATTTCACTTATCTCATATTTCTCGTTCAAGTACATTTGTAGCAACTCCGAGGTCATAGTAATGAAAAAAACGTTCATGCAATGTAAATTAGCTCACCGGACTGGTCTAGTGGTTAATTCATCGTCGGAAATCAGTTGTTTAACAGTTGATTTTCGAAGTCGACGAGTCTGAGGTTCAAATCCTAGTAAAAGTTAGTTTATTTTACACGGATTTGAATACTAGACGGTGGATACTGTTTTACTTTGTTGGTTGGGGTTTAATTAACCTCAACGTTTCGGGAATGGACTGAGTCTGTACTAGACTACACCTCATTTTCATGCCGTACATGTCATCCTCATCTCATTGGGCCGTAGAGAGAGTTTTGTATTGTTCACTATTTGAACAGATTGCAACGTATATTTTAGGAAAGAAGAAATATAATGTAAATTAAATATATTTTGAACTGATTTTATATTTAAGTATTGTCGAATTTTTGTGAATGGTGTATCGAAGTCATGCGTGTTACAGTGGGTACTGTTTTAAAAAATACTTAAAAACATTAATATATGTGAAGCCTCTAAAAGTCATTTTCAGACTATAGAATCCTATCATAAACAATTATACGGTTTCTTTTAATCATAATCTTTTTTTTGTAATAAGAGAAAATAAGGAACAATTAATTTAGGATAAGGGTCTAAGTATGTTGAGGCCAAAAAATTGGTTTAGAATAGAAAAGAATAGAATACTTCATCAATTAGTCAAACAAGTTAAGACCAAACAAATAAATAATTAAAAAATAATTATTCTTTCCGATTAGATGTTAGATTAATTAGAAAAGTTCCATATTTATTGTGTAAGACTCTTTTCGTGGCTGGAGCTTTCCAACCTTTGTAATTGTTTTATTAGGAAATTTCGGTTATTTATTTTTGAGCTAAAAATAAAATGCATGCAATTAACGTATTATAACTGGAGTAATACGGCGTACTATAAATTCTAATTATAATAAAAATTTCAGATTGATGATGGCCGCTGAAAAATAAAATTCTGGCGTTTTGAAAAGTTTTATGCTTTATGATACATTAATGTCGTCAAGCCTTTGTCAGTGATTGAATCCGGTCCGAATTACTGACCATTGTTATGGCAGCAGTTTTAAGGATTAACAAGTACTGAAAAACGAGTTTTTTTATTCAGTTTTCTCCATGGTAATTTAATTTATGCATTTTCTTGGTGACTAGAGCCATTGTTTTGACTCCGTTTTATTCTAAAATTTATAGGTCGGTTTAGGTTTGGCTATATGAATACATTCACTGGCTTATGTAGATAAATGCATACAGATTATTAAAACAATATAATAGCTTTTAAGGCATTCATTGTCTTTCTTTTGTAACAATTTAAGATAGCCGTAATTTTATTAGACAAACTGTACGATAGAGAGTTAACTAACAGTTTTATGTATTAATGGACTATATTTTTAAAGCGTATTATCTTGCTTATCTCATTCGACAAACGAGTCCTGACTTTTGTTTTACGTATTTATAGTACGACAGTAAAACCTTCTCCCGATTGAAAAAATAATTACATTAAAATCATTTAACTCGGCGTAGTTATTACGATGCCTTGTAATTTTATATAATTTATTTTTAACATAATCATCATTATTTATATTATTATTCTCTCTAAAGTTTCTTGTCGTTTTAAATATGCTTTTGTATTCGGCATTATTCAGTATTCTGATATATTTTTTATAGGTGTGTCTAGCCCGGTAAAAATTAATGTATTTGCATGTCAAATTCAGTCACGTTAAATTTAATTAGAGGTTATCATCACAAATAAGTGAAATTGGGTTATTTCTTGATATAATATGTGTACACGTAAAAAGAAAATGACACTCCAACTTCCTCATCAACCCTTATGTTTTGTCACTTTCTTTCCTAATTTTTATTTTGTCGTTATGAGAATGAATGAAAATTAAATTTTGTAAAAAAAAATTCATAACTTATTTTTCTACACGGTTCAAGCTATCAATGCCATCGGTAGTAAAATTTTTATTCCAAACATATCTTCCGTCAACTTAGGTTTTTTAATCCTTCTTACTACATAATGTAGACTTTGCTCATTCAATTAACTCCGTTAAATAGTGTGTATGTGGTGTTACAGCTGTACTAAATATTGACACGTGTAAACAAAAAAAGTTTTTTTTTTGTCATAATCACCAGTCATAGTTATAGGCAGAGATATTACTAGCAAACGACGTAAAGGAGGAATAATGGAAAGGGTAGAGTTCGGAAAAGGCAGTGAGAAAATAACGATCCACAAAGGAAATGCGAGTATGACAAATGAATCCATTCCAAGAAAGTGTTCCTAAGCTCCTCCAGGCAGTAGGTGCTCATCCCGCTAACTTCTCCGATCGAAGTATTTTTACCGAGAATGGAAGCAGTAAATAACTGATTAATGTTTTTGCACTTAATGCTGCTAATACGTGCTGCAACTACGCTTTTCGTCTTGAAACCAGAGGCATCAGGTTCACTGACGAACACCATTCCTCTCATTCTGCTAGATTCCTACTGGAAGTGGCTCAGAAACTGGTTGCAATATAATTTTTTACAGTATATTTATTAATTATTAATTTTTTAACTGGAATATTAATAGTAAAAGCAAAACCATTTTTTTCTTTTGTCACATTTCGTGTTATCGAAATTTAATATGAGTGAGAATAACTGCTAAATCATTTAGTGTTTTTTTCTGAAGTTGTTAAAAAAGAGTAAGCAAAGCTCTACGATAAATGGTTTCCGAAATGGAATGGTTCAAAATTAGGTAAAGAAAATTGATAAAATTGCTTAAAATGTTTCCCTAATTCAATCAAAGAAGGAGAAAATTTTTATCTCATCAATCATCCCACAGATCTGACCAAGAAAACTCGTAGGTTTTTCCTTAAATTAAACCGATTGATGAATGAGATTAAGTTCATTGAAGTAAACAGAACCAGAGATACTAAAAACTTGAGAAATAATCATTATTTTTTTATTGTATGAAAGATGTGTTCTGTTTTTCTATAAAAATTACAATTAATTCCATACGTTTATGTCTAACTCCCTGTTATCATGGAAAGTGTTGTTTCTTTCTCGTCTAATAATGCATTTTAAAAGCGTCTTATAATGTATGCGCATTTTGGTGGGTCGATGTGTGATAGGACTAACGAAACAAAATATAAATAAAACATGAATTTTTTGGTAATTTTATTGTTAAATTTGAACCGCTGCGTCCTCGACTTTATTAATAATAGAATGCTGTGCTTGCTACTTTTTTCACAAAAAAAACTGCGGAAAAGGTAATTATTTTTTAATTCAATTCAAATTATGTATATTTTGGAACATGCAGTCCTAAAAGTATAATTGTTTTCAGCTTTATTTACTTCTCGACTACAGCGATATATGATGTTACAGCAGCTATATTTATGACGGGAAAGTTAATAGATCGGTCAAAAGAAAAACTAAAAAATTGGTTTTTTATGCTTTAAGAAAATTCTTTTAAAAATTTAACAAAAAAAAATGTAGATTTAAACAAATTGTAAATAATCTGCGAAAAATTGTTTTTATTCCAATGTTCCCAATTCCAAAAAATAATTTTTGTCAGACGGACGTTTGTAGAGACGTTGGTCGGTATTTGATCTTGGAGGAGGAACCCCATTTACGAGCGCCTAGGCAGTGTCAGGCTCACTAACAGATTCCGCAAGATGTTATTACATGCGTATATATTCCTCCGCACTACCGACTAAACTTCCATCCTTCCTGGTACAGCTGGTGTGCTTTACTTCAGGAAGGAGGAAATACGTCCTCGCACACATTCGAACACCACAGTCAACAGACACCGACCTCACACACCCACAAGGTACCTCACATAAACTAAAATCACACCACACACTTCACGACATTCAATCATCACTCCGGAATACATATCTGACGACGCACACTCCACACATCACATCAATCAGTCACATCTAATCACATAAACAAACACTTCACAGGCAATTGAACACTACAACATACTTACCTCACAGGTCACTATCGGACGCGAGAGTGGGAGTGCCCACGGTCTCATCGGACCCAGGCGACCCTGGTCTTGTAACTGGATTCCGTTGACCGATTTTCTTCAAATTTGGTTGACAGCTTTGGAAAGAAAAATGTATTAATTTTTTGAAAAAATTGGAAAAAGAAGGGAAGGTGTTTTGGTCGAAATAAAATTTATATATTTTGTTTATATATCAAAAAATGACTTTATGTATTTTTCTTTTTTTAGCTATACCTAAGAAAAGAAATTAACCCACCGGGTTGGTCTAGCGGTAAACTAACTCATCGTCGTAAATCAGCTGATTTCGAAGTCGAAGTTCTCAGGTTCAAATCCTAATAAAGGTAAATACTTTTTTTATCCACTAGATCGTGGATACCGGTGTTCTTTGGTGGTTGGGTTTTCAATTAACCACACGTCTCTGGAGTAGTCGGCCTAAGGTTGTTGGACCGAGTCCCGACTTCTGAGGTGGTGCGGCTGGGAACGGCATAGCCGGGCCTGGCACTGCTCCATCCTGGTAGTTAGAGGCGATGGTACATTCCAGGGCTGTGATAATGCTTAATTGTGGGTCCGGCCCTGGGAGGAGGGGCAAAAAAAAGAAAAAAAGACTATTCATTTACCGGTACAGTTATATTACACTAATAAGTCGCTAATAACTTTAATTGTTGATGCGACTATATATAAAAGTATTAAAAAGAAAAAAAAGAAAAGGAATTAATTAGAGTTTTTCGCATTTAGTGTTCTATAGTTTTCTACGTCAAACTGATATAACTTTTTTTGGATATATGAATTCAATGTCTGTGGTAACAATTTCTTTTATCTATTTTAAATTTAAATCTATTTCGCAAGTTCTGCATTGCATTTAAAATTAATAATCTTTATTTTTTGACAACCCTTCCACTTAAGTATCTTTGGAAAAAAAATAGCCAAAGCGTATTCTAGGAAGAGAATTAATTTCTTCCTGGAAAATTACAACTCTGTTTAGAATTATGGCCGTATCTGCATTTTTTAAACAATTTAAAGAATATTTTATTTTTTATTATTACCATTTAGGGATTTTTTTCTTAATGGTTGATTTTACTCGAATGCTTACCCATGAGTATGGGATCCCCCAAAATGAAAAAAAAAAATTTCGCAATTTTAAAATTTGTAATGCTCAAAACATATTTTGTTAAACAGTTAAGTCATTAAATAACTTTATAATACCCCAGCTTCGTGGAGAAGCTACCAAATTTTTTTGTTAAGTTAATAAATTTTAATGAATATTTTAATCATAAATTAGGTCTCTGATGCATGAGCTCTCAAATTTTCAAAAAAGTATAAAACATGTTTTTCGAAATTATGATGATAATATAATAATATTAAAAATTTTGGTTATTGCTTTATTTTGTTGAGCATATTGGCTTCAAAAATTAAAAATAGAAATATAATCAAACAAGTAATTTTATATTTAACAAAACCTTTATTTTTTAAATCATTAACATGAAAATTTATTACGCTACAAATTTTTACTTCTTTGTACGAAGAAAAAAAGTATTGTGATCGCAATAAATTTCGATTAAAACGGAAAGTCCGATAGAGTTAGGGAACATTAAAACGGAAATATCCATTTTGACCATCCCTGAATCCATTTTGATTAATTTCGGCGTGACGTCTGTACGTTCGTGTATATATATATATATATATATATATATATATATATATAATATGTGCGTACGTATGTGTCTCCATAACTCATAAACGATTAGCCGTAGGTTGTTGAAATTTTGGATTTAAGACTGCTATAACATCTGGTCGTGCACCTTTCCTTTTGATTGCAATAGACTGGACCAAAAGTGTCCAAAAAAGTCAAAAATCCAAAAAAATTAGATTTTTTACTTTTTCTTAACTGCAGTAATGAGTTCTCATTGAGATATTTTCAACGAAATATCATAAGTGGTACTTCTTTTCATTGGTTCCAGAATTATAGCCAAATAACAGTTTAATTAATGAAATATCTGGATGGGAAGGCACATAGGTTTGAATCCGACTTCATCTCTTTTTTATAACTTTTTTTATTTAAATATATTGATTTATTAATTGTTAACCTTTGGTTGTAAAAAAAGTTTTACAATAAATAATTATTCAATAACAATAAAAAAATTGAAAAAATATCATAAGTTATTAATGAAATAAAATTTTATGTACTTTTCATTTTACAAAAATGTGTTATGTAATTTAATAGGCGTACAAGGAAGTCATGTGGTGTCCATATCAAATTTTTTTTTAATATGTCGATGACATATTAGAAGTAACTGAAGCGGCTAGTTGAAAATGTTTGGTAAACACTTGACGTTGTAAAAAATTTCATAATTTTGGTTATTGTTATTCAATAAAAAGGATTTATTTTATCATAAAGATACAAAGTAGAGCTTAAAATGATTGAATTGAAAGTCAGAAAGTTTTGTCAAAAATTAATTGCAAAAATTGACGGTCGTAGCCGGAATAGTTATACAGTTAATTGCTAGCTTTTTTTTTTACATTGTTCACCTTTGAATATAGATATAAGTGTAAAAAGGGCTACGGATTTGTGTTTTTTTACCATTTAATTGAAGTGCTTTTGAAATCAGTCGGCAGTCACACGCTTCTTTCTCACCCGAAATCCTACCGATCCTGATTATTCCCCTCGCCACGTTGTTTCCTATTAAATATAAATAAGAACTCGTAATATAATTAGTTAGATTAATTTTCGCTTAAGTAAATTTTCTTTAATTTTGACCTCTAATATTTTATGAAGAGACCGGTTCAAGTCCCATATTTTTACATCTTAAAACGTCAGTAGATGTGAGCATATTTCTAACATGTATTATAATGTATTAAACATCTGCCATTTAACATTGTTACAGTTATTAAACGAAAAAACAAAATAAAAATGTAATGTTTTTGTGCAGACTATTCCATTTGACGTCACATCATTACTTTTATCGATGAAAACAGTAATAACGTAACTGATAGTCAGTAGTGGTTTCCGATTTCATGTTTATATTATTAAATTTTATTATATTATTAGATATTTCATATTTGTAGTAGTCACACTCTATTTATCAATCCATGTTATGCTTGTTTTTGCGTTACAGTGCACAAAAAAAATCTGTAGTTCAGATATTCGGCGTCAATCTTAAAAATAGCTCATTTTGTGTAAAACTATTCAAAGTAATTTATACAAAATTGTTTGCTCCAATACAAGAAGAGACGGTAGCCGCGTATGATACGATACAGAGGGTTTTTTTCTGAAGCCGGTTAAATTTCTGCACCGATCAATGAAGTGACAGGCCATTTATTTGTATCCGAAAAAGAAAATCCCCCATAAAAATGGATAATTACAGATTTCTTAAAAGAAGGATTACGAGACAAAAATTTGTAGCGTATTGTTAAAAGTGAAAATGATGGTTATAAAATTTTATCGGATAAATAAAGTGAAGTCGCGCTATTATTTATTGCATATTTTATATATATTTAACAAGTTGTAATTCCTTAATATCTTTAAAATTATCTTTATAAAAAGAGCCTTATTCAATTTTAATAATGAAGAGTGTGTTTGGTTACAGTTAGAAGTAGTCAAGAAATGTAAATAAGGCTAAAGGATATTTTGTCGAGAAGAAAAAGTAACAATAAATACAAACGTTTTCTTTAACAGCATCACGAAATTAAAAAGTAATCACATTTTTCTCAATGTAATTTATCTTTTCCACATAGGATCACTTTAGTTCAATTTCTGGGCCAGTCCATTTTGTAATCTGTTCTTCTTATTTCCGAATCGTGTGAGTTATTTTATTCTTGCTTCTTTTCTTTTTGCTCACATCCTTTTGAGGCGTTCTGATCTTTGACGCCTGTCCTCATCTGAACACACCCTGTTGGATTTCTTTTAAATTTTAGGTTCAAATGTTATCGTATTAGTTTTAATTAGTTTGTCGTATTTTCTAGATTTTATAATTAGATCTTCTTTGGAGATTCTCAACTTTTCCACATCTTTTCGGACTTCTTTATCCATTTCTGTTTTGTTGTTCTTTCCCACTATAAGTTACTTATTTGGTTTGCAAGTCTGGTATTTTCTGCTCTGAGTAGGTGCCCCAAGAATGAAATTCTTTTTTCCTGAAGAAATTTGTTAGTGGGGATTCTTATTTTATATACTTTTTCATGTGGGATTATCCTCCATTATCCTTCTACTATGTTTTTCTTGTTTATGCATTTTCTGACGACCTTCCTTTCTATCTTTTCGATCATTTCTACTTCTACAATTTTGTATGGTCCGAAGTGAGTTTCGCTGGCGTATTGTATTTCTGGAAGAATTACTGTTTGGTATTGTCTGATTTTAGTTTTTGTCGATAAGCATTTTTATTGTTTATGTTTTGGGTAGTTATTAATGATTTTTTAAGCTTCTCAGTTCTTTCTTGCCAGTTTATTTTCTCATTGATGTTATGTGTTATGGTATCTCCTAGGTATTTATTTTCCCACTAGTTCCACTTTGTTTCTGTTTACGTTTACATGATTAATGCATAGTGGATCCCTGACTATAATTTTAGTTCTTTCGTATGATATTTTCAAACCTATTTTTTTTAGCAAGTTATTGTAGTGTTTCTATATGGGTACTAGCTTCTTTTATTTTGTTTGAGAGGAGGGCTAGATCGTCTGCGAAACCAGTTTACTTTAATTTTTGTTCCAATTTTTATTCTTTTCGGATTTAATTTTCTCCATTATGTAATTATACATTCTAGTGCGCAGTTAAATTTATAAATTTATCTTTTATAGAAGAGACAATTTTTAAAAACATTCTAATTTACCTGTTTATTGCCGCTTTTAAAACAGGCTTGTTTATTTTTTATTTACGTGACAAAATTTATCTGATTTTCCTTTTATTTATAGATCCCTAAAGTTAATTATAAATTTATTGATTTAGATACGTTTTATTATTCTATTGCATTAAATTTGATGTTTTATATTTCTGGTATTAAAATAACGACAATTTACGTTCTATTTTTTGTTCGATTTGTCTCTCTATTATATAAAACCTTATTCCTGTAAAATCTAAAAATCTCAATAAAGTGTGTGTGGGGGTGTGTGTGTGTGTGTGTGTGTTAACAATTTTAGAATAGGAAATGTAAAGCATGAAATAATTGAATAATACATAAGCACAATAATTTGTAAAAAGTGAGGGGAAAAAAAGCTTAATATATTATTCTATTATAATGAAGAATAAGCTTTGTTAGTAATTGTTGGCGGTAAAAGCGGATGAAGGGATGGAAAAATACCAGTGCGACCTTAACCGCCGATTCTTTTCAAACAGATTATAATTTTATGAACCGCGTCATGTTTTATTTTCAATCCGTCCATATTTTCGTTCAGAATTACAACATTAAGGGCAAAAGTATAAAAAAAAAAAATTATTGTTACGAAACCAACTATTTTTTTCAGAATTTATGTAGTTTTATAATTTAACTTTTTAAAGTTTTGCGTAGTTATTTGCTATAATCTTTTATATTTTGTTTAATCTTTAGTGAAAGTGGTTTTGAATTTATGTATTATGTAGAAATGTATATATATTTATATATACATATGTATTATGTATATATATTTATGTATGAAATTTTATAATTTTCATATCTTTGAATGGATAGTTAATTAATTACTTTAATTCACAAGTAAAATTTATTTTACCAATTTTTTTCTTGTAAAGGCTGATAAATTTATTTAAATAAAATAAACACCTCAAGCTTTTCATTAAAATTAACATCAGTTTTTTTAGGCTTTTATGTTTTTACAAGTTGGATGGAAAAAATTATGTTATTATAAAATAAAAATTCTTTAAATCCAAACTCCTTGACTAAAAAAGGGTACGATCGTTTGTAGAAAAATTTAATTTTAGCTGTAATTTAAATAATGAATTATATTACCTTTAAGTTTAATGAATTTAAATTACAACGTATTTTCTCATAACATGAATTTTACTTTTGTGTTCTTTATCCACCTTCGCTTCAATTTGTTTCAACAAAATGATTGCTTACAGTTTATATTCAAATAAATAAAAAAAATAGTAGTTAAAAAGTAAAGATCAGTAATTATGCGGAACAGTCTCTAAGGACTGGGAATGTTCTAATTACTGTATTTTAAGTTTACTTATTTTTGCTGAATTAAATTAATCTGTATATTGTTATTTTATCTTTTATTTTCGTTCGTATTCAGATGAAATCTATTTTTTGAACTTTTTTTAAAATTAATATGATTTACTTGTGCAATGATTTGTAGTAGCGTATATAATACCTTATAAGATCGTTTATTATTTACGTTTAAATTATTAAATTTATTTCATGTAAATTAATTAGACATTTTCTAAATTCGAATAGAAGAATTAGCGTGATATCTAGCAGTTACATGTACTGTGTAACGGAAATATATTATGACTGTTAATAATATTCCATTAAGTCATTGCTTGCAAAGCCCTTCATAGGCTAATAATATGTACCAATGTGTCATTTCCTTTCATGCTATACGCTATTATAATAAAGAATCTAACTTGGGCAGGGATACTCGTTACGTACTATTCTACTTTTGACCCGAATCATACTTTTATATGCGACATGAATTAAGGGGTAATTTTGTCATTATTTTTTAATTAAACTAAAACAAATAATATGTTAACGTGATACAGTTTTTAAAATAGCTTAATATAAGTGATGATTGTATCACGTATTTAATACTCACTGGCGTGTTTCAGTCTTCTACTTTTTTATAGTATTATCTGATTATTACATTTAAACCTCTTAATTAAATTAAGCTCACAAAAATTGTTCATTATATGACGTAATGTTTTAGTTTTGTTGAAATTAAATTTTGTTCGTGAAAATGTAATTGAATTCGTCCTTTTTTGGTCGGTTGGTAATTTGAAAATATTCAGCAAACATCCTTATATCAACTAGCTCCCACGTTTTTTTAAAGGCTTAGTAACTAAGAAAAATAGTAATTGAAGAGAACTGTCAAAACATTGAAACGAATCGGTACAATACGTTGAGTCATTGAACAGAAATTTCACTAAACTGCTGCAATTTTCATAAACGGAGGTTACTGTTTGAATTCTAAGTTGCGAATAAAATAAAATACGCTACAGACTTGCACGGTAATAATAGCCTAGATATATACAAATTAAAGGGGTTCAATAATAATTTTGCAGAAGTAATTATTAGTGAACTGATTACACATAGTTTGTAATTGTAGAATCTCATCTAGTATTTTTCAGCCTTTCCAAATCAACTAATCTAACCAGGAAAACACGCACACTCCCACATAGGGATAACGACGAGCACGCAAACTTTACACTTCGATTTAAAAGCCACCAATTGACAACTCAAAAAAATATAAACTTTATTCAAATTTAGAATCAAATACTCAGACGTTTTTTGGTTATACGCTTAAGGTTTTTTTTTAATCATAAGTAACATTTTCTTCAACATAAAAAACCGAAGAGATAGAAATAAAGACAAAACAGAAAAAGGGAAAACGAATAGGGTAAATTAAAAAAGCGCATAGGGAAGGAGTCGGGGATATCGAAGAAAGCGTGTCATGAAAACTATTCTATTTATTTGGGATTTGCTTCTGAACAGCAGTGGGTTTTTTTTTAAACTAGAACCAATTAGCATCTCTGTTCTACAGTACACGGGTGGTTATAGAAGCAAGAAATCGTATTTGTACTTTTAACTCTCTATTAATTTTCACTTTAATTCATTATTCCTAATAAACCAAAAACTATAGAAACGGTTTGTGAATGAACTAAATAGATATGTTTTCGAAACATAATGGTTGATTATTGCAGTAATAATTTTGGGTTTGATGCTTATCTACTATTATTCAAGGTGAGGAAATGTTCACCTCCTTTGGTCGTAATTATAAATTACGGTTTTAAGTGGTAAACAATGTTGTTTTAGACCTAAAAGATGAATAACACTTTGATGTACTCGCAAAGATTAGAGCAACTGTCCTCCGCCCGCGTATGTTTAGAGTTCTTTACATCTTTGATGTATTCGATAGTGCCTGGTGGTTTACATTAAGTTTGCAACTTTCAAAGATACAAAGGAAACAGAATAGTAAAAAAGTTATTTCTAGGATAAAAAATGAAACTTAGCTACATTTATCAAAGTTCTTCAGTAAAGTTGAAAAAAAAACGCCTCTCTATACATCTTGTAAGAAGATTACATTTGATGACGCGTTTCTGTTGATA
Source organism: Lycorma delicatula (assembly GCF_047948215.1). Lineage (NCBI taxonomy): Eukaryota > Metazoa > Arthropoda > Insecta > Hemiptera > Fulgoridae > Lycorma > Lycorma delicatula. The sequence continues at coordinate 126,068,379 of NC_134457.1, forward strand.
GGGAATTTTGTTCTGAAAGGAAAGGGAGTTACATACAAATGAATTAGAAGAGGGCTTACTATACTTATATTAACTGACGTTAAACTTCTCAGAAAATACTGTGATATAGGGTGATTTGCATAGATAGGCAGTGGCGGCTCGCGTATAGACACTACGGAACTGCAGCACCCCGTCTTTTCACTTGATATTATTGGTAACATTTAATGTAATAAGTCCTTCTTTTTTTTTATTCTTTCTTTATAGTTGCACAGTATGTAATTCTTAAGCTTAATATCAATAGCTGTCCCCCTGTTTGTGAAAAATAAAAAAAATCTTTGTATGTAATTGTGCGCTTCACAGTTCCAGCAGCGTGGGGTTTGGCTCTTGTGCGCATGCATACATAGGAAGCTGCACGCGAGGGAGAGTACTGTCGCTCTCGCAGTGCCGACCCTGGCGTGCTGGTGGAAGGTAGTTTTTTTTATTCCGCTTATGTTATGCTTAAAAACCGTTTACCATATTCTTGAATGTGATATAGTGTAGAATTAGATTATTATCCTGTTATCCTGTTTCCAGGTATTCTATTTGATTGATTTTTTTTTTGGTTCTTTTATTTTACAAAAATCTTTATCCATGGCCTTGAAAAGGCCCAAGGAAAAATTTTCTGGCGCAGCATCCCAGCACCCCCACTAATTTTAGCTACGAACCGCCACTGCAGATAGGGCATCCATTAGTTAAAATATGTAAATAATAGCTGTGTTGAATTGTGGTATTTTGTTATAATTTTTGGATGAAAAATTGTCTTTAAATCCCTTTGTAGGTGATTCTAATTGGTATACGTAATTCATTTTGAAAAGTTATTAGGCCAGTATATAGGGAATTACAGTTGAATTTTATTTGTGGATACTTCTGTGATTTTTGCAACAGTTATTGCTTGTTTCATCCGATATGATCGCTGATGGGCTAGTCTAGTGATGTACATCGGCGTTCTCCGTACATTGTTCTGTGTATACGGCAGTGATTTTCAACCCTTTAGCTCTACAACCCGCAAAAAGTAAAACAAAAAAGTAATGATTATTTCACGACCCCGAACCTCTACCCACTGAAATCTAGTTAAAACTACTTAGGTGCGTTGATAGGGACGGTTATGCTTGAAGTGCATAAACATGAGAGATTTACAGTTTCCAACTTGATGTGTACGTGCTCCTTGTAATTTGGTTTGCTTGCATAATATTTGTTGCGAGAGCGTCGTGTTCGAACATGCATATGAACATGTTGGTGCTCTCAGTAGTATTAAAGAGGCGTAAGAGATTGCCGAACATCAGTTTAGTTTGAATGCGAAGCGTGCGTCTGGTGCCTTTATTTAAATTTTAAAAAGTGTAGTTTCATTGAAAATAATAATAATAATTAAGGTTTCCGTTTTTTAGTGTGCGGTCAAACGATGTAACCGTTTTTTTTTTGTTTTTTGTTTTATGCAAAATGGCTAAATTTGTGAAAAAACGAAATGAGCCATCTACATTCATTGATCGACTGGTAAAAAGACAAGATTGTAAAATGGCAGTTATTTAAATTATGGTTTTACCTTGTTAGATGGAAATCCATTGTGCGTTGTTTACTTTTAAGTCCTTTCCGATAAAAGCATAAAGCCATCAAAATTAATTCGACAATTGGAAACTAAACATCCGGATCATAAAAGCAAACCCGTGGAATATTTCGAAAGAAAATTACATACTTTTAGAAATCAACAAGCTTCTGTTTGTAAATCAAACCGTACTGATAAAAGTACACTTGAAGCATCTTATCTCGTAGCATTAAGAGTAGCTAAGATGTCCAAACCCCATACAATCGCAGAAAACATAATTATTGCCCGCTGCAGTTGATATGGTTAGTGTTTTAATAGGCTTGAAAGAAGCAAAAGAATTGAAAAAGATTCCTTTCCGTAACGACACAGTATCAAGGCGAATCGATGACGTGGCTGCCGATGTTCGCGATCAGATAATTCACTTGCTGAATTGTCTGATATGATAATTATTGATAAGTGGGTTCAAGTGATTTTTTAGTATTCAATTTGATAAAACAACAGCTGTGGCAAACATTTCTCAGTTCTTATATTTTGTGAGATAAGAATGTGATAGGAACAGATTAATCAAAGAAAATATGTTGTTTTGCAAATCAATACATGATCATGCAACAGGACAATATCTTTATAATGTTTTCTATAAAGCCATTAAAAACTATAAGATAGATTGGACAAAATTTATTGTAGCATGTAATGATAATGTAAAGGCGATATAACAGGAAAAGTAAGGACAGTTTTTTCTGAAAAAATTAAAAGATCGTCTTGTACCAAGGGCAGTGTGGACATCCTGCTTCCTTCACGGACATGCTCTTGCCTCAAAAAATCTACCGGAAAATGTCAAACAAATTCTTTGTAAAGCTGTAAAAATGGTTAATTTTATTATAAGTCGACCATTACAGATTAGGCTGTTTGGTGAAATAGGCCAAAAGAAAAAATCTCTTCCATACAGAAGTCAGATGATTATCGAGAGGGAAAAGGGGATTTGCGAATGGAAAAAGCTGATTTCGAAGTTGAGAGTTTCAACTTTCAAATCCTAGTAAAGGCAGTTGCTTTTATACGGATTTGAATACTAGATCGTAGATACCGGTGTTCTTTGGTGGTTGGGTTGCAATTAACCACACATCTCAGAAATGGTCGACCTGAGACTGTACGAGACTACACTCATACATATCATCCTCGTTCATCCTCTGAAGTAATACTTGACGGTGATTCCCGGAGGTTAAAACAGGAAAAAAATATGTAAATAAAACTGTTTTTAACAAAATGATACTGATATCAAAAAAGACACTACATTTCTATTATCAAAATCTGTTATTAATTTAGAATTTTGTTTTAAAAACAAATACATGTTAAATAAAACTCTTACCGGTTCGATTTCATTTATTAAACAACCAATAGTCATAAGAATTTTATTATCTCTGTAAATGAGATATATATTACATATAAATGAAATCGGGCCAGTAAGAGTTTTATTTAACATGTATTTTCTTAAAACAAAATTCTAAGTTAAAAAAAAAATTTGTTAATAGAAATGTAGTGTCTTATCTTTTTTTGATATCAGTATAATTTTGTTAAAAACAGTTATATTTATGTTACAGAAATTTTTGTTTTTTAAGCAGAAGAAATGATGTCTGTGAGACTTTTAACCGTACGGTTTAAAATTTCATTGTAATTTTTTTGGATCATCTTTTGTCACTTGAAAACAATTTGCTTTTGTGTGTTTCTGACATAGATCCACGTATGGAGAAACTTTTAAATGAAAAACAAACGCAATAATCTTATTAATTTTTTTTTTACATGTGTACGTATAAATTCTATGTTTTTATAATAAATTATTTTTTTCTCATAAAATGATTTCATTATTTTTTATGTGTTAAGTTGTACGTTAATTTCGCAACCCCCTTTCATATCACCGCGACCCCCAGTTGAGAAACGCTGGTGTACGGTAATCGGCGCTGGTTGATCTGCTGCTAGTCACTGTTATTTTTAACTCAGAAGTATTACGTAATTTGTTTAGTTTGTCGATCGTAAATTTGAGTTTAATTCATAAAACCAAGTCCGTATATTCTTCTATCCTTGTCGGTTTCGACTAATGTGACCTTCCTCTTGTTTAAACATGTTATTCATCGATTCTTCACTAGGGAATGAATCTACACATGACAGAAATGAATTTAAAGGTCCGCCATATGTTAGCTGTACAAAGCGCGCATCTGTTTATGTCATTCATTACAGGTTACGCTTCAACTCCAGTCACCCTCCCAATACGGTGACCCCTTTTCAGTTTATTTTCCCCTCTTATTCACTCCATCATGAAATGTGTTTTTTTCCAACACATAAGTCATGATGAAGTAATTAAGCGATCATTTCTTCTGTATACGGTAAGTTATAAACAGAAATCCGTTTTAATATACTTTCTTTATGCATTCTATTTATAATAAATTTTTCGTAAATAAAATATATTTTTAATTTTAGAAACACTGTAACGTAAAAAAAGGTATAATATTAGTAGAAATTTATAAATAAAGAATCTAAAACATGAAACTACCCGTATCCTTTCCTCTTTATTTGTTATGATATCTTCATAATCTTGTTTTCATGTTTAGTTTACGTAACCAGATAACTAACAATGTAGGCTAGATATTAGAGCTAAGAGACAAGTTGGAAAACATTTCTGTGGTCTTGACGATCTTAATATATGATGTGGTCTTAATATTTATTTTTTTCATTTTAGAATTTCTTTCTTTAAAACCGTTGTGGCGACACTACATAGCGTCTGTCTGGTCTTTTCTTTTGCCTATTTTCAGCAGAGATTCTAAGAGAACCACTCGACCTAAAAATTTGAATTTTGGCAAATGTAAGTATATGGGAAGCTTGGAGGAAAAGTAAAGTGATTTCAGTATGTTGGTGTTTGAAAAAAAATGTACTAATATGTAAATTTTTAAACAAAAATATATCCTTTAAACGTTTTATGATGTAAATTAAAGATTTTAGTAAGCGAATTATAACAGATCAAAATTATTCGCAACTTCCAAATTTTTAGAGGTAAGAATACATTTTGTTATTGTACAGCAATAATACAACAGGAATTTCTAATTAGAAAAAATAAATGGACTTTCTGTTTTTGAATATTTTATTCTTGATGTACAGTCAATAACATCGTACTTCAAAAAGTCTTGTGTATTGCGTCAACAACATTCAAACTTTACGAAATTTTAAAGAGCCTTATTAACTTAAACATGAATTTATTATGATTCAAACTTTAAATTATACTTTAGTATTTCTAAATTTGTTTATCATTTAAATGTTTCTCTTGCATTAAGTTTTTACCGAATTTTGAGGACAATTAAATTCCAGGGAATGAGTCAGGTGATAATAACTAGATAATAAAATTGGTCACTGTTAATTTTTATACCTCTTTTATTGAAAAATAAATCTGTCAAAAATCTCAGATTTACCTCTGTAAAAAATACATTCCTTTTCATCAGTCTACTTAAAAGATTATAAAGTGATATTAATTTTAATTTCTTTTAAACATAGTTTTGTTTGAGATTTTATTCTTGGAGTATATAGCCGATTACTTGGACTCTTTTATTAAATAACTTTGGAATATTGCCACTATTATAACTAAAATATTTTATTATAGTTATATTGTTAGTAACAAGATAGGACAAAATTCATTTCTTATTCTAAAAGAATATATATAATTTGTTATTATTAAAATTTGTTTATGCGTGTTTATTTTAGATTAATCTTAAATAAAAACAGGCTCATTATGGAAAAATACACCCTTCAAGAAAGAAAGAAATAATGTCATTTTACTTGGAAAGTCAGAGTAGTGTTTCTGAAACAAAATTTAGAAAGTTTTACAAAACTAGAAAATCACCTTCTGGCGCACCTATCCGCTTATTGGTTTGAAACGTGAACAGACCGGATCAGTGGAAGAAGCCAAAAGATCAGGAAGACCAAGATCTTCCAGAAATATTAAAAATATTGAGTCTGTAAGGAACAGTGTATCGGAAGATGCCATAACGTCAAGATGAAAAGTTCCATTCAATTGGACGTTAGTCGAACATCATTGCGCAGAATATTGCACAAGGATTTAAAAATGTTTCCTTACAAAATCCAATCAGCCCATAAAATGGACTCTAACGATTACGCATTACGCCTGGAATACTGTCGGCAATTTATCAATACTAATGATTCTGACGATTCCTTTTTGCCTAATAACTTTTATTAACTTTCTTTTAAAACTTCCTTTTTTATAACTTTTTGTGGATAACTAAGCCCACTTACAACTTAGTGGTTATGTCAAAAAACCCAATGCTTGTTTTTGAAGTACTGCCAATTCAAAAATTACACTTGAACGTCTTTTACAGCCACAAAAAGTTACGGTGTGATGTGCTGTTTCTCAACACATAATCATCGAGCCGTATTTTATTGAAGAAAATTGTGTTTCGGTGACAGAGAATAGCGATAGATATCGGCAAATGCTTGAGGCATTTTTCATTCTGGATCTTAGAGATGACGTCGAAGAGGCCTGGTGCCAGCAAGATTGAGCCTCCATTGCGGCTCTACTAGTGTGAGCCGCAATGGAGTTCTTTTGAAAAATGTTTTGAAATTTTATAATTTCGAGAATTTTAAATTTTCGTTGGCCTCAAATCATCGAATTTTGACGGCTCCTAATTTTTTCTTGGGACTATTTGAAAGAAAAGGTTTATGTCAATAAGTCACAAAATTTAGAAGAGTTAAAAACGAACCGAAATAACGGCAATACCGGAAGAAACACTGATATTAACTATGCAAAATGTGCTAAAAAGAGCCTAGATTTGTGAACGCTTCAGAGATCAGCATTTAAAAGATATTATTTTCAAAACCTAATTCAATAAATCATGTTTCGACTGAAATTTAATTTGTAATTTAAATTGAATTAATTTTTAATGTTTTATAAAAAAAAAAATTAAACCTGACATCACAGTTATAGGACTTTCCAGTCACGCGACTTGTTTTTAATGCACGGCTTACACATACAACTTAATTTAAAGTATTTATAATTTTATATAAATATAATATTTTTTGTGCCGCTGTACGTCAGTGTTACACTAGCACTGCTTGTGGTGACAGGGAGTACTATTGATGGAGTATACTTAGCCACTAGTTTAGAGCATTTTTTGGGGTGGGGGTGTGATGTTGAAAGTGATTTTTTGCAGATATTATTATTTTTAATTGTTAATAAATGTCCCTAAGAAAAATAAGACCTTAATTAGGCGAAATCTCGAGATGCTGAGCGTGACCTTGCTGTACAGCCTCACCCCCCTTAACCTTTTAAGTTGAAAATTTATTAGCATCAAATGCCCATTTACAGAAGTAATTGACCAAATTTGGCCCAAATAGGTCCAGCAGTTCTGGAGATATAAGGTGTGAGAAACCGAACACACGTACATACGAATATCCAAAAAATTTCCATCCGGTTTTATGTGTTCGTTAGGTTTCAAAACGTCAAGATCCGGTGAAATCCCCTTGTGCCCAAATAGGAAGATTACAATACTTTCCCTTCTACAGCTGTAGCTCTGCTATATCGCTAGACTGGAAAGTAAAAAAGAAGGTGAGAAGTTACTTTTGGCCTATCTTATACATATAATTGCAGGATTATCATAAAAGAATGGTACGGTTTTGAACATGGTTTAAATTTAAACAGAATTACTTACAGTTTATGTTTTTTATTTTTCAAATTTGTCGTCTCAAACATTTTTTTACATAATTAATAAATTTCAATATGTGCGCCCTTAGTCGCTCGACAAATGTCCAAACGATACTCAACTTTGCTCCAAACATTAGTTAACATTTCTTCCTTAATGGTTGTCATTGCTTCGTTAATCATGTATTTTAAGTGGTTTATGTCGCGAATTTTTTGTGTATAAACAACGCTTTTGATGTACCCCCACAAGAAAAAATCGCAAGGTGTCAGGTCTGGACTCCTTGGAGGCCAAAGTATGGGTCCTTGCCGGCCTATCCATCGATCTCCAGATTTTTCGTTCAAAGCGTCCGTGACCAATGCATTGAAGTGCGGGGGAGCACTATCTTGTTGGAAATGAAGTCGATGAATGTTTTCGAGTTCATCCGGCTGAGAAAAGCAATAATTGGTTAACATGTCAAGATACGCAACTCCATTAATTGTTTTTTCAGCAAAGAAGAAAGACCCTATTACACGATTTTTCATCACACCACACCAAACATTAACTTTAGGCGAATCGCGTTGTTTCTCAATAATTGCGTGTGGGTTTTCAGAGCCCCATATTCGTTAATTGTGTCTGTTAACACATCCATTCACATGGAATGTAGCTTCGTCTGTAAAAATTATATCATCTAAAAATGATTCGTTTTCACTTATTTTGTCCGACATTTCAACAGCGAAATTGTAACGTTTTACACCATCGGGTTTCAATTCCTGCAGTATCTGGATTTTATAAGCGTGTAATTTCAGTTTTTTTTATGTAAAACTGTGTGAACTGATGATTTTGGAATACCTAATTCGACGCTTCGACGGGGGATGGACTTCCCAGGAGTTCTAATTGCCGATTGTCTAATTAGTTCAACCGTTTCGTCTGGTACACTTGGTCTGCCGGTTGATTTCTGTTTCTTAACCGATCCAGTTTCTTCGAATTGTTTGAACCAACGTGTTATGTTATTTTTGTGTGGTGGATCTCTTCCGAATTCACGTCGAAACGCACGTTGAACTAAAATTATGGATTTTAATTCAGCCATCAATAAAACACACTTTGCTTTGTCTTTATCCGAGAACATAGTAACTCAAACTCACCGCAACAAACAGTTACAAGAACTAACGTTATGGTTACAACTGCTGATAAACAAACTTTTGGGTTGGACGCTTTCAGGGATACCAATATAACATCTAGAAATTTCCCTACAATCTTCCTATGAATTACTGAAATCGCACCATTCTTTTATGATAACTCTGTATATAAGTCATGTTGTATCCAATATTAACGCTACGATAAATATTATATTGTGCATCTCATTATTCAGTGTATTTTCACTATTTTTTTTAATTTTATAATTTTCGAGTAAATTTGTAAATTAGCAATGAAAATTTTGTCACTGCAATGTCGGGATTCTTGATCGCCTGATTTTAATGTTATTATTATTATCTAGTTTTTTTTTTTCATTATAAAAAACCACTTTGATTTATTAATTCTTTAAAAATTATCATTAATTCTTACTAAAAAATCAGTAATAACAGTTTTTATTTAAGGAAATAATCAGAATTAGATTCTTTGAATTACTTCCGCTGTAATTTAGATAATTATAAAAGTTTATATCTGTAATATTTGATAATAGATTTTATAAGAGCTGATTAATATATTTAAATAAAATAGTACTGTATCTAATTATACCTCTCCCATTTTTAATAAAAATCTTAAAACGTAGATTTTCCGATTCTATATCAGAAATTAAAACGATAAACTAGATCGCGTATAGCGTATCCCTACTACATGGCAGCTTGGTTGTCGTTGATAAATGTTTTACAGCTTCTGTTATTAATATTTCCACAAAATGTCATTGTATCTAATTACGTGCTATATAATTTTAATTATCATTGATCCTTACATCATTTCCCGTTCGGTTTCCCATCTGATTGTTTAATAAAACACATTTACATCACCATTTTCTTAGTCACTTTAAAGGAATACATAATTTCTCCTCCTGGTATTTTCTTCTGTGAATGAAGGTATATTTATAAGTTTTACTCAGTTTTTTCAATTGTTTTTGTAACAGGTTGAAGAAGTCAAATATTGAACTGTATGTATATTTTAATTTATTTAATTTATCCCGGACCTGCGTGGCTGAGTAGGTAGCGTCTCGGCATTTCATACGGAGGTCTCGGATTTGAATCCCGGTTAGGCATGTAGCATCTTTTCATGCACTACTAATTTCCATCGAGCTAATGATGATAGATGTTAATGCTCGCTCTTTTACTAAAAATAAAAATTCTCCATAATTTTTACATAGGTTAAATAATTTATAAAAAGGTGCTGGCCTCAGTGGCGCGAGTGGTAGCATCTCGGTTTTTTATCCGGAGGTCTCGGGTTCGAATCCCGGTCAGGCGTGGCACTTTTTCACACGCTACAAAAATTGGTCATCTCATCCTCTGAAGTAATATCTAACGGTGGTCCCGGAGAGGTTATATTATATTATATAAGGTGGTGGTTATAATAAGATGATTAGCGTAATTTTTATCTTTATTTAATATATGTTTTTGTATCTTAAATGAAGCGCTTTATTTAATTTTTAACTTTATTTTAATTTAAAATTCTGAATCATTATTGCATTAAGTGTTAATTATTTGTTATAAAGAAGTACTTCCATATACAAATTATATCCATTATTGTTACCTAACCAAATTTCATTCGGTGATATCCCTTTCATGGACAGGTTATTTTAACACTAGCTTAGTTTTAATTATTTGTAGTTATTAGATTGAAAATTTTCTTTTTCCATTCTATTTGTTAGTCTTTAAATAATATGTTTTACCGATTCGGTTGCTGGGATGAAATCTGAGACGTTTATCTTTACATTATAAAATTTGTCATTGATTGTACTAGTCATTGCTTGAACAAGCTACCAGTCGTATCAGTATTACATTAATAATCTTTTATATTTAAAATGTTCATTATTTGCTTTTGTGATAAAGATAACTTGTTTACGCACGCTTGCTCACTTACATGAGTGTTAGGTTGTAATTAGATTTTTTTGTTGTTTACAACTTAAAATAAAAAAAGCTACTGATATTCATAAAATATTTCAAATGTATTTTACTAATTGGAAATTTATTCTTCATTTAAATCTTTTTGTCTATTTTCAACAGATTTTCTTGTGGCAAACGTTGCTGAATACGAAAGTAAATTCTTTCCTTGGAATAAAACAAATACTGTATATATTACAAGCATCATAAATTTCACAAAATCAGTTAATGCATTGTTGCACTACGTTCCGTGCTAATAAAAGGTTTACTTTTCTTTCTTTTTTCTCTTTTATTGTATATATGATTGTAACATATTTCTGTTAAAAGATTTATTTAATTTGGTTAAGATTTAACAATTAAAAAAGGTATCCCTGAAGCTATTCGTCTATACTGCTTAAGTAACGTGTATACAGCTATTTAAAGAAAATAACAGGGGAACAATAAACACCATTTTTGTCGTAAAAAAAAAAATATTATCTGGGAAAAAATTGATACTATAAAAATATTGTTTAGATGTGTAAATCCCTTTAGTCATTTTCGGGCTAGAAAATCTCGCCGTAAATGTTAAATGACTTTATTTTTTCTCTTCTTTTTTATAATTTTTTTTTTCTTTTTTGATATGTTGGCATAATTTGTGAAAAATTGATTGCAATTTGGGCGTTTTCCGTAATTATATTTTATATTAATTTTTAACATACTAAGTAATAATAATTTGTTTCCGCTTTTAGTGATCTATTTCTATCATTTTAATATATTTTTATTTAAGTTACCGTAAAAAATTTTTATGAATGTTTGTAGGCTTAAACTGTTTTGGTGTTCATCGAAAATAACTTTTTACCACAACTAAGACGTAAATAGGAATATACTAATAATGATAGAAATATATCATTAGAAGCGTAAGTAAATTATTATGATAATTAACACTTCGTATGAAAATAAAGAAGAAAGAAGTTGATTCATTGAAGAAAATTGAAGTCGGCTTAATTATGTATTTTGTTTATGGAAGAATTTATCCTTCACGGTCTTTGAAAACCTTGCAATATATTTTAGCCGTCACTGTCATAATTGAAACCTTACTCATTACGGAGTTAAAACGACTTGCTGGGATGTAATAAGGCGTTCTAGGTATTGGGATGGGTTGCATGTGTATAACCATTAAGTAGAAGTGGGCGTGTCATGTGCTCTTTGTTTCCGACCTATCTCACTCAAAGTCAGGTCAAGTCTATGGACAGTAGGGTTTGTTTAGCTTTTAAATTAAGACTCCACCCCTACTCATAACATCCCAGCTTACAGTGTATATATGAGGCAGTATTTTTTTCTCAAGGTACGATGTAATAAACTAAAAAATGCAAAGCATTGAGTTACTTATTATAGTAGATCGAAAATTAATTTCTACAACAAAATACAAAAAGTCTATGTAGTGGCTTTTTTACAATATTTATGTTTCTGTGTACTTGTTGATGTAACAATAAATCCAGTAATTGTTCTCAAGAAGTAAATTAAAGCATTGTGAGATTTTTATTTTTATTTGTTCAAAAATATCAGATTTTCTTCATTATTTCCAAATTTTAGAATGTTTGATGTTTTGCCATTAAGTGTCATCTCTTATATTTTTTCAAGGTGATAAAAAACTAATCATACGTATAAGAAAGCGCTGATTTAAAAAGCATTGAGTTTAGTCTTACGTGTATATTAAACCAGAAGTATGTTATAAATTTTTATTTACAGACAACAAAGATCTAAACCGACTACAAAGCGTGCTCTTGCTAACCACAAGCACAAGTTCTGTTACGAGTATATTAAAAAATATATATATAATATTATATATAAAGTTTATAAAATTTTATTTTTAAGTAAAATCCTGTATATGTGTACGTAATTTATCATTTACAAATAATTTTGAAAAAAATATTGAAAAATTACTACTAGCTGACGACAGTTCTTTCTAAAAAGAAATATTTAAATTTAGTTTAACTTTTTTTCAATTTGGACTCCGCTTAATTGATTGCCATAACTTTAAACCGGTATGAAAGGATTGCTACACAAGTCGACACACATACGTATATATATATATATATATATATATATTTTTTGTTTTTACGAAGTTAATGTTTCATTATTGATAATCCGATATTTATAAGGCAATTTTGGTATCAGCTAAATATTACAAGCTCTTAAAAAAAGAAGTTATTTTTACCGAAATTCAGTAAAAGAAAAATATAATTCAATAAAAAAAAAAAAAATATATATATATATATATATATAAGCTTATATATATATATATATATATATATATATATATATAAGCTTCAATAATAGAAGATAGTGTTTAACTTACGTTCGGGTAACTATGTGAATACTATGTCGTTTATCTACATTCCTTTTCTTATTTTTAATAAGATGCAGGTTGTTCATCTTCACGTTCGTTCTGAGCGGCTTTTTTTATGCTGATAGAGAGCATTTTTTGCAGCCTTCTTCAAATTTTAAATAAAAATATAACTAGAAAATATAATAAAAACCTAATCAAACGGAATTATATTAAAAACAAAAATATTTTTTCTTCTCTTAATTTTTTGAAATCGACACCAAATTAACGTATATCAAGTTGATTGTTTTAATTTGATTCCGATTTTAAAAGGTTGAAATTGCAAGAAGAATAATAATATGTTTAAAAATTTAGAATTTAGTTTAGTTTGCAATCGGTTTTTGTTATTGTTATTACTATAAATATATATACAGATAGATTTGTTTGTTTTATACAGCATAGGAGTTATTTTTTGTTAAATTAAAATTCGAATAATTTACTCAAACTGTCTGTACTTCCTCCAACATTTATTTAACTTTTGATTTTTTTTTACGCAGACTGTCGCTCAGTAAATTTGGGTGAATTTTTATTTTTTCATAATCAGATATAAATAGATTAGAAAGTGAAAAAAGCTTTATTAAAAACAGATTACAATCAATAAAATTATCTACATCAATGATTACTGTCTAAATATTAACAGATGTTAAAATTTAATTATAATTCGTACAGTATAACCTATTATTTGTTGACGATTTTACATTATGTAATATTAAATATAAAATAATTTTATTTGTTTGCAATCGGTTATAATTACCGTTTCATGTTTCAAAACTAACATTGTATTGTAACGATTTTTACTTTTTCAACTATTATGTAACGGAGGTTTCTGTCAGTAATATTCTTAGACTTTACTAGATTTATATTTGCAATGATTTTCGGGTTCTTAATGGGAAACTATAAAAATTTCGGATAATATGCAAGTTTGTAAATCTGTATACTTTGCACTAAAATTTATTTGGACTTACAACTAAAGATCAGTTTAATTTGTAGTTGTGGAGTTTGGTTAGGTAGCTTGTATTGTATATTATAATCGTGATAAAAGTGTAAAACAGATGTAAAATATCAAAATAACGAAAAAACTGATGCTCTTTAAATTACTAAAGTGACTTTGTAAAACACAAAATACCCAACATTTAAAAAAATAATAATATACGCAATTGTATAAAAAAGAGAATAAACCTTTAATTAATCACATAAAAAATAAACGGAAAAGTTTATTAATAACAGTTGTATAAAAAACGATTATAATGTTATGTAGGTCAAACCAAATTTTCATTACAGACGATATACAAACAACATAAAATACTTTAAGGCCTAGTAATTGGGTCTTAACGATAATCCTGTTATGGCTATTGGTTGCAATTAAGAAAAAAATAAATAAAATATTTTTTTGCAGATACAGATATGACAGTATTAAAACGAACTGATAGAGAATATAAAGATTACATTTTTATGAAAATTTATATATATATATATATATATATATATAATCAGAAAGATAAATTATTAAAGGAACAAAATCAGGTTAGGTCCGACTCAATATTTATGTATTATATATCAATTAATATTTAATTTAAAAGTATTTTTTATAGATAGAACCATAACATGTATATGGTTTTGACTAATTTGAATTTTTTTATACATTTTTTAATGTTTTTAATTTTTAACTTCAAGATAATCGTCGACAGTTAAGTATATATTAAAAAAATAAATAAAAATAAATATAATAAATCTGTTTTTAAAATATCATTTATTTTCAGAGACCGATTAACAATGTAGCCTACGTTTTGAATGCTTTTAGGAAAGCCGGCAATGAATGGCATAACTTTCTCCGTTTTGCCCGCCAGGAAACTTTTCCATTTCAATCATTTTAAGTTCCATTTGTATCTTTGTGATAAAATAATTAATTTTTTATTGAAAAACAATATCCAAAATTATGAATTCTTTTTTCACATTTTAATGTAAGAATATTTATTTCTAATTTTATGATTTTTACTTAAATAAATAAATGCAATAAAAATTGATTATTTCTATACTTGTAGAGGTACTATTGTTTTGTATTCTTCTTTTCTAAACATATACGTAACTAGAAGTACAGCGAATAAATACTGAACCAAAAATGTTCAGTTAGCTAGCTTTAGTTATTTCTTTATCGATATATTACAAAAATCCTGGTTTGGTAATAAATTTTTGTTATTAATCTAAAAAAAAATTGTTATATATAAAATTGTTTGATTATATTTAAATGTTTTAATTTTAATTTTTGGAGCCCAAGATGACAACAAAAGCAATAACAATAATTTTTAATATTAATATATTTGCATCACAATTTCGAAAAATATATAGTCATTTTTTTGGAAAACGGGGGTAAAATTAAATAAAGTTTTTTTGGTAATTTTTGATCTTGATGAATAAAACTTCAACTTTTATAAGAGATTTGTTTTACTTAATTGCCTCATTAAAGAAAGATTTGAAATTTTATTTAGGCCAAAACAGCTCCATCGCTTTTTCCAATTTTTTCAAAAATTTAATACATTCTTCTCCTCCCCCCTTGAAGGTAGTATTGTCTACCAAATTTGAAGAAATTCGATCAACGGGGTATAGAGTTAATGTCCATCTGACAATTTGATTTCCTGAACTTAAGAGCATCGGAATAAAACTTTTTTGTTATTAAAAACTTTTTAACTTTTAATTTTTTTTGATTATTTACATTTTATTTAAATCAATTTATTTTAATGTCTCTTAAAACACAAAACTTTAAAAAAATTTTTTTTTTATTTTGTATACTTTCCCGTTATAGCTATACTTGCTGTAGTACCTTGGAAAGTAAAAATATAAATAGCGAATGAGTACTGTTTATTCTACTAAGATCTGTTTAATTACTGTAGCTTCTAGTTTATTGAAGCTGTAAACTTTGTGCTTTAGACGAGAGTAGAATATGTCTTCGATTTTTATTTTAAAGCTTAATTGTAAAAAGAATTTTTAATTAAATTTTCGTCTCTTCTGAAGACTGTTAGCTAAGTTTATAATAGGGGCTATATCAGTACTGTTCATTGTATCTTTTTTCCGATGTCTTTGAAGCTTAATAATTCGTTTGAAAATCAATAAAGCTTTATTTTACTCCCCAATGATTTTTGCGTTGTATACGCAATTTTATTTAATTTCTGAAATTTATATTCAAAAAATGAAGTAATGTAATTCAGAAACCATTCAAAAATATTCTAACAAGTGTTTATATATTTTCTTTTTTTTATTAATTTTTAAACTAATTTAAATTGTAAAGGAATTCTCTATTCTTTTAAATTTAACAAGTAAAGAAGTAGAAGTTAATATATTAACTTTTGTAGCTGTCGACTATTTTTTAAGCAACGTTTATTTCAGTCAGGCTACAAAGAAAAAAATTATTGCAATTGGGGTAAAGTGATATTTGAAAATTTAGCTGTGATTAAGTATTTAGCTCAGTACAGGCCGATGTGCAGTAATCGTCTGAAAATAATTGGCCAGCGCCTTTTCTACTGAGCAGCAGTCGGCTACAGCATCTCTGTATCTATTTTACATTATATTATTTCAGTCGTTACAATATTTTTCTCTCTCAAATATGCTCTTTTTTTGTGCCTGTTACATAAACGTAAAATCGAATTATGTTAAAAAATCGAGAAAAACTTGTTTAGTTTTCTTCTATTTTTTGAAGATAAATAGTAGTGAAAAAGAAATTGGCGTAAATCATTATGAAAGTGACTGGGGGAATAAAGCAAGATCATCCGCGATGTTATATCCTTATTATAAAATAATATTTTTAATTAGTAACTCATCGGAAAAAGTATAGCGTGACTAGTTACGCTATACCTAGTATACTCTACTACATAGTATAAGTGCATAGTATTCCTTTTTTTTTAACTTAGTTCGTGTGAGTAAAAAAGGTTCCATCCTTTATGAACCGTTTATGAGGGGAAGGGTGTGTCTCACTGTGCAGAATTTTCTTTAATCTTTTGTATTATGTTTTATTTCAATGCTTTGTTCACTTGTAGAAAAACGTTTCAGTTTTTTAGTTGCAAAAATATCGATTGTAATTCAGTTTATTCAGGATCGGTAGGGGTTCCATTAATTTTTTGGCTTTGTACACCCTGAGTGCGCACAGTTATCTACGAGATAACTGTAGTATATTAATATGGTACTATTCTGGCAACCCTCCTCTTATCATCTCCGTTCACTGTCATACTGGAACATTTTGCTCTACAGACCACCTCCTGACTCGAGAATTATCTTCCGAGTTTTATTTTGTGTTTTAAAATAGTCGTATGTTCGTGTGTTTAATCATACTGAAACATTTAAAAAAAAGGCTGTGCATACTATGTATGTCGTTTAAAAAATTAGCATTTGTATTAAATTTTCATTTTTTATTAATCTCTCTCTCTCTCTCTCTCTCTCTCTCTCTCTCTCTCTCTCTCTCTCTCTCTCTCTCTCTCTCTCTCTCACTCACTCACTCACTCACTCACTCACTCACTCACTCTCTCTCTCTCTCACTCACTCACTCACTCACTCACTCACTCAGTATAATATATTGTTTATCTATACCTGTTACTTTCTGACATTCCATAACGATTTTTTTAAAACACCAGTATGAAAAAAATGTTAAGGAATTTTAAGATAACGAAAAATATGGTGGAAAGTCAGAAAATAAACTCCATTATTTTTTCTTTAATCTATTTTTACATACATATTTACGTAAAATAGAATATTTTACATAAAATATTTAAATAATTTTACATGTTTGAAAAGATGTGTGTTGGTTAAAAATGAGTGATACAACCACGTAACGCCTGACATCATCATCATCTGCCTGGTTTTGCTTGCCGCGTTAGAAATATTTCAACTTTGGAACCAGATAAGACACCGAAGAGGCCAGATTATGATTGTAAATAGAATGCTGTCGTCTTTTGGTGGGGAAGGTAAGATGAGTGAGGGGCGCAATCGTACGGTTTTTCTGATGCTTCTTTGGGATTTGTCGAATGAACTACCTGCTTTTTACTATTCGACAGTTAAACGGTCGTGAACACTATGTAAAAGACAATTCAACTTCCAAATCTGGGTAAATATTACGTAGCGGTTACCTAGGAAATTTTTGTTCCATTATTTATCGGGGCAAGATCTGATGACCCGAAAGTAAATCCGCTTCTCTGTTTATCGGTCACACTCTACCTTTACGAATTTACGATACTGTCGTATCTGGTGCACATTCATCACATTAAGGCCATAAAATATCCAAAATTGATGATTAATTTCAATTTTTGCCCTCTCTTTTATCCACAAAAGCCGAAAAATAAATCAAAGCTGTTGTGGTGTATAGATAGATAGGTAGACGTCATGGGAGTTTATCTATCGGTATGTTCAGTGGACAATATCCGAACTGATGGTCATTTGATGTTCAAGTCGCTAGTTGTAAATTTGCAGCAGTTAAATAGGAAAAGTCTCTTTTCCGGCTTCCTCTCGTGATTGATTTTGAGCTTTAAAATGCTTATTGTATACTTGTTAATCAAATATTCCCTTGCAATTTTAGTACGTTAACAGTGAAAATCGTCTAGGAAGAAAATGCGTAATCTTTGAAATGAAATGATGTGCAAAGATTTACGATTGGTACTTACGAAGGTACGAGGGTTATTTTTTTTTCAAGATCCGATCGGTCGCGAAATAAAAACCCGTGCAAAAATCGGATGAACCTTTGCGCATATGTGTTGCGCAGCGTCTCTAGTATGGCCTTCAATCACGCCGCGTCACTTCGAGAAAATCGTCGGTTCACAATTTCTGTATTGAGTGATTCGTTTCCTGAAATTTCAAGGTCAGTTCTTTACACCATTGTGAGTGAGAGATTTCAGTACCGCAAACTGTATGCGTAGAAACATAGCTGAAAACACAGCCCCTCGTATTTTAATAAAAAATATTAATTAAAGAAATCATGAATCCCATTTTACATAATTAAATATTAATGCTTGTACTCTTCTATCAAACGCTACAGATTTTCCTTTCTTATTAATTATTAATTAATAATTTTTAAATCCTTTTTCTTTTTAATCAGTTTTCCCTTTTATTTAATTTTTTGTTAGGGGTGTGAAAAAATACTTTTTATCTGTAAAGCCGTTTTTATAATAAATTTGACTATCAACTGTCACGGTTGTTTGATGATGTAGTTGTACTTAAATTATTGATTAAAATTATCAATATATGTTTTCGTTAATTATATGTGAATTTTAAATAGCTGAATTACAAGCATAGCCACCACCTCACCCTTTTGCCATCCCCGTGCCCTTCTTAAGTCTTCTAGTGCTCATCTTTGGAATCTGTGATGAAAAAAGTTTTTTCAATAAATTTAGTTCTAATCTTATGGTAGACTGTAGAATATTATTTCTGTTAATTATAATTTAGCTTTTTAATATAATACTACATTGTAAGTACAGAAAATGTTAAACGCAGTTCGGATTATTGATCATATCCATTCTGTGGCCGATCGTTCCTATTATGACGGTGTTTTTAATTAAACCAACCGCTGCATGGATCTTAGCACAGCTTTTGAAGTAGAGTAAAAAAGATCTGTAATATTTATATTGTTCCGGAATTTTGCATCATCGTCAGTCAGCTGTATCAATTGGTGATTTTAAAGATGTTACATTTAACATTAAATATTATATTTTTTCTTAAAGTTAGTGGTGACACGTGTCACATTACTGTTTCTAGAAATAGATATATATTAATTTATTTATTTACACCACCGCTTCCAATTATCCTTAGAGTGCCTGCGAACATCAAAGGTAGAGCTGGATATTAGTCTATCTGCGTTTCAGTGGTTTTGTATACTGATATGCGATATCCATTCTATGTAGAGTATAATACATTGGGTGGGTCCTCCATTTCACTATTCGTTTTTCTTATGAAACCTGATATTGTTGTTTTGAGAACGGCAATGCCATTTTAAGGGAGGATTGTCTCACGTCAGACTACTTACAACTCTTTTAGTTATGACATTTAACTTACAAAAAATCATTTAAAAAATGAATTAAGTCACCTGATAATGTATATTTAACAATGAACTTCGTACTTTGAACTGGGTCCAGCCCTAATATTTTCATATCATTGGATTTTGCTTTGGATGTTCTACCAACTTTTATTAACAACAAATTATAACTGCAGTTCAACAAGTTAAATATTAATTACATTTTATCTGTTTTCAATTTATTTCTCTCCTTTATAGGTATAAATGTATAAAAACGAAATTTATCCTATTTTAAATTTATTGCAGTCGTCCGTTTAGTGCTTTTGACTTAGCGCTTCTTCAGTTTTTTGTTGCGGTTTTTTCCAGATGTCATCTTAAATATTTGCCTTTTTCATTTATTTTATTACTTTATTTAAATAATCATATTATTTTTATTTATTAGAAAAAATAAGGTTTGTAAAATCAGTATGTGTTATTGTTTGGCTTTGATGGGAACAGTACTGTCGCAGTTCATGTACGCGACAATACGTGATTCATTGTGTGAAGAACAGCAATTCACATAAAAAGTTAGCCTTTTTGTAAAATTTTGACTAGTTATAATATTTTTCTTTTTTATAATTAAAAAGTTGCCTTATTTTTCATAGTACATAATAAAAATACATTTAAGATTATAATGTAAAGTAATAACTTTCAAATATTTTATTTTCCTTTGTTTAAAATTTTGATTCAGGGCTTAGACTATATATTTATTTATAATATATATATAGATCATTTATTTTCAAATCGAAAATAATTTTATAATGGTTCATTATTTGGGTTAGAGTTCATAATGAAAGACATATTTATTAGTTGAATATTACATTTATATTTTAATTAATCAAATATTTTAGTTAATTTTATGTACATTAAATTGAAATTATAGTATGATAACTTAACATGTAAATGTTTCTGTATAACTCCTGGTATTGAATATAAAGTTCCTTCATTCCGGAAAATTGGTTAACGAACATCAATTAACTGTAGATAAAGAGGAGATCAGATTTTCCCGTTCTTGACGCGCTGTTAATGAGTTTTTGAGATTAGTTAGTTTACTGAATGTGTTTCGACTGTTATTTTATGCGCTGATATCTTGTTATATAACTGTAATGAAATTTCAATTTTAGTGTAAAAGTATAATATTTTTATTCATTGAAAATAATATTTTCAGAACGTTGAGAAAAATATCTTATCTCATGATTCTTAGTAATTGTATCTTCTGAAGTCATTAAAAATAGGAATATAAACTGTAATCTATGCTATTGTGATTTAGTTAACAAAAGAAGATACCGAAGTTTGAGGTATAATAACTCGGTGTTTGTAATCAAGAGGTATAATAAAACATTAATGTATACCAAATTAAAGCCTTCCCTGCTTTACATAATTTTATTAAAAACACCCTTTTATAGCAAGAAAGGAGTCTCTTATATTTAAAGAAAAACATGGGTTGAACGCCCTTTTTTTGATACGTACAATTTTTGAGGTCAATAACATCGAAAAAAATTTGATGTTTTAGCATCACATGACTTCCTTGTACACCTATTAAATTACATATATACATTTTTTTTTTAAATGAAAAGTACATAAAATTTTATTTCATTAATAACTTATTTTTCTTCTTTTTTTATTGTTATTATTGAATTATTATTTATCGTAAAAATGTTTTTACAATCATAAGTTAATAATGATTAATAAATCAATATATTTAAATTTAAAAAAAAAGTTAAAAAAAAGAAAATTATGTCTGATTCTTAACGATGTGCCTTCCCCTTCTAAGATCCAAATATTTCATTAATTAAAGTTTCGTTTGGCTACAACTCTGGAACTAATGGAAATAAGTACCACTTGTGTTATGTCGTTGAAAAGCTCTCAATGAGCCTTATTAGAAAAAGTCAAAATTCCAATATATTTTTGGATTTTGGACTTTTTTTGGACACGTTTGGTTCAGTCAATTGCAATTAAAATGGGAGGTGCACAACTAGACGTTACAACAGTCATAAATCCAAAATTTCAATATCCTACGGCTAATCCTTTTTTATTTATGCGAAATATATACGTACGTTAATACAGATGTCACGCCGAACCTAGTCAAAATGGATTCAGGGATGGTCAAAATCGATATTTCCGTTGAAATCTGAAAACCGACATTTTTCGCGATCACAATACTCCTTTACTTCGTGCAAGGAAGTAACAAGTTTGTATATTATGTTTTTTTACGTTAACTTCATCAAATTTGAAGTGGTTTTGGTAATTACTTTGGTGATAATGAGTCTTCTAAAAAAAATACACTTTATGTCTTCAGTTGTAGCGAAATTATTATTTAAAAAATTGTCAGCATTATATATAGTTATGGTATATATAATTTTCAGTAATGCTTATAATATAAATTAAAAAAGGTAATCCTTTATATATTTGAACGGGGGTTGAAAAAAAACACTTAAATGAATGAAAACAAAAATTTATTTAAAATCCTTATACGTAGTTTTTATCAAGTCCAGATGACACACCCTTTATTCTTATCTTGCTGTTCTTAAAACATGTCACTTACTTCGAGTAACTGACAGCCTCAAATGCGTCTTGGTAGTTTTAGCACTGCCGCACGTGATATGAGGCCTGGTTTGCATTATGTGTATAGAAAGGACCACCGTCCATGTATCCCAATCTAGGAGGTAGTCTCTGCCACGCATAACGCATTTAAGCTTTTTTTTTAATGTCCGGGCTAAAGGTATGCAAAAGTAATGGTCTGTATTTAGTAAACCAATCGTCGTAATTTACAAGACATGCTCAATCGACAAGAAATATCTTCAAGATTTGTTATGTACTTTCAAGGTCAGCGGAATACGCATGCGCAGGCAAGCCGGCTCGCAATGCAATTTGTAGTCTGTAGTAATCAGTCGAAATGTGAACCCCTTAGCAGAAGGTTTAGTGCTGTGCTTTCGTTAGCGAAGTTTCAATCATTTACCCGTATTCAACGGCGTGTACGAACTGAGTGGAATTTCGATTTTCCGTTATCAAAGTCTATTCATCAGTGGGATACAACAGTCTCTCTTAGAGACTGGAAGCTTGGTTTCACAAACTAGAAATCTTCCAAAAGTTTCAGTTAGTCACGGGCTATGGATAATGTTCGCGATGTATTCACTGGCAGTCCTGGAATGTCGATTAGGCGGGCTAGTTACAAACTGCAAATTCCTTTTTCCACTGTTCACGACATTGTTCATTAGCGGCTCCGTTTACGAGCGTACAAGTTGCAACACATCACTTTTTCATATTCGTAAGGAATCGCGTTATTAACCGTCTCATATGCCGTTAATAGGTCAATGAAAATAATACCTGTTCCTTGTTTTCGTTCGAAACCGTCATTAATCAGCTCTGTTAGAGGTTAATATTTACCCTGATATCCTTCGTCGTAATCCTGTTAGCTCCTTGATAATCTTTTCATCAACAAATGCAGATATACGGTTTAAAATCATTCTTTTGAATAGGTTAGCAGAAGCGATAATGAGCGGGAAATAAACGGGATTGACCGTATCTTTTCTAGGCTTTAGCAGAGCGGCTTTCAAACTTTTGGCAGTATGATCATTTAGAAATTCATCAAATTTGTTTCGTGGTATGTTAGATGCAGTCTTGCGTAATCTATTTTGTTATCTTTAGAAATGTTAAAAGTTTTCGATAAATGTTTAATATTTTCGCAATATTTAGCTTAAACAAAAAAAAAAAAAGTTAAAATACTTATTCTAAATACAGTTTTAATTTCAGTTTTCAATTAATTTGAATTGGCTTGATCGAAAATTTCCATTTAACATCTTTAGTAAATAAAGTTAGAAAAAATGTTACCTTTTTATTAAAAAAAAAAATCCATAAAAAACTCTGCGCAATATTAATCCAAGCTTTGAATATATTAGCTTCTCAACCTAAGCCTTCTGATCAGTAAGAATACAGAGTCGGGAATCTGAGATAAAAGCAGTGAATGTACACTAAATACGCTTGATAAATAGACATACATAAATTTAAAAAGTAAATCCTTGGTATTATCCTTCATCCTGACTGAAGGAAGTATACCTTTCAACTTACATATAATTCGGCAACGGGATGTCCTGATGTAGCATTATCATAATTTAAGCATCTTCGAGTTTCATAATAGTTCGTAATTATTTGCATTTGTTTTCAGTGAATTTCAAGTCTATTTTAAGATTGTTACATAAGAATGACATCACATTGTATGATTTAAGTAATATTACGATATTATTTTATCATTATAAGGAATTAGCTACATGTAGTTGTAAACCCGATGTGCTGAATGCTCGGATTATAGGGCAACGCCTTTTTTACTGCAGATAAAACTACATCCGGTATGTGTATTATTATTATTTTAGTAAAGTTATGATGGAAGTATTATATTTTTATAAAGAGTTTAAAAAGATATATGTAGTTTAGTCTATTTAATAGGCTACGAGTTTGCTTTTAGATTTCATTATTGCTTCCGGTAACGTATTTTTCACTTTATTTTATATTGATAAGGAGCACATAGCAGGCAGTAACTTCGTGTTACATAGTGGGATCGATAAGGTGACCTAATGGGTCCCTGTTCTTAATAGCTTCTGTAAATATATATAAACTATATATTTTAACATTAGTGTTCTGTTGAAGTATGCTGTATAATTTTTTTTTTTAGTTATTTTCAACTACTAACAGCTTTCAGGTATCGAACCATTGTATTTATTAAATTCCTGTAACATTTTACTTTTTACATTTTCCTGGTTGGTAAATTCTGTTATCACAGTATCAAAAAAATAGTTTTTAAAAAGAAGGTTAAAAAATGTTTATTAAAAAGGTGATTTTAAATATTCACTTTTCATAATTACAGATCGTATTCAAATTATGCTCTTTTACAAAAAAATATCGAGAAAGTGTGATTAAGTAACACTTCTGTATCATAAAGTTATCAAAATTACTTTGACAATTTTTGAATGAATTAAAACCTGAAATATGTTTTTTAACATCCGGCACCACCATTAGGTATTGCTTCAGAGGTTGAAATGAATGACAAGTTTTTTAGCGTGTGAAAATGCCATACCTGATCGGCATTCGGACCCGGGACCTCCGGATGAAAGGCCGAGATGCTACCATTCGCGCCACCGAGGCCGGCGTAACTTATAGTTTACATTAAGGAACCCTTTCATTCATAGATGAACGAAATAATTATGGTAAATTACGTTAAATAACCATGAAAACATAGGATAATTTTCTGTTGAAAAAAACTGACTCCTTGTGTTTTCTTCAATGTGAAATTTTTAATTACCGTTGTATTTATTTGCTTATAAATGAATGCTTTATTTATTTACCAGCTTGTAAATATATACTTACCAGCTGTTTAGGAAATAAGGCCCGTATCGAGGAAAGTATACAAATTTTTACTTCTATTTTCTGTGGATTTTCATAATTTTTGTTTCCAGATTTGATTCTTTATTTGAAGTGAAAATATATCGGCATTCCAAACTTTGTGCGGGTTACTTAGATTCGGGTAAATTGTAGAATATGCGATTTAGTTAGCCGATTCGTGAAAATTAATTTGTATTCTAGATTTATGAACTGATTAAAATTCTTTCAAATTAAAAAATTCAATTGAAATATATAGGGAATTAAAATATTTTTTTGTAAGAATTGGTAAGTTTCTCTTTTAACTCTGTTCTTTAAATCAAATTTGTAATTTGAATATTCAGTATTGTAAAACAATGAATTACGCCTTCAATGATCCTTACTTCGGTTACAAATAACTTTGTAGGTATAAACAGTATAAGTAGGTTGATAAACTGTCATAAATTTCGAAACAAATTATTTTTCGTATCTATGATGATTATTTGAACGAAGATAAAGATTAATAGCATGTCATTAAAAATATAATTGAAGGCTATTGAGTCCGCACACGACGTTCTAGTTAGCAATGATAAAGTAGTATTTAGCCGGTAATTAAAGAATCACACGAGTTATAAGAATTGTCAGCTGAAATAAGTCGCAAAAACCAATTAACCAAGGAATTTTTAAACGACTTGAAACACAATTTATGGGATTCAATTTATGACTCATGATAGTGTACAACTCGTCCATGAATCGCCATAATAAAAATTAAATAATATCTTCATATTGCAGAATTTATTTTTCATACTTCCGATTTTTTAATTCACTATGCGAGACTATTTTTTTTCTCTTTTGTTAATATTTTGATCGAAGGGTAGCATGTTACCTTTCATAATTACTTACTTAGAAAGAATCAATTTAAAAATCTTATTCATAAAATATTACTTCGAAAAATATTCATTTTTCAAGTAATGACTCTGTATGATTCTGTTTCGTTTATTACCAGGATATAAAAATTTATTTGTGCGTTTGGACACTGCATGTGACCCCGATCTTCTCAAAGGTTGTTGATTAAAAAAAAATAGTTGAAAAACCTATTAACGAAGTTGTAAAAAAACACCTGTTTAGAACCTTTTACCGGGAGGATGATCTGAAAATCATAATCACAATCATATATTGGTTTGCTTGGCATTTCTCCCGCCACCACCCCATTCGGTCTTCCTAAAGCATAAGACCGATGTCTGTGCCGCAAACGGCTACTGTGCCTCGAAACAGTTTAGCGACCAGTGTTCTAATAACTCTAGAGCTTTCCTAACAGTATGAGCGGACTAAGCGCGGGTTCATACACTCGAGCTTTAGTTGGCTGGTGGCCAGCCGTAATTCTCGGGTAGCTTCCCACAACAGCGAGGTAGGAGTTTTTCCCTTAAATAATCTACTGATGCTGGTTGAACAAAGCAACGGCATCAAGGAACGCCCACACGGTTCGACAGTGCGGCTCTCGCCACATTGACTCGCCGTTTGTGAGTGGCCAATTTTTCCTTTGATCTCCAAGTTTCAGGGTGGCCTGAGTTATAGCCCCCCCCCCCCCCGCAACAAGAGCTGAGCAGTCGAACAACATGTGTTCGTTCGACTGGACCTCCCCGCAGACGCACAGCTCATCAGCTGCCAGTAGGAACTGAAACAAATATTGGTTTAAATTCACATGGTTGGAGAGCGCTTGGGCTCCCGTTGCCCTTAAAAACGAACTATAGGCGTACCATCCCCTCAAGTCTTGTATAAATCTATACAAGGACCTACCCTTATTGGTGGTTTGCCATTCTTGCTGTCATGCATCCATCGCGAGGCTGTAAAGCCTCCTCCGCAAGTGGAAGGTGGGCAGCTGTTCGAAATTTAGAACCGGTCCATTGCGATCACCGTTCCGCTCCGGTGCTGGCTCGGCTCAAAACCGCATCCCAAATTCCTCGGCCTCCCTACCTCTTGGCAACTTCCACATGACTGCCCGAACTTTCACCGGTAAATCGATTTGGAGAGCCTTTCCCAACACGGTGGTAGCCTCGTAAGAGGTTGCTTCAAAAACACCAGTGCATACAATTAAAGATCTGCGCTGGGCACTCTTTAAATTTTGAACAAGTGCTCGGTTTCTGTCTAACCTATGCGCCCAAACGGACGCAACATAAAACATATGGTGTACCGGGGTGTCTTCATACTTCCGAAGACACCCCGGTACACCATTTACAAATGACGGCCCGTAATCCTTCCGAACAATCCTCCTAAGATTGTGCATCACAGAGACGGCGTCCGCTGCTACTTGTCTAATGTGGTTGCTGAACAGCAACTTTTCATCAATCAAAACACCTAGGTACTTATGTGATCAAACACCTAGTATATGACATCATATAGTTTACATTTATTTAAGGCGTAATAATTATTTTAACACATTTATTAACATTTTTGTCTTTACCACGGAAAGACGGTTCACATCCTGTTCAGCTATAGGTGAAAGAATTCCCTCTAAATTTCTTGTTTTGATTATCTTCTTGGAGTTTTATATAATATTCTTCTTATTTTAGTCATCCATTCGTATAATCCTTTATTTCTTATTAGATTATCTTTATACGTGATTTATTTTATACATTCACTCATATACGAGCATTATTAAGTAAGACAAGTTGCATACGTAATATACAAATTTAAAAATTTTATTTAATTTTTCAAACGCATAAGTTTTTATTGAAAATTGTCTAAAACGCATTCTGAATACTGTTTTATAATAAAGCTAAAATTTACAAGTTTTAAATTTTCAGCATTTAAATTAGGATAATCTTTTAAAATTGCTTATGTTGTAATTGGTACTTCTACAGTTGTTTTTTACATTAGTAAATAGTTTTATTTTTTTAATAAAAAGGCATGTTTTTAGGGTATAACGCTTGTGTGATTTCTTTTTATGTCCGTCGTATACCGTTTAAGACATGACCGTAAACTTCTAGTACCGACCTCTAAATGAATATCATCGCCATTCTGTGTGTCGTTATAGTCACTTGGGTAGGTTTCATGTTGTAAAAGGTAGTTTTTTCTGTAATGAATTAGTATGGTAATTATTGAAAATTAAATTGAATTGTTAACAATGAAAAAGTTTTATGACTTGTTAAAAGTAATAATATTGTTAGAAACTATCAGTAAAAATCATTCTTTCATGCATTATTAGCTGAAGTACTACCCTCTCCTTACGAACAGATACTGAATTTCAAGTTTCTTCTCTTTTTTATTGCCCTTTTTACACCCAATAAATTTTTTTTAATTACAAATCACTATAATTTTTGTAGTCAAATCAATTAAAAATTTAATCTGTGAACAGATTACATGAGAATGGCTTAGTATGGTTTATTAAATACTGTATGTTTAATTCTGTTATCCATTTTCAACCTCTGAAGGATGATTAGAAGGAAGTCCTAAATTGCTTTTTCTTAAAATTTTTGAAGGTGTCCTCTGTACTAAATCCTCTTTTATATATCCGCGGCAGTTAAGGATTCCATGCTTTTCCTGTTTATTTCTTTTCGGTATGGTAAAATGGAAACTCAAATTTTATTTTATTTTAGGTGGTAGTGTTACCTATAAAAATATTTGGAGATATGAAATCGACTTTTCATATAGCTTTGCCCTTTTAAAAAATATTTTAAAAGGAATCTGAAATCTGTTTTTACGGAATATTAAAATTATACCTAATTTCAAACTTTTTTTTTTTTTTAATTTAAAACTTTTATCATAGCAGAATCAACATATACATTAAAGAAAAATTATTTTTATTTTTTGTTGGGGGAATATGTAAACTCACATCGGTTTTTTTTGTTATTACAAAAAAAAACTTATTTTGTTTTCTAGTTATTTTTGATCTTGTTGGTATTCCTTTTATGTAAATTAGTAAAAATACATTAAAAATAGTAAAAAAATATGATAATTTGTTGGAAGATTTATGGATAATGTACCACTTCTTAACTTCATATATATGAAGTATATATATTTATGTATAAATATATATATTTATACAGGGTAGGTATCAAAGAATTAAAAGAAATTCCTAAATTTAAAATAAATATTACTCTTGAGTATTTTCGGATTAAATAATATTCCTGATAAATTTCAATATTCCATCTCAACTGGAATAAGATATACTGGTTTTGAAAAATCGGTTTTTATTAATTTAAAACCCCCTTAACGATAAAATAAATAAAAAATATTAAAAGTTAAAATATAAAAGGAAAAAATATCCTTTGTTAACATGAGTTTACCACAGTTTACCACTTGCAAAGAACATCACTAGTTTTCAGATCTCGCATCCTTTTCAGCCATATTACATTTAACCCGTTAGGGTTTTCTAATCAAAGTAGTCTCGTTCTTCTAAAGATCCCTTTTAGAATTACTGTTTATTTCAACTTTCTAGCTATTCGATAAATTAATGATGAGTTCATTGAGGACGTTCTCATTTATATTTGTTTTAAGCTGTTATGACACATGATAATTAAAATAAAAACACGACATTTTTGTTAACGTAGTCGTAAATTATTATTAACCTAGAGTTAAATTATCTATGCATCCAGATGTGCTAATAAAACAAAATTAAGTGATAATTAAGAAAACCCATTAACTTGTTAACTGAGCTTGTTGGGAATCCACCGGGTTTGTCTAGTGGTGAACGCGTCTTCGCAAATCAGCTGATTTCGAAGTCGAGAGTTCCAACGTTCAAATCCTAGTAAAGCCAGGATTTTAATACGGATTTGAATACTAGATCGTGGATACCGGTGTTCTTTTGTGGTTGGGTTTCAATTAACCACATATCTCAGAAATGATCGATCTGAGACTGTACGAGACTACATTTCACTTACACTCATACATATCATCCTCATTCATCCTCTGAAGTAATACCTGACGGTGATTCTCGGAGGCTAAACAGGAAAAAACTAAGTTCGTTGGGAGCTTAGTTAAAAACAATTTTTTTTTTAATTGTTAAAAATGTGTTTAAATTAACTTAATATTAGTAAGGTAGTCATGTAGCAGTTCAGGAAGAGGGAGTGTAGTAAAGAACAATCGTGAATATCAGGTTTGTTTCGCCGCTAATTGTTGTTTGAAGTGGTAATTTAATTTTTTTTAAGTCTGTGCTCATCAAGCTAACCTTTACTCTGTCTGATAGAATCGTCCTTGTTGCGCGGAATTAAAATTATTTATACTTAGATAATATGTAGGATGTGTTTCAAATTTATATATATATATATATATATATATATATATATATATATATATATTTTGTTTGCTTGCTTTAATGATATTTATCTCCAAATGGGGAAGCCAATAAAAATTATTGTTTCAAAATACGTCGCTACTTATTTGTGCAATCACGTCTCCAATAAATTTTATCACATTTTTGATGTTGGAACGTTGTTTTAAAATAACCGTAAATGTGTAGTTACTTTTACATCGGTAGCATTATTCACTTATTTCATAGGCTTATTCACTTAGTTCGATTCATTAATTCATTAACTTAAGAAAACTTAATTGATTAAAATATCTATTCACAGACTACTATCATTAAAACATTAAGAAATTTGATTAACTATTTGGAATAAAACAATAAAATTTTCTTTGATTGTTTTTCGTTTTGGAAGCTACAAACATATTGATTTTTTTCTTGTACATATGATGTTTAGAAAATAACATTTGTTTTCTATTAAAAATTTTATTTTGTATCAAATGCATTTTCTTTTTCACTTTTCAACACAATTGGAGATTGAATAAGCATTTACACCAGCGGTAAACGAGTTTATCGAATTCCTCTTGTAGAACTTTTCGTATAATTCCCGTAAGTGCATTTTGCTTTCTTTACTTTGTCATCGACGGAAAAACGCATTCAAGATGTTCCTTTAGCTTTCCGAATAAGTGAAAGCCAGTAGGATTGATGTTTGGGCGGTCAGACCTTACAGAACCGCAAGGCAGTTTCTGTGATATACGGGCGTGCATGATTGTCATCTTTGATGAATGATTACGAGGGGAATTTTGCCTGGACTCATATTTTTTAGTGCCTGACTAAAATTTGAGAGTTTTGTTAAAACGATCGCCATTGCTCATTATAAAATGAGACCGGTCTTCCGATATGTAGCTCGTCAAATATGGATGATCGTTCATTGCTGAATATTTTACACCAACGTGAATATGATGTCCATTGTATCTGGACTGTATTTTTGTATTAGTTTCTTATAAATTTGGGTTTTCAACTGCATAAAACAAATTACGGAACGCATATATCTCTTCTTGGAAGTAAAAGTAGATAATTTTAACTTATTGTCATTTTCAACTGAAAACTCTCACTGAGGCTGAAAACTCTCACAGTGTTATTTGGTCCACAAGAAATTATATTTTCCACATCGTTTAATCTTGAAAGTTCTAGGAATATACATAGCTGGATTTAAATGGGCCTTGCTTTTTAAAGATCTTCATAATTTATCTTCAATTTTTGAGGTACTATTTTGTTAGAATACCTAAAATTTGTTTGTAGTATTTTTTGGACTCGTTTTTATTAGTAATATCAATTGAGAGTTAATTTATTTTAAATACTAGACACTTTGTGTTTAGTATTTATAAACACAAACATTGCTGCTGATAATGAAGCAGCAATCTATTATTATTATTATTATTATTATTATTAGGGTCGTGTATCATTGAAACTGATAATGAATCGTTATACATAGGTCTGAATTTGTTGTCTTTCTACAAATAAATGTTATTAATCGTACGATTTACTTAAGATTATGGTTTTTTAAAATAAATTGGTAATGTAGATAATCTACAAAACCCAGTGTTTAAAAAAATAATAGTTTGTTTTGTTAAATGGGCTGTAAGATTCATTTTATTTTCATAACTTTCTCTTAAGTATGTACTTAACTAATACTTAAAATATATATTTAAGTAAATAAAGTATGTACTTAAGTAATGTCTTTTTGATTTTTGGCTAATAATATATCGCTCTCAAAATATTGGAAATGAAAGCCATATCGGGTTTTAATCGAACAAGTGCAGCACTCATTAAATGGTGTTGTTTAGTTTATACAGACAACGGCATTTTGCCCTAATGTTTAAAACATTCTCATCCATCTTACTAGATTAATGTTTGAACCCTGCAATTTGTCACCTGTATATTTAGTAGAATAATTATTGTTTAAAATTCATCGTAACTCATTAGGCCTGGTTTTTTTATAGCTACATGTTTACGCTTGTAATAACACGCCGCATAATCCAATTTTCCAGGTTTTCATTTTTTTTTTCTTTAATTTTATTCAGATATAGATCCATATTCAAGAGGCATGTTTGAAAATAGTTTAGAACCCAATAGTAATTGTTGTAAGCGCATATCACTCAATTTAATATTATTGTTTATTCATTACAATACACTTGTACAAAATGCTAACCCGACTGGAAAGTAATTATTTCTATTATGTAAATGCATTATATGTTCTGATAATGAAGCAGCAATCATTATTATAATTATTGGGGTCGTGTATCAGTGAAACTGATAATGAATCGTTATACAGAGGTCTGAATTTGTTGTTTTCCTAGAAAACATATAAGTAAATAACTCTTATCAACTAAATAAACACCTATTAAAATGTAAGTACAAAACATAAACAAAACAAAAAAAAATCAGTTTTCGTCTTTACTCCTTCATCCGTCAATTTTAAATTTGAATATAGTTTAATCAGATTTATAGTATAACATAAAAAATTGTAAGAATGTGTAGATAGCCTACAAATAAACGAACTACTTTAAATTTTTGTTCATAGAAGTTAAAAGTTACTTATGACTGTACTCGAATCTGATACAGTTCTAACTGTTCTGTACTAAAACTATTTGGTGACATCACCAAATAATTCTATTTGATGTGTAAGTAATTTTAAAGCCACTACTATAAAACTAATAATTGGTTGTGTTTCCTTATATGGTCAATATCATTCTCATAGTTCACTGTATTATTTTTACTAGAATTTTGGCAGGAATTCTTTGTGCAGAGTTTTGTTTTTCATTATTATTGCAGAGAGATAAAACGATCGAAAACCTAGTTTGGTTAAAACAAAGAAGAACTTTCAGATTGCATTAAACGAGTATTTCATTGAAATATCCATTTACAGAATTCAAATAATAGTACCCATGTTTCGTCTGGTTGTCCCATTATCCGTATCTATTTGAAAAAATATTACTATTTTATTTCATTTTAAGATCAAATATCAGAAATGCTGGTAAAGTAAGAAATAAGGTGGGCCAGGAAAAAGTAGCCCCGCCGGAATATGGAATATTGAATAGAAAATGAACATCATAAGTTTGCGCACAAGAGATTGGCATGTAAAATTGGAACAAAGGTGGGGATGTACATTCGTACGTAAGAACTCTCCTTCTGTTTCACAAAAAAACTTTGACAACAGGTTGGGATGATAGAACAACCTGCAGACGTGTCCTGAAAAGTTTGAAGTTGAAACCCTACCGTATCAGAGTTGTGCAACAATTGTAGAACCGGTCAAGGGAAAGCGTGTGACTTTGTCGCTGGTTGTTGAATATGGTTGCAGATGGTCGATTGAAACAGTTTATGTTTATCGCCTCAGAGGAGGCATGGTTTCATTTATCAGAAAATCCGCACCTAATGCACGAGGGGTCCCCTTACATGACTAGAAGATTGGTGTGCTGTTTTGTCGTGCGTTTTATTGGTCCAATATTTTTCGACATCACCGTCAACACAGATATCTGCTGTCGTTTTGGATGACTTTACTCAACAGCTGACAGAAGAAAAATGTAAGTACTGCTTTTTCCAGCAGGATGGGGCGATCAGTCGTACGTCTTAAGAGGTTATTGGTTCGTTTCATGAATTGTTTACTGCTGAACGTACAGTGAGTAGAGGCTTATGCCCACGCAGTCACCGGTCTTGTCGACGTGTAAATTTTATTTATTGGGAATGTTGAAAGGATGAGTGTATCAAAGCAAACCCCACACACTCTATAAACGGAAGGAGAGTATCAGGACATGCATTTGTAGTATTACCCCGGCGGAATTGACGCAGGTATACTTACATTTGTTAAACCGTGCATACAAGTTTTTAGTTGTTGAGACCATTTTCAGCATTTACTTTGAAGATTAGTACAGGTATGTTAGTTCTCAATATCGATCTTACATAGGTTACTGGGCGGGGATCTTACATAGGCGTTGCCGGAGCTACTTTTTCGTGGGCCAACTGTATTTTATTGAATCTAACTTTCTATTGGTTGAAGCAGTTACATCATACTATGATTGATAAAATGTTTTTGTTGGTTGATTAGTTTACCAGTTTATTTTTTTTCTACATATTTCAGTGCGTATTATATTAGTGTTTTTAACATCGGTAGTTTAATACGAATGTCGGTGGAGTTTTTTGTTTGATTGTACATCTCATGCTCACGGACAATTTATTTCGTTTGCATAATTGAAGATATTTATGAAGAATTGTATTAATTTTATTGTATTGTAGAGTTTGTACTTAAAGATTATTATATAATTTAATTATTTGAAATCGAATGAAAAAAGAGGAACAAGCTGATTCAATTAAATGATATATTATTTATATCTTCCGTACATAAATTGTTTTATATTACATGTGCGAGTAAATGAAACGATCTATCTATCGTTGTTGATAATCGTATTTGCTAGTTTGTAATCCTTGATTTCAGATTGGCTGGACCCATTTATTTAATATCATTGTGTAAATATTAAAGTTTCTATTAAAGTATTTCGATAATCGTATTTTATTTAATAAGTATATTGCGTTACACTAACGTTTTAACGATCGAACTGTGATAAGATGAGCTATTTGTTTACCCCGCACGATTGCGATATCGTATTTCGTAAAATTATTCTTTTTAGTGTTTATGTAAAAAATTGTACATATTATTTATTTAAAAGATTACTTAACCCACTGGGTAAATAACAGTTACAAGTTTCTTATAATAAGAAATTTAATTTGTTAAATTGAAATGTTGAAGTGAAAACAATAAAATATATTATTAAATTCATCAAATAAATAAGAGATCCTAGTAATAATTTATTGCAGGATCCGTATGAACACTTAGTTTAAGTAAATTTAATGTTAGGTTTTAAATACTTTAACAATTTACATCCTGGCAGCAAAAAAAAAAAAAAGATTGTTGAAATTAATTAAAAATATCACTTAACTGCTTTTTTTCTTACGGCCTCTGTTGAGTACTTATGCAGTGATTTCTGGTTTTTTTAAAATTATATATTAATTAAAAATATAATTAAAACATTTGTAAAGGTAGATGTTTTTGCTATCTCAGCCACTGATATAAAATGAATTACTGTGCTGCCATTAAATCTACTTGTATATAATGAAACCATTGTTTCGGTACCGTGTTTAAATATAAATAATACTTTTTTAATAATTTAAGTTAAATTTAATTATTCTTTAGTAAATAAAGAATTTAATATTAAATTACAAAATTTGTTCTTTAATAACATGTTCTCGCTGGTTTTTGTATTATATGTCATTTTTTAAGCGTGAAGTACTTAGATTTTGCCGCTATTGATTTCTAAAATATCTATCTCTATAAATTTATAATTTTTAATCGTTTAAAGTTTTTTTAATTGATCTATCAAAGAAATATCCATTCAGGATCTGAAAAGGCAGATATCTCTGTGAAAGTGCTTAATGAAGATTATAAATAAGAATGACTAGTAAGTTAAGCAATTTTTCAGTAATATTAACATTAATTTTGTTGAGATTAATGTTAACATTATGTATTATGCCTATAACCTGTAACTAAACCCAGCAATGATCTATTTTACATGATAATTTTGGTAAAATTCTGTGAGGGATAGCAACAAATTGTCGTTCGGGTGGTTGGGTGGCAGGTGTGTGTATATATATTGCATGGGGAAGTGATAAATGTAAATGATCATTTAAGTATCTGCGTTCCTCTCCGTTACATTACAGGAATATTTTGTTGTACATTACGTCAAGTTACATGATTGAATAGGTGCTCAATTGTCCACTTTCGAGAGGGTGGGCCAGGAGGATACTGGAATATTAATGTAGCAGGAGAATAGATGGAACCGGAACTAGGATAGATTACCGGTAGCTAAGTGTTTCTCAGACATTCCACCTCTATTTACTCGTTATCTTGATTCTTAGCGTAAATATACTTTTTACCATCTAGCATCAGTAACTGGCACCAGTCGCATTCTTTCTCTTTGCGCAGTGAATTGTAAGATAACTTTAATCTACTGTTTCAAGGATTCCGAACAAAAATAGTGTTACTTGATATAAAGTAAATGTACAAACAATGTTATCATGGTTATAATGTTTGTCATGTGGGATATTTGCTTTCATTTATATCCTAATAATATGAAGTTAGCTTTTTTTCTGGGAAATTACACTAACTTTTGTAGCATATTGTGTACACTTACAGTTTGTTTGTTTATTTAATTTTTTTTTTAATTCATCTCATTATTCCTATTCATGTGACTTTTTGAGAAATAAAAAAAATAAATTATTTATTTTGATAAAACTGATTTTTTTGCATAAAAATTTATTTTTTTGCTAATTTATCTTTGTTTTTAGTAGATATTATTTTTGTTATATGTTTCATTAGTATTTACTTACATCTAACTGTAGATTGTATATACGTACAGTAAGTTGGTAATAAATCATTTCGTAAATTTTAATATAATATTCAGGTCATAATGTACGTGTATAAAAGTTTTCCATTAGATTACATTTTACGGCACATTGTTAAAATTGTCATTGTGTTAACCTTGTGTTCTGTTTCATGTAGTAATTTAAAGATTAAATTTCACCATCGCATTGAAAAAGGTTCTTCGTTTTATAGTCACTATCTTATATAACTGAATTTTTATCTGTACATAAATTTGTTATGGCTTAGTATATTATATCTGTTTATTTATGTACGAATTTTTTATTTATATATTATATTTATTTTCTCTGCTGTTCTTGTTTACCTTTAAATATTTTTAACGTATTTTATCAGTTGGATCATACGAGTAGAATAAATGCTTAACATAGCCTATTGTTTAAAGTTTTGTATATAAAATTTTTGGGTGCGTGTAATATGAAATTAATAATTCTCTTTTAAAGCCCTGCCTGAAATTGAACCGGGATTATTACGTGTTAGAATTTTACATCCACGCATTCCTGTTCGTCGTAGCGGCTTTTAACAGATGGATCGATTTTGATGCGGTTTTTTTAAGTAGTATTAAGCCTTATAATGGTCCTCAGCTAAATTTCATTATTTTTCTGTTTTTATGGCAATTCTGTTTTTATATTAAATATTCTTAAAAAACGGGTAGATGTAACTAAAACTGAATACGTTAACTTAGCTTGAATTATATTGTACAACAATTTCAGCCGCGGTGTAATACATTGGTGGTAAAAACTGTATACATTAAGTAATTGCCGGATAACCAAATATTATTAAGCACTTCCTTTATTTACTTTGTATTAATTAATTAATTAATTACATTAAATCATAACTGTTTCATACTTTAGTTAATACACATCTTTAAATATATGTTAAACATACTGTCTAGATAGATTAGGCATGTTGTTTACTTCACATTTTAAAGGAAAATAAAATTCATACAATTAATAATTCTACAATAATTAAGATCAGCTGGTTCAATAACAGATAAGAAGATATATTTGTTTACATTAGGTCAGAGGATAAAAAAAATGAATGCATCTTAATAATATGTAATGTCACAGAGTTGCATAATTTGTATGCAATCCACCATTATTATTTTACATAAAACTTTTATGCAGCTATCTATTTGTAGCTAAATTATTATTATTATTTAAAGCAATTTGTCCATCATCAAAGCCTAGCAAAAAATACTGAGATTCTGGACTTTATTAAAGGTTTAAAATTAATTTTGAATTTTTTTTTAAACCCGGCTACGTTTTTTTTTTTTGTTTTAATTTCTCTGTAACAACTGAAGATATCAACTTAACATTAGGTATGTGTAATTTCCATGTGAATATCTAAAAAACACTTGCTAGATTTTTCGAAATTCGATCTTGAAAGGGACGAAGAGAGGAAAAAACATTTTTTAACAATTAAATGATTGAGAATTTTCTCCATTTCCTACTACAATAAACGAGATATTCACTAGATAAGGTCTTGCAAATACTCTTCAGATAAATATCTAAAAAACTATTCTCGGGCTTTTTTGAATTACGATTTTTTAAGGGGTGCGACGGTGTAGGCGCGGCGGCTCAGCCAACAGTCATTGTTGTTGTATGTGCGACGTGACCAGTTGCACCTGTCTCCGTTTACTTGGCTAAAAAACATAAAATAAAATTTTGTTTAAACGAGTTAATAACGAGGTTAGAAGTCTGTTAAAACGAACAAATTATTTTCTTTCGAATAATAAATTTGCTCCTGAATATTTAAATACGTGAATGCTTTAAAATCAGGTATAGAAATTAAATGTTAAAGTCATTAGTAATGTAAGTTTTCAATATTGAATATTATAACGACCTTGTTCAATTAGACTAGAGAGACAATGATTTCTTCACAAGTAAAAATGGATAATACGAAACAACCAGATGCAGTAGAAAACCATATTAGGTTTTGTACTGGCTATTTCTGAATTCTGGGAGATTTCATTCCTCCACTATTATGAAGCATTCTTCGATTAAAGGGCTTGATTCATCATGCATTTGCCCCAACTGGTCAAACCGTGAATTTTAAATTCTATTTGGAAGTCAAATTCAGGTAGCCGATTCTACCTAACGGGTTTGTTGCTGCTTTATACAGTATATTCGTGTTTTTAACTGGGGCTAAAGTCAATGTATTTTTTGCGAGCGTGTTTTGTGTTCTTTGATAAATTTTTATTGCCTAGAAGTCATGTCGGGCGTTAAAAAAAAAATTCTTTCCGTTTGCGATAAATTAAAAGTTATTGAGGAATTAGAAAATGGAGATCTAATTCTGACGTGTAAAACTCATGCATGACCTTTCTACTTCCACTCTCATCATTGGAATAACCGTGGTAAGTTAAGGGTAGCTTTCGAAAAAAAAAGCTAATCTCAGGTAAAGAAATAAGACTATGTGTAAAAAAAGATTTGGACGAAGCTCTTATGGCGTGCTTCAAAGTGAAGAGGAGAGAAAAAGTTCCCATAAATCGACCCATTTTGAAAATTCAGGCAGAAAACTTTGCTGACCAGCTAGGATTCAAAGGGCTTGTTTGTAGGGATGGTTGGCTGAACCGATTTAAATACAAACATCAAATCATCTTTGCAAAAACATTTTTGAGTTAGAATTTGAAGCTTTATCAGCTACTGAGTTATGATATGGGGCTTCATTACCTACCATTGACTGAGTAGGATGATAAGGAATTAACTTTTCAGATCCCCATTTTATAAAACCTCTTCATTAAATTATAAATATTATTGATGATTTCACGTGCTTGATTATGAAGTTTTTTTATTCTTAATTATGGATTTTAATTCTGCCTGTAAACTATGAAACGTAAGAAAGAGTCTGAAGTATTTATTTATATGCCTTTAAAACACAGCCCAAGTACCGCTTACAGGACACTAAAAATAAAAATAAATTCATTTATTCACGATAATTTATGAAGGAAAGTGTGCTACCGCGTTTTCATGTTTTTGTTCAGTATGATTCGAGGTGAAGTGATCCATAATCTTTTAGTTTGAAAAAAGGATATCAGTGTTAAATTTATCTTGGGAAAATAACTTGCGTGAATTTTTTGTAATCCAAACCGTAGAAAAAATTATTCTCTTATCGTAAACTTTGTATGTGTGTTTGTGTACGCGTGAACGCTCGTGAGCACGTAGAGGTTTAGGCGATTGCACTTAAACTTACGCAGTGCATGCACGTACCCACAGAAACCATCTCTTCTATAATTGAATGATGTAGTGGTTGTTTACTTTTCCTTAAATATATAAAACTTAAAAAAATCATTATTATGTTCGTACTAATTTTGATTTTGGTTTGACAAAGGAATATATAGGAGTGATTAATTACTAAATTCTAATCATTATTATATAACTCGTCGAAATAATTAAAATATTTCTCAATAATAAAAAAATCAAATAAAAGTAGTTTTGTTGCTGCAGTGATGTTGACTTCTCATTTCCGTAATGAGAATTACAGATGTTAAACGCTTTTGTTTTTAAAATGAATTTTAAGTTGATTTTACAGAGGATACCTCCCATCCGATCCTCTTATTAGCCAGAAACATAACACAAAGTTAGTCTCGTGAAGACGGGTGGAGATTTCTCACGCTTTGTAAATATAATCTTTAAACAAGTGCACTTATTGGCTCGTGTTAACTCGCCTTTCTGTTGTAGGTAGATCAATCACGTTTCCTTGCAGACACTGATTTAGGCTCGCGTAGATGCGTGGGGTTTTAATCGTAGATCATACGTTGATCGTTTTAAGCGTGCACTTTGGTAGGAAAGGGAAGGCACGAGGTAGGATTGCGCTTGTCCCGGCTTAAACGCGTAGATTAACACATTCCATTATGCAAAGAAATTCTGAGTTAAAATTAAAATTAAGTACCATAACTTTGGGTAAACAGGTGAGTATCGTACATAGCTTATACATATGGTGAAATACAGTAACACTTACAAAAGTAGGAACTCACACTAGGAGCTCACCTGTCAAATGAATGTAGAGATACTAAGTGTGTTTTAGCAGGGAGTGGACGTGACATATCCCTCGTAATTATATTAATTTATGTTTTGTTTCAAGAAATACATTCAGTAAACAAAAATATTTAAAGAAAATAATAAAGTTGCACTTACGTGTTAATTTCATCTATAACCGTAACTTTTAAAATAAATGCTTTTGATTAGTATTATTCAAAATAAATATGTAAAAATATATAAATAAAATAAATCTACGAAAAACTTGAGATAAAATTTCTTATTTACTAATGTTGTAATAAAAAGCTGACAAAAAATATAATGGTGTTCAGATATTTTTATTTATTACTAAAAACACCTGAAAAACACACGGTTGATGTAGGAGTACAATGTTACAAAAAGAGTAGTATGATGAGTATCACAACAAGCGCCTGACTGTCATAGCCAGGCTTGTGTTTTCCTCAGCGCATTGTAAAAATAACTACATATTTTTAAGATGGAATTTCGGATTCAAACTGTTGCTCTGAAGAAATTACAAACCTGATATTTTTTAAAAATTGAATAGGTTTTGATCATTATTATTCTTACAAGCATGAATATAATGAACACAAGGGGGTCTAGGGGGCAGAGCCCCTTAGCTGGACAGGAATTACATCCACTGACAGCGACGGGAATCGCAAGTAACCATATAGCGAAGCCGCGATGGAGATGCTAGTTATTTATATAATAAACTTTACATTTACATGATGGTTTGTAGTCCTAACTTAGTGATCAATTTTGAGATAATATTTTCTTTTCACAACCGTAGATTTTGCTGGGTCATTTCTTGGCTTAAATTAATTACTTTTGATGTGGAAATTGTTATATTTTTATAGATATATTATATTTTGTTTATTTGCTTCATACTCAGTAATTCTAAGTAGAAATTTTATTCACCTTTACTTTATATGCAATGTTCTTAAATTAGTAGACGATACGATAAGTAAAATAATAAATTAGCGTATAAAAAGTAAAGAATTGAAAAACCTGGAAGAAATGCGCTTGAAAAGACTAGGAATAACAGTGTGCTTTTAATCAAATGGATTTCGAAAAAAATTATTTGCTAGTCGAAATTAAACTACGCGATTCTTTAATAATATGCTCTCAGCTTATTTATAA
Organism: Lycorma delicatula; assembly: GCF_047948215.1. Classification (NCBI taxonomy): domain Eukaryota; kingdom Metazoa; phylum Arthropoda; class Insecta; order Hemiptera; family Fulgoridae; genus Lycorma; species Lycorma delicatula. The sequence continues at coordinate 126,110,303 of NC_134457.1, forward strand.
AGATTTGTCAAAGAAAACTATAGTTTACCTTTTCTTGGATAATACTCTTAAAAAATATTTTCAATTTGTCATTTAATATTGATATAATCATCATTGAATAGCAGAACGTTAAATAGGACTGTAATATATACAATCCGTTAATAGATTAAGTTCAAAATTAAATATTTAATTTTCTCTTTTTTTAGCCTTAAATTACCGTGAAATTTAATTTATTTTTCAAGAAAATTATACCGCCTGCTTAGTGAATTTGGAAAATAGTTCCTCAAGCAAACATTTTATGTTCGAATCTCAAATATATCATTCTTGATATATTTTTTATACAAGTATTTTTTCTACGAACCGTTTGATTTCGTCAACCGTTTGTTATTAATCAAACCAGTGAAAAACGAAGAGATTTTTGTGGAATGGATTTTATTGTTGGTTACTAGAATCTTGTTAGCAAAAATATTTGCCAATTATAAAAATCACGAATTAAAATACCTTTATGAATTTTGCTGTTTCATTAATTTTCGATTTCTGTGTATATTGTTTTGTTTTTTTGATTACATGCGAATATATTTTCTATTATCTGTTTGATAAAATTTATTTTTAATGTAAATTTGTACAGAAATCACCAAGAAAAGATTATTTTCTAATGTTAGTATTATATATATATATATATATATATATATGAAGTATCAACGTTTATTGACAAGTGTTACTCTTTTATGGTTTTTAGTGCTTATAGGAAGGTCGGAGCTAAATTTCTTTCTTATGTAAGTTTACCGTGTCTTTTGGCAATACATTTCAATAAAGAGCACTATTTCTTAAATTCGATAAGTGAAAACATTTATGTGTACATATTTTATTTTAAAAAGTTTTTAATATTTATTTTTACAAACTTAGCTGATTATGTTAACCCAACTTAGATTACTTTAATGTCTTTGGTTGGCGAACTTAAGAATGAACGACACGCATGTGCATTCTGTCAGTACAATTACCTAACAAAACTTCTCTTGCCTGTTATCTTGCATGATAGTTTAGAATTTACAAGAATGGGACCCCAATGACTCGTACAACAGTGTAATTATATATATTTAATGATATTGCCTTTAGTATGTGTGCATATGTAACTTTCTCTTCCACTTATTACTTGGTAATCGTTGCAGTATTATCTAACGAGTTTTTTCGAACAGATATTGAAATGTGGTAGTTTTTTTTATGTTAACTGATGAGAAAAACAATTTTTACATTTTTTTTCGTATGGCAATCTTTTTTTCTATATTTATTATTTTAGGGAAACCAATAGTACAGAACCACAGAATAGCTAGCTCGCATAGTGTAATGTCAACATACTTCATTTTTATCTTATGTTGAAATTTTCTAAAATGTACTTATATTCGTCTAGTATTGTGCGTCTTTTTGTTCGGTAAATTTTTAACGTTAATCGAACTGTTAGATATAAAAATTAACCAAAATAAAAATTTTTTTTTAGTTTAGCGATTTTTCATTTTTAACCTAAATTTTGTTACAACATTTATCAGAAAGTGGAAAGGATAATAGAATTAACAACAATGTTGCACTATTAATTATGATAGACTGTTAATTATGATATGCTATATGATTTTCGTTTACGAACATGACGTAACACAGCTGCCTGTTTTCCAGTATACTGATTAATATTCAGGCTAACATCAAAAAGTCAATTTTGATAAATTTTTATTTGTAAGAAATTTTGTATAAATTTTGTTATGTATATATAATTTTATATACTTCTATTAATGAAATTTTGTAAAACTTTGAATCTATTTTCTCTTAGATTGGTTAAAACCTGGCGACTCCTTTATCTGACAGGAGGTTGCGAACGTCGACAATGAGAATAAGTATAACTTGGTTAGATTCTATCAGGAAGTGACTTAGCGCTACTTTCAATAACTTGACTCTTTAAAGCATTTTTTATACTTAACAACGTGTCTTGTAGTTGTAAGATTTATAGTTTTATTTTATCAAAAATGATTCTTTGAGAAGCTTTCTGTGGGATAAAATCAATTCCGAAAATTTTTCAGACGTTACAGCTATTTTCAAGGGATAACAAACATGCAGTGCATCTGTGCTTATTAGAAAAAGTGAGAAATGAAGTGGTTTCCCGTTGCGCTGTTGTACACTAGGCCGATTATTCACCGTTTGAACCAATTTGTTTGGAACTAACATATTGGGTACTCGAACAATTTTTTGATGTTGTGGGGGATATTTTCATCAAGAAAATCAAAAAAAATTCATGAAACAAAAACAAATTCCTCCAGTAGCCAATGAGCCATCAGGTGATGAAGACGACGTGGATTTATTATTTATTCGACCAGTTCGCTGGAAGAAGAAGAGGCTGGAGAATAAACTTTGGTTTTGTTCTCATCCAGTTAATGAAGATAGGAACATCTGCGGCTTTATTAAAAACTTTAGGGTTGATGAAAGAATGTTTCTTTTTTTAAGTATCCAGATGAAATAACCATGTTTAATTATTTACTAACCTTAAGAGAAGAGTAGCTTTGATAACAAAATACTAACTGGAGGAAAGAAACCACAATTTTGACGGACTGGATATTCTACAACTGAAAAGAACTTCGGTAAAACGCACAGGCACAGATTGCTTTACTGTTTCAACATCTTCGAACATATTACAGTTGAAAGTAGTGACAGTGTTTGCTGTTCAAGGAACAAAAATCGTCTATTAAAATAAACTTTTAATAGAAGATCTTCTATTTCGGGTATATTTAATTCTATTTCGGTCAGGGTGGTAACCGACTCGAGTATGCCAAGCCCACTGAAATGCGGGTGATTTCCAGCTATCCTAGTTGCATCTTCAGTCTGTTTACCATTGAATCTGATTCTTCATTGAACATCACTATTATCAGAGATAAGAACTGTAACTATTGCCTCTTTACTTCCGCTGCTTAACAAGCGTTCCATCCATTACGAAGACAGGTGATATATCACTTTTTTTTAGGAACAATGCGCGTTAGATGTATCAGCTCAATAAAAGAGTGACCTATGTATGATTTAATATTCAGGTAGGAATTGATTTACTTTAGATAATAATCTGTTATATTTTTTGTATCATATCTTATGCGTTTCTGTATGTTTTTGAACATACATTGGCTTTTTCATATTATTTATTAAGTTTTACGAAATAGAATGATGATTTCGTGACTTCTTAAGCCTCGCAGAGCTGTTGTATATTATCTGCCCACTTATTTTTATTACGATTCACATGTCATACTAAGGAAAGATTGCGGTTTCTATATCAGTAATTGTACTTAATCAATTCTGACGAGATAACAACAATAAAAAAACCGTTATATAAGTAGCACTTAATAAATTTACTAGGTTCACTGTATGGCATTCTAGCAATTGTAATGCATCCGCAGTTTTATTAACATGCTGCCTACAAAGTGTTCATCAAAAAGGAAATGTCAGTTGTCATTAACTATCCCTTCTTTTTTTTAACTAATGAAAGCAGGTTCTGCAGAAATTCCATAAGACGAACCCGCATTAAAAATTAGAAAATAATCTGATTTAGATTAAATGTAATTACTAAGATATAATTTTTACTAAAATGAATTTATATAATTAATATTATAAGTTAAAAATTTTTACATGCAGCGTTATGTAAACACATAAATTAATTTGATAATTTTTATCAATTATTAAAATAAAGGATTTTTACCGACTTTTCGGAGAAAAGTACGTGTTATTTTCGATCGCACGAGAATGGGAAGTGAAATTGAATTTTCTTTATGCTTAGAGGTCTATTTTTACAATTCTCTCGAAAATCTCAAAAACTACTAAACCAATTTCATTGAAATTTAGATATACTGTACAGTGTATCTGCAGTTGTACATGTGAAAATTTGATTAAGATTGGTTGAGTCGTTTTTCAGTTACGCTCAATTTAAAGTCGACAATAAACAATATAATCTCAATTTGAGGTTTTTTTGACGTTGTGGGGGTGTATTTTCATATGGGGTTATGCAGTGAATGACAGTGGTGAGTGAGTATAAACTTGATGTTTGTGTGTAAAAGTCTACTCGTTATTTTTGATTATTTTGTCAAATTAAGGATATAATAACTTAATTTTCTTATAAACAAAAAATATATTATAATATTAAATAAATAAAAAAATTATTCCTCTTTTAGTTTTTTCATTTCATTTATGTTTTGTACATTTTTTGAGCAAAAAATTATACAAAACAAAATAAGAAAAGTCGGTCTTCTTGTGCGGAACTGCAAGAAATTTTTTTTTTTATTATGGTAAACGATAAAAATAATTTCAAACAACAATTGTCAATTATAATTTTAAATTATTTTATTCACTTCATTAAAATTTATTTAAAACAAAATAAATCAAAATTACAAAAATATCTGAAAGAAAAATTGTTATTGCCTAAAGAAAATTTTCGTCATCAGGGCAAGTTCATATAGTTTGATTTGTTTTCTAATTCCCGAATTTTTTATACATAAATACAGAATCAAAATGTGACGGATTTTTTTAATAATTTAACAAGAGTGAAAAATTAAATGACGAGAAAAATAATTTAGAAGTAAGATAAAAAAAACCTATATATATATATATATATATATATACTCTTATACGTTTCAAAATAGCAATTATTGATTAAAAGACATTGTCTTAATTTCAGTTATTTTGAAATCTCGTAAACGTTAACAAATTTTTTACCGAATTTAAAAATAGAAATTCTCAATTTCATCCTCAATTTTTTTCATGTATATGTTCAATTCTTACTTTTTATCAACTGCATAGATTTCGATGATTTCTTTTTTTATTTTGTAAATTATGTTCTAAAATTATATAGAATGATCGGGTTATAATTTTTCCAGATCAACTTATCTAGATCTATCAAACTAAAAGTTATATTGCTTAAAATGACGATTTGAAGATTTTTTTTTGTCATTACTCGGTATTAAATTTTTGCAGCATATGATGATATACGATTTCATCTTATTGTTATATCTGAACGATTTTAACATAAAAATTTAAGAAATTTGATTAGAAAACGTTTTTAATAAATTAAAAAAATACTTCATAATCTCGTACAGAACGCCTTAGCTTGTCAGTATTTGGATTCTGTTTATGTCATGTATGAACGTTTTTCTTATTCTTCAAGACATTCGTTTCTTGCGGGCGGATTTTTTCATTGGGTAACATTTTTTGGAGACCTATAAAATAAAATCTAAATAAATCTATATAAAATAAAAATAAATTTAAAACTATAAAAACTGACATTAAGAATTGCCCGAGAAGAAATAAATAAGTAGTCTTTTTCTAGTTAACCTTTAAATATCGATTTAAAACAAGCTACAAATTAAGGGTTTGTAATTTTTAATTTGGTATTAATTTCTACTATTGGAAATTAAAAGTCATAACTTTTTAGGGCGGTTTTTTAATGACTGTTTTAATACTAATTTTTTTTTTATACATATTTTTCCACCTACTCCTCTGGAACGGATCTACAATCAAGAAATACTAATTTTTAATACATTTTAAATACTAATTTTATTGATGATTATTCAAACGTTACTTTTTATCAAACGCATTGATTTTGGTAATTACTATATATATATTTTTTTATTTTATGTAGGATATTTCTCTGGAACTCTCTAATAATCAGTTTCCTGTAGAAACTAATTACCTCAAAAATGTAATAAATCGAGGGAAATATTTTAGAAATTAAAATTTGCATGCTCTGCATAGGTAATTTATTTCTAAAATATAAACTATCATTATTTTTTATTTGTTTGTTATCATTATTGCTTTATATTGATTTGCAATAGCGTACTGATTTGTAACTTGATGTCATTCTAGTATTTATATTATTTCCCCCTGAATTTTACAGAAAATTGATTAGAAAAGAAAATTGAAAGTTGAGTTAATGAATGAAGACTTAAAATCGAATTTGAAAAAACTCTTGATTTTATATGGATATACTTGTATAAATTTAAGATATAAATTAATGCTTGTACCCAAATTCCAGAGTATCTTGGCTTACGCTTTGTAGTAGCTTCTTTACGTTGTTTCTTACGTTCTTTTCGTATTTTTGTTAAAATGTAGATTTCTTTCCGTTCATAATTCTTTTTCATACAGGCTACATTGTTTATATGTCTAATCAAATTTAAAATAAAATAAAAATAATATTAATAAATTTACAATATACTAAACATTAACGTAACTGTTTGTTTTAAACTTTGAGGCTGACTACAAAAAGGTATAATTTAAAGAAGAATTAAACAAATTTAACATCGGGTTTTTACATTTTACTGTTTTTTTTTTTTAAAACATTTAAAGATATTTTTTTAACCCCCGGGACCATCGTTAGGTATTGCTTCAGAGGATGAGATGAATTGATGAGGATGAGATGAGTCTACTTTTGTAGAATATGAAAATGCCATGCCTGACCGGAATTCGAACCCGGGATTTTTCCTTAGGATAATTTTGAATTGTTATTACTAGACATACTATAAAAATTTTTTATGAATAAAGACAGTTTCTTATATCGATGTTATGCAATAATAGTAATTTTAAAATAACTTATTTTTATCGATATAACATTTACTTCTTAATCAGATTACGTCGAGGGTTTCTATTTTTAAGGTTTTGCCGTTTCTGGATAATAATTTTCTTCTATAAAAATTATTTAAAAATGTAAAGAATATTATAAATAGCATAATGAATTGTAAAAAATAAATATATAATGAATTTAATTTAGTATAAAATATTCAGAACGAGCTGTTAAATTTAAAGAACGATAATAATTGTTTCATTTGTAGGATAGAGGCTATATTTTAGGATCATTTACAGAATTATTACATTTTATTTGAGAAATAATCATCAGCAAAATAATGCTAAAAGTTGTTTGTTTTCAAAACTTTTGTATCAAACCGATAATATAATTATTTATATGCAGGATTTCAGAGAATAAAAAATGAGAAATCTAATGGTTTAAGAGAAAACTTAAATTTATGAAAAAAAAGGATTTAAGGAGAAGCGTCTTTAGCATTATTCCGATATAGTTTTCTTCGACTTTTTTTTAGAAATCGAAATATTAAAAGGTTCTGAATGATTTCATTTGCATTTATATTAGAAACTTGAAAATTTTTCAAAAAATTCCATGATTTTGTAAATTGTAAATAACCTTTCTGCCAGAAGCTTAATTAAGTTCGGCTATTACTTTTTCTTTCACCAGTTAATATTATTTATTCATTTTCATTTATTAACCATAAATTTATGTGAAGAAAGAACTTTCATTATTTTTTTCTCTATCTTATTACAATTTAAACGAATTTCGGTACTGTAGTACATACTGGAACGGTGCCAGAAGCTTAAAGTATTATCGTGTACAGTTGTTGAACTTTTATATTTTTACTTAAATTTGTCTTTTGTTTTTGAAGAATATAGAGCCGGAGAGCTGTAAATAACTTATTCCAGTAATATTTATAATGAAACGCTTTATTTTAATATCTTGCTGTTAAAAAAGACCAAAGAATTGACTCAAAGAAGTTTAAGATATGGAAATTGAAATGCTATTATATTTTATTTTGATAATAATTTTGACTTAAGCTTTTTATCCTACGTTTCATTTATCATCACTACGTGATGTTATTTTCTTTTTCTAATTCTATTTTTTATGTTGGAGTAGAAGTTTAATCTTTTTTTTTATTTAAAATTTATTTTGACGTAAACAACAACAAATTACATTGATATGATTTATAGTTCCTATGTGGTCGGTTATCTGTTAAAATTTTGCTCCCAGATAATGATTTACAATTATTTACGAGGGAAAACTTGAACCTTTGATGGATGAGACGGGTCTAATGTCGTCGTAACCCTTCATTCATTTATTTATAGATAGTATCTTTTCTAAACGTATTCGCTGGTTTATTAACTCTCGATCGCTAATTTATTCATATCGGAACCATTATTATTATTTATATTTCACCTTTCTTGGTTTGTTTCCCTTTTTAATTTTCCTGTATTTAGTGTATTGTATATATAGCTATATAAAGTATATTGTGTGTTATTATATTACTGTAAAACTGTTATGAGATAGTATAAAGAAAAAAACTTGTTATAGTAAATTATTTATACTCTTATAACTGTGAATGGTGATTATAGAAGCATAGTGTTTAAAATGGTTTAACACGAAAACTAATATTCGTGAAATACTGAAATAATAGAATAACATAGATAAAGGAGGTACTGATGTTATTAATGGGTTGTATTATTAAAACCTTTGTAGAAACGCTTCAGTATGATGAGGATGTACAAGGTTTTCATTTGTAGAAAAATCCAGTTGAAGATTATGACTTGTGATATCAGATAATTCAGAGGAGAAGGTTTATGGGTTTTGGATGAAATGTTAAACGTTCGCCAATCTATAATCAGTTTTTATTTCACTGTAGGGCAAGACCTATTTTCATTACCATTTAAATCGGTGGTCATTTGTTATGGTTTTTACGTTATAATCCTATTTTGTTAAATTGTGGTGAGTAGTAGCCTAAAAAAATAAATTATTAAAATAATACTAAAATTACATCATAGACTAGAGCTTTATTTACGTTTTTCCTGATTCTGTTTATTACTATTATTATTTTTTAAATCAGACCCTTTTAATGTTTAAAAGAGCTCTTTAATTCATTAAAATGATCTTTTTCAAGTTGTTATAAAAATTTGAGTATGGTGGCACGAGTGAAAAAGGAAATATAAAGGTTGTGGTCCGTGGCAGTTTAGATATTGAGTAGAAAGCAAGATGAAGTTGGAATAACTGAAACGAAGAATCGTGTTTTGTACTAGGCAACAGAGTGGATTTTGATTGGTAGGACCATGTGAAGAAAAGATAGCGCGTGCTGAAAAGGAGTTGAAATGATGAATAATAGGAAGAGGAAGCTGAAAATAAAAATAAGAAATTATTTTTATAATAATTAGAAGAAATAGCGGACGTTGAATAGCTTGAAGAGTGCAATGGACAGTAAAATGTGGAAGGACAACTGCATTTTTGCTGGGCATTTATAAAGATGTTTATTAGATCAACTAACATCTACTTGTTTAGCTATTACGAAATAAGTGATTTAATCTTTATTTGCCCGGAGGAGTTTCACAGCCGTTGATGGAACTACTACCTGATTAATCTGGCTACCAATTCTAAATATTTTTAGGACCATATCTGTGTAAATCTATTGTTAAAAATTTATCAGTAAGAGACTGAACACAGACAATTGCAGATTATTAGCTCATTAAACACTTAACAAATTATTCTATTTAGAATATTATTTTTTCCTTTACCCGGGAATAAAAATGGTTTGTGCTTATATGTAGTCCAAAAAGAAGAATTTCTTGTTTTTCTTCAATTTTTGGAATTTGAATTTTAGTAATTAAATGAAGTTTCACTATTAGTAGAAGATTTATCAGTAGGAGATTAAACAAGTTTATCCGTAATTTTGTTATTATTATTTTTAAGGGATTAGTTAAGATTCCAGTTCACCAAAAAAAAATATAGTGGTCATTGTTAAAGAATAATTTATATATGCAAGTTGTTTTCGTTTTGGTCGGTAACGCATCTTTTACAGTAGCTGTCAGTTAGCTCCAATTTCGTAAGTTCATCGGACGCTATTTTTTTGTAGCATTCCATTAACAATGTCGACCATCGATCAAGCCGATTGCAAGATATGAATGATGATTCGTTTTTAATTGAAAAAAAAAATTCGTCAAATGAAATTGATCAATAACTAGTTGAAATGTATGGAGAAGGTGTTACAAAGGAGATAAGTGTGCGAAAATTGTGCTAGTTATTTCACAAAGGAAGAATAAATGTATGTAAAACAAAAACTGGACGCCCATCTGTCACTAACATCACCGATATTTTTTTTGGATCATGAAAGACATCTCTGATTGATTATTTGATTGAGAAGAAACCATCAACGGAGAAAAGTATTGCCAAGCTGTAAAGAACCATCGATGTGGTTTGCTTAATAAGAAGGTATGTATGTTGCATATAACCTGCGTTTCTCAAATTGTTTAAAACTCGGTAGAACAGTAACAGAAGTTTTGATGAGTGGTATAGTCCTGGCCTGAGAGCACCTCACATTGTCTTTTCTTGAAATTAAAGGAAATTTTTCAGAGAAGCACATGCAGTTCGGATGACGTCCGCCACATTGTTACTGATTGGTTCAAGGAATAGGAGGTACAACTAGAGATTGTCAAGTTCGTTTTTAAGTCTCAAACATTTTGGAAGTCAACAGGATTATGTTGAAAAATAGGTTAAGATATGTTTATCTAAAAATAAGGATATATCAATATCCTTATAATAGTAATCAGTATAGACTGATAACAGTTTGTCATAAACTGCGTTATCAGTTTATGGCAAAATTATTTCCAGATAAAGATGACCCTCGTAAGTTAAGTTATAACTATTACTGGTAGCCGACATTATTACGTGAGTTATATTTTTTCTTCGCTAGAGTATTTATTTAATACTACGTATAAGGGAAGTCGGTTATCAAAAAGGTTAACGTTTATTATTTGATCTCAGAAACTACTGAATTTTATATATGGAATAGTGTATTGCATTATTTCAAATTTTTTTTCTTGGTTAAATTCTTTGAATATTACATACTAACGTAATATATAAAAGTATTGTATTGGAATTTTACTGAAAATTTCATCCAATTATTTCAGACCATTTCCTTTTGATTCTAAAGTGGTAATATATATCAGTTACTTGGTAAAATAAATTTTTTAATTTCATTTACTGGAATCTGTGGTTGTAGCGAATTCTTGTGTTGATGTATTGTAATTAATAACTTAAATATTTTTATAGGAAATAATTAAAGTTAGAGAAAAAAAAATGTAGGTTAACACAGGTAATTCTGATTGAGCTACGGTGGTTGTATTTTTATTTATATACACGTGCATTGTTAAATAAAATGCTGCAGATGAGTTAATTTCCTATTTAGTAAAGCACTGGATGAAATTTATGGAATTTTTTATTTATTTTTGGATTATGTAACACAATTTTTTCTTTTATTTCTATTTCATCTACTCCTAGTCTCGCTGCTTTTCGGTAAAGTATGGTACTTCAATTTTATTATGTTCTTTTAATTTTTTTTATGAAAAAAAAATATTAGGTTAAATAATAACATTTAAATTTAAACGCACTTTTCCCTTAAAATAACTTTGTAATTAAAGCAAAATTACTAAATTGTTCAATAAAAATTCCGTCGTTAAATTGAAATATTCTTCGTTATTTTTCTATGATTTTTTTTTCCTTATATTGTCTTGCCTGTACTATTTGGTATTGGTTTTTGTTTTTTCTCCAATACAATTTATTTCATATGGTTACTTTCGATTTACTTTTATGAATTATTTATTATAAGTGTTTATGTTAGTTCTTAACTATCATTATTAATTTTTGTTTTTTAATGAAAAAAAAATTACAGCAGATTAAATTAAAATCAGTATGCCAGTGATGATATTACTTGTCTTTCTGTGTTGTCATTGAACTTCTGCTAGGATTTTACACACAGTAATAATTGTCAAGCTGGTACCGAGTTGGTGTAATTAGACTCGAGACCGTGTTCTCGTCTGCAGAGTTGTTCTACTGATTGGTTTAATGTTGTTCATTAAAGTTTGTCTTAAGTACGTCTTGTGATACGAAGGTTAAATTAATTATTACTTTTTTGTCTAATTGTTGTTTTACGATCATTTAATTTATGAGTACGACATAAGTATGAGGAAAAACTTAAGTAATTTTGTATTCACATATATATTCTTAATATTTATTTTTTTTTAAATATGAAATGAACTGAATTATACTCGTATATGAAAAAGGACGAGTAATTAACAGGAATAAAACCAAGATCCAGTCCTGCTTCCATTTTTTAATGAATTTTTTTAAGGATTTAATTAACTGCCTAAGCTTATTTTTTGAAATATAATAGATATTTTTGTGTGGGAAAGTTTTCAAAAATAACCGGAATTTTATGTCCGAAAATTAGCGGACTAGTAGCTAGCTAGTACTTTTATGATTGTGATAGAATCTGTGTAAAACATTAACTGTACGGGCGAATTTATGACCTAGCCCTATCTGGCACTGCACTGCTAGTTTACAATCGAATGCGTGTTGAACTGAGACTCCGCTGGTCCTTGGCAGTATTTATATTTTGACCTGTAGTAAAGTAGCCGACCCACCCTTTTGTTTGTTCAAGCGTAATGATGTCTATTGTTTGCACCTTCTATGCTTTTCTATAGATTCTTCCAGAAAGACTTTATTTTTGTTGTTTCTTATAGATTTTTCGTTGTTCATTTTCTTTCTCTTTCTTCTTCTGGAAGCTTCTTTACCTGTTACAGTATACATGAGTCCTCGGATTGAACCGTTGGCAGTCTGTACATAGATCATGCCACTGACGATCCATTAACTGTACCGGTTTTGCATTATTATTACGGACTGCCGTGCATCCAAAGAGCAGAAAGATTTTACAAAAGATCAAGCTTAAGGAAAAAGGAAAGATTTTTCAAAAGAGTATTCTACCCGCGTGAAACCCTAGCCTAAAACTACTGACTCCATCGAGAAGATCGGTTCTTTTCAGGTAGCTGCGCTCATCCATCTAACAATTCCTTGGTATTGAATCCAGGATTGGAACAGGACATTAGTTACTGATCAATGATTTTTTGATGACCAGCTTAAACATGTGATACAATAAGAATTGTAGTTATTAATATGTAGCTTTTGTTGCTTGTGTGATTATGTGTCAGCTTTTTTTATTCTGTTCCATACAACACAGTTGTAGGACTTTCTCGTCCGCGACTAAAGCCTCGTTCCGGGAAACGTCTACAACTCTGGCTTGTTTCTGATGCACGACTTACACACGCAACTTAATTTTAAATATTTATCATTTTCTCTATAAATAATATTTTTTCGTTTATTTAATTCAGTGATTCTAATTAAAGCGCGCGCGCATACCGTATTTAATTAGCGCGGATGGTGGTAGTAGTGGCAACGGTCGGCACTAACTAAACTAATGTAATTTCACAACTTACAACAAATTTCGCTTCTCGGTCGGCATATTGATGTAGCCGCGAGCTTAACGCACCAGGTACTGAGTCAACCGGGCGATCGAGTTCGAGACCCAGCCAGAGCGAGTTACTTTTTACACTTTAAATATTATTAATTTGTTTAATTCTGCCGCTCACCTATGACGACACAATATAGCAAACGACAACAGCATTTTTTGGGGTAGGAGTACGATTTTGCAAAAAATCTGGTAGCAGATATTGTTGTTTTTTAATCGTTAACAAATGTGCGTAAGAAAAAATATGACCTTAAGCGAAATCTCTAGATACTGAGGGTGACCTCGCTCTACAGCCTCTTTCCCTTGACCTTTTAAGTTGAAAAATTAATGGCAACAATGCTCCATATATAGAAGTAATCTGACCAAGTTTGGTCAAAATCGGTTTAGTAGTTCTGGAGATATAAGCTGATTTAGTGGCCAACATTTATCACACGTACGAACATTAACATCCGGAAAATTTTCATCCGGTTTTTTGGTTTTTTTGGTTCCTTAGGTGTCAAAATGTCAAGATCCGATGAAAACTGCATATGCCCAAATTGGACCGATTGCAATACTTTTATTCTAGAGTTATAGCTGTGCTATACCGTTATCTAGACGGGAAAGTAAAATGAGTTATTTTTTCTAGAAATTGGATTACAATATTTGGTAACTCTCTTTTCAAGATGAAAAGCCCCTAATTTTATGAAATTAAAATAGGTCTATGATAGCTTTAAAAAAAAACTTTTTCTTGTATTTTTTAAATAGAATAACAAATTTTTACTGGAAAATGTATTTTATAAATGTTGGTTTCATTCTATTAATTTGACATCGTAGGTGTTTGATGTTTCGTTCGTATGACATTGTCAAAAGAAAAAACACCGGCGCATTTATGTTTCCTGTTTATTTTAATAGGATGATAACTACTTAAATATTAATCTATTATTACTGATATTTTAAAAGATTAAAAAATTTAAAATAATTTTTTAAATAAAGATGGGTTTCCGCGCATCATAATGTTAAACTGTTCCTTCGTTTGTAAGCAAAATTTCTTGTATCATTTAAATGACACATGTTAAATCATCATCGTTACATATTTCCTAATCGCATTGTTTACTAAATTGAAAAGTAGGAGGAATTATAGAAATGTATTTGAAAAAATCAGGCAATAAGAAAAAAAACTATTGACAGATATTGTTTTCTGTTATTATTTGTTTTTGCGTTGTGGTAGTCGCTGAGCATTTAAAAAAGCGCATTTCATGCATTGGCATTGGCAATAGAATGATAATTCTGGAAGGTATTCTTAATAAAATATATAGATTATTTTTGTTATTAGTTCAATTGATAGATGCTATCATTCAAGGTTAATTTTAATTTATATATAATCGTATTTATTTTTTACTTATAGATGACAACTTTTTTGTAAGATAAGAATTATTTAACGCAAAAATTTATAATTTTTCCTTTTTCCCTTTTAACAAAAACGTAACTGCATTCAATACAGCAGTGTTGCTTGTTTTATTTTCTCTTGTCTTCGATGTCATCTTTTAAAAGGCAGCTAAAGAGTAAACGTGACCAAATAAAGTTAGCCTTCATTCTATTGATTTTGCATAAAAATTTATTTTTTATACTCGATTCTCCTTTCAATGGTCAGTCGGTCAGTCAGTTGTGCACTTTTATTTTTAACTTTACTTGCGAATATTATAAAACATAATAAAGCCTATTTTTATTTCAGTTTGTTTTTTTTTTTAATTTATTAAAGGGAACCATAAGCACGGATATCAAAATAAATTTCAAAATTGTTTTTTCTAAATTTCAAATTGTTTATTCTAGAGTGTTAAAGATAACATTATAGTATGGTCGTCATACGCTTTAATGATTTATATCGACGACTCAAGTCGTTTAATTACCGGTTTATATCGGTGAACTAATACTATACCTCCTTGTGGGTTAATTCCATATAATTATTGTATTTATTTTTTTAATTCATCAAAGTAATCCTTTTTTCATCGTTAAAGCGAAATATAACGAAGATCGCTTATAATGGTGTCTTTGGAATCTAGAATAAACAACCTTTTCGTAAGTTTAGAGAAGCCGGTAGTATATAAAACGGTAAATCTTCTGGAATGCCATAAACACTTAACAAAGTTGAACGTATTCTACAGTTTAGTCTAAAACGATCAAAAGCTATAGATTGAAAGTTAGTATTCCTAAATTCTCTGAACATTATTTTATACGGAAAAGATTACGATTATAGCTTTAAAAGAAATGAAATCAAAAAAGTCAAACAAATTTTAAAAATAAAACGCATGATTCTCCCAACGTGTCAAGCTTTATAATTTTATGCTAGATAAGAAAGTTAATGAATATTCCTTAGAAAGTGTTATTTTCAGGGATTAACAACAATCTTTGCCAGTAGTTGAGTGATTTGCCATGATTCAAGCGTAGTAGCAGTTTGAACAGCCAATTTAGATTAGTTGAATTCGACCGAGATACAATGAAAGTGTAAATTTGGTGTGTCGACTCGATTAAAAACATGAAACGGCCGTCTTTATTTTAAGAGAAACCATCACGGTCGGCAACTATTTAAATTCGTTTTTGTTTTTACTTTCTGATAGATTAATGAATAATGCAATTAGGTTTTGTACCGATTGAAGGGACTACTATGAATTTTAGAAATACGATTATCAACTGTAGATTACCTAGATCGATGAATTGGTAGAGGATATTTACTCTCTACCACGAAGTTCACATTTCTTTTAGTCGGATCTTTACCGGAATCACGTTAAGGATATCGTGTACTCTGAAAATTCGTGATTTAGACTACTTTTATGTTAGGAAAGAGGCCGGAAATGATCCAGAGAATTTGTAAACAGACTTCCTTTTTGATGTCTGCTGTGTTACAGATAGTGCTTATGTGAAAACTTTTCAATGTATAAGACACAGTTTAAAATCTTTTTTAATATTATAAAAAATAAACTTTCTACTTTCATCAATAAGAGTTACCAAAGTACCAAATGTTTTGATTTATTTTTTGATACCCTAAAAATATATAAAAATAGCTTTCGTTACAAACATATATGTGCCAATGTAAAACTTTTTTTTCCTGTTACATGTTTGTTGTAAAGGAAAGTTTGTTTTTGTTTTGTTGGGTTAGAAAGGAAATATTACTTTCATTGTAGAATTTCTTCTTTAATCGAAGTAAAAGCACTGTTTTACTATTGTGTATTTCGTTATGTTATCGCATGTGAGATTCTTGTTGCATTTTAATGTCAAGCCCACACAGAAGAAACAAATATCTTAACTTTGTAATATATGCATATTTATTACTGTTTTACTATAGTAGCATGCACTAAGAATACGAATATATAATTATAATATATATAGGTGTCTTTAAAATCTAAGGTCAGGCTCTAGGAAGTGATTTTACTTAAAATACTGAAGAAAAAATTTCCAATGAACATAGGTCCGAAAACGCATATTTTTCTATCTGTCCGCCATTTTGTATTTCATAAGAAAAAAATTATTCTTTAAGAACGGTTGGAGATAACGCAATAAAATTTTTTTCTTTATTTTAAAGTAACATTTTTTAATAGGGAAAAAATAACTATACTCTTCGTTAATAAATTTCAAAATGGCGGTAGTTTCAATTTTTTAATCTTTAATATCTTAGGAATTTTATTCCTAAGAATATTTCCTAATTTTATTAATAAATTATTATTAGAATAATTCCTAATATTATTAGATTTATAAAATTGTATTGTATTATAAAAATTATGAAACATTTTTTGTGAATAAAACGACACCTTAGTTGTAAAAATCCGACGACAACCAACAGAGTTATTGCAAAAAGCAGGCCTTAACCTATATGGCGGCCATATTGTTTTTTTTATTATCATGAGTCACTTGATAAGTAAATCAGTTTTCAATTCCTAATTTTTAGCAATTTTAATCAGAAAATTTGATTTAGTTATCAAGTGTGTCACGATAATAAAAAACAAAACAAAATGGCCGCCATATCGGTTGAGGTTTATTTTTTGCAATAATTCTGTTGTTTGTCGTAGGATGTTTACGACTACGGTGTCGTTTTATTCACAAAAAATGTTTCGTAATTTATTATTTTGCATTATAATGCAAAAATTAGACATAGACGCGACTATTATGTTAAATGGCTACGTGAATAAGCAAAACTGTCGATATTGGAGCGATAATAATCCCAGATTGATGTTGGAAGCTCACCCACAGCACCGTCAGAAAGTGAATGTTTGGCCGGGAATCGTTGGTCATTGTATTGTAGGTCCTTTTAATTTAGATGATAAGAAATGCTTACTGCAACTTGTTAGCCGATAGGATTTTACCAATATCAGGGAAAATGTTGGAGAAGAATTAAATAATAACGTATGATTTCAGCAAGATGGGGCACCATTTCATTATTATCGAAGGGCAAGGCAAATTTTAAGTGAACAATTTCCAAATCGCTGGTAGGTCGAAGAGAAGAATGGCCTGCCAGGTCCCCAGTCTTGTCTTTTCTGGACTACTATTTTGGGGGTATCTGAAACAAAATGTTTACAAAACAAAACCTGCAGACATTGACAAATTAAAAAGAAAAATAATTGACGAATCTGCTCGTGTACCACCAGACATGATACAAATTATAAACGGATATTACTTGAGGATAGCGCACTGGCAAACTGTAGAGGGGAAGCATTTTGAACATTTATTGTAGAATGGTAAGCTTTCAAAAATTATTTCATTAGTAATTTACGATCGAAAACATTTATTTAAAATTTTAAGATAAGATTGTAATATTTAAAGTAATTAATATCAGTTGATGTAGCCGTTTAGTTAGTTGTGTTGTTAATTATTGTTTTTTATTATTATTATTATAGCACTGTTTAAAGTTCGTTATTGTATGCATTATCAATGTAAATAAATGTAATAAAATTCTTCATGCTGCACGTTTTACCTCGTTTTATTGTTAAGACAATTTTACCGTCATTGCAGCCTTGATTGCTTACCACTCGATAATGAAACCATTAACAGAAAAACGGTTTTCACCATTTTTTTCTTGTAAAATTTTTTAACTCGAAATCATGTCAAATATCCATTTTCCTTTTTAAAAAAATTAAGTTTGATTCAATAGGGCGGACAGAAATTAAAATCCCACCATAATGCAAATTTTTTTTAAGTATGTAGAACCCCATTTCTTTCTGCCTTTAAATATTCTGATATGTAGTACAAACCTGTTTCCGTACTTAAATATATCACCCGGTATATAAATCGAAATTATAAAAAGATTTGTTTAAAATCTTTCGTACTAAATGTGTTTTGTACATATTGCAGCACCTTATAGCGCTAATTAGGGTAGAAAATCCGGAAATAAAAGAGCTTTTAAAATTTGATTAAGAGATCGTAGGAAATTAAATTGTACTTCTAAACGAAAAGGGTTAAAGTAGAAGAATTAGTGCTAAAAGTTTTTAAGAGAATTATTGTTAGTGTGTTAAGATATAACGGTTTCGTTAATTTCGTAATAGAGGGGAAATTTCGAGTAAGACAGAGGGTAAAGAATATAAATTAGATATGTAGCGTATTGCAGAAATGCTGAGATCAAAAGATTTTACCAAAATGGGAAATCATTAAACCAATCAAAATGTTAATGATATAAACGAATTATGGGGATGTTTTTTGCCTATATTTGTGAAATATTTATAATATATTTAATATATTATACAATAGTAATAATATGAATATACAATATATTATATTTAATATATATATATATATATATATATATATATATATATGTGTGTGTGTGGAATCTTTATTCTGTTTTGTATATGTATTTTATGTTTTATATATATAATTTGTGTAATTTTATATCATTTTGTTTTATGAACTTGCGTGTGTATTGAGTGCATTACTGCTCCGTTATCTCTGTACGTCTACATCTGTTTTATTTGTAAAAAAAAACTATTATAATATAAATGGAAACCTCTTATCTAGATTCTTTAGAAACTCTTCCAGTATTATAGATTTCTAATGCTATATCTACGTATTTTATTGAGACTACTTTTGTACTTTTTTCCATTTTATTTTTATTCTTACGATGTTTGATTATGTTTAAAATCCAATTCGTATAACTTCTGTGATGATGTATAGCGCTTGCAGAGTTTAGGAATCAGTATGCAAAAGTGTTACATCGTTGAATTCTTGTTGCCAAAGTTGGGTTACTCTCTCGATCTCATTCCCCTTTCATTTCCCTGATCGTCTTAGGAATGGTAAAAGTAGCTTAGGAAGTAAAAAAGTGGAACACCTTTTTTTAGGAAATGATAGATGAAAAATATAATGTATTAGGTATAAAAATGCGCGTTTGATTCGTACTTGGTCACCTACGTGCTGGCAGGAAAGTGACCAGCTATCGCACACACAACCAAGAAAAATTATCTCCACCTTGTCATTTATTACGTTCACGAATGCGTTACTGAAAATTAAAATACGAGATATATCCGGCAAAATTGTTGCTCTTAAAATCTTCGCTTTTTTTGTAATCTTTGTAAACACTGTAGAGTAATTAATCTTTTTGTGGTAATAATTTATGGTAAGAAAATAAAATCGGTTAACACTGTCAGTAATTTTTAATTTTATGGACTTTTTTTGGTCTAAAAAAATTATAATTAAGAAATGTATATCTTATAATTGCAAAGTGTACAAAAAATGATATTCTTATCTGTAAATAAGAATCAAGATTGCTTTTCGTCTACATCTTAATAGAAAAAATTACGGTTAATTATATTTTCATTTGATGATTGCGCATACGTAAAAAAATCAGTAGTCATGGCGAAGTTAAAAAATTGTATTCAATTTTAAAATTTGAGCGTTAAACTAACTTTTAATGTAGGCATTTATTTCATTTTTTAAAATTTCGTGAATGATAAAAGAATTTGTGTACGTTCTTTTACGTTCTTTTAAATGTTCTGATTTAAAATGATTTTAAATTACAAAAGTTACGTGCTCCTCATTAGTGTCGGAAACAGCCACGACAACTTTTATTAATGATGAGATCTTTGGAAAAAATGGTTTTTTATTCGAACTATTTGTTGAAAAAGAATAAGTGTATCGTATATATTAAATAAATTAATTATTACACTATTGTATATTTTATATGCACTTATTTTATTATTTTTATTAATTGTTCATTTTCCTGTTATGTATTCCTGTCGCCGTCAGATTACTGAACTACACGTCATTTATTGTGTCGTATTCCAGTCGCGCTCAGATACTGGAACTACACGCCATTTATTGTATCGTCCTTACCGATGGAAATATATATATATTAATAATGTATTTTTTTTATTTATGCGATTGTCTTTCTTCATAAAATCGATTATTTATGTTAAGATTCAGGTTTCATTTCCTCCTTTTTTATTTGTAAAAATAAAACTTTTTCACTTTTTTTGATTCGCTTATTAAATGAATTTGTCTAATGCTCTACTGTTAGTCAGTCTTGTAATAATTATAAAATAAATTAATAAATTTCCCTACCGTAATTCATTCATTCAATATCGTATCAGATCTTAAAACATAACTATTTTCGATACAAATAAATTGATACTGGAAATACTATAGATATACATATATATCTATATCTATAGATATAGATATATAATCGTATATATGATTTTTTTTCGGTCTTGTAGTTAGAATTAATTACAATTAAACATACATATCAAATCAAATGGTAAATAATGATGGTCAAAATTAGAAGAATTTTGAATCCTATATATCCTCCTTAGCGATTTATTGATTTTGAAGCCAATTTCTTTTTTGATGCTGTGTCAAGGAAGATTAGTTTCGTGCTACGGTAATTGTTTTCGTAAATTGAATATAATATATAAATAATAAATTAATTTAATTCATATTTAAGCTTCCAGTTCTCGTATTGAGTGAATTTGTATATGGTTATCATGGATCTTGATGAAAATGTTGAGTGTGTAATTTTTAAAAGATGCCTAAACTGATCTAAACCAGATTTAATCGAGAAGATTTGCTGATATTTTTTCTCTTTTCCTTGATCAATTTTCATCTTTCAAAAAAAAAAACCATTTTTACACGAGGTAATCAATTTTTTACACCTAATAATAGCATTCTAAGACGCCGCCCGCCAGGGCATAGCTGCGGAGGTGTGCCGTAGGCACGCCCTACAGTTAGTAATTTTACTAAATTAATAGTAAAGATTTTTTATTTTTTGAAACTCTTCTTGACCTTCCTCTAAATTATTTTAGAGGTGTCATTATAAATAATAATAATATCGGTTTTTAACGCTTTTAAATAAGAAGGAGATTATATTACTGTAAAGTATTATATATCAAAACATAAATTAAACCAGTTATTAATAAAAAATCTAGTAAGACTTTCTTGAACGAACATTCTTAGTATTATTGCTGTTCTCTCAATTATTAATTCATTCTTAAAAATGTTATTACCTCTAACTTCTACTTAACTCAGATTATTACATATCATGTTTATATTATATATTTGAGTTTTTTTTTTTGGAGGGGTGAGGTTATGTGGGCATCGACTTCTAAGACCAATGAGTATAACTCTTTTATCTAATGTAATTGCTATTTATAAATTTTATACGTATGTTTAGCATATCCGAGACAAAAAGTGTTCAAACACATAATATTGAATTCAATAACGAACTGTTCGTTGAAAATTTGTAATAGCAATAATAACAAACTTTAGCTATTGAGTAGAGTTACACATTAGGCTACTGATTCTTAACATGATCTTGGTTTTGGAACGAAATTTAATAAAATTCGGTCCTAGATCCGTAAAAATTATTTTCTTTTTATAATATTTTAACATTTTTATCGAGATTTTAAATTTTTCTGGTAACCTTAATAATATCAATATTTTTTTCTATCAAAATATTATAAAGTAAAATGTTTGTAGCAATATTAAAAAATTCTAAAAAAATAAAATAAAAATGTAATATGCAATATACATATTAAATTACAAGGATCAGTTTGTTGTAATTTTTTTACATTTAGAATAAATATATACATACTATTTTTTCCACTTTTATTTACTTTTTTCTTTTAAGTGCTTGTTCTCATTTCTCCCTCAGTGTACAGTAATTGAACACAATCCAACTTCACTTTTCCTTAATTAACACATATATCCCAGCTGGAAGCTGTAGTTTTACGTACTTGCATTTTCTTTTGTTTTCTTGAAGTTTTATTCTTACTAGCAATTAATTTTCTTTTTCTACAAATGGAATAGAAATTACGGAATTAATACGAATAATCGAAATAATAATAGAAACATGAGAACTAATTTAAAAAATAGCAGAACTCTTATTTCAGGTCAATGTTGTGTTTGCATTATTCTACATTGTAAAGTAGTTCAAGTAAATGAACGAGTGTATTTTTATTTTTACTTTTTTCCAACACTTTTGTTTTTCTTTATGACCTGAATATTTTATATTTTCTTGAAATTGGCTCTATACCAACTTTAATAAATTCTGGTTTTTATTAAATAGCATTTCCTCGACACCACTTTGGTCTTTTTCTTAAGTAACTAAGTTGAATTTTGTGTTAAGAACTTACAATTGTTCATTTTTATTATTATTAATTTTTTTTTAATACAGAAAATTTAAACTAATTGAATTAAATCATATCTTGATTCAATTAGCTGGTTTTTTTATTAGTTAATTCTAATATCTAGGTCTTAAAAAAATATAATTTTTAATATTACTTTTTTATGCTGATTATAAAACGTTTTATGTCTAACAAAATTACTGTTCTAATTAAATTAATTTGAATGCAAAACCTTGTGTTTGTTTTACACTTATTGCAGAGAGTAGACTTTTCTTACTTATAGCCTGTAGGTTATAATTTATAACCTACAAAATTTAATTTGTTATATTCACTTAATTACTATGTTTTATAGATTGATGGATTCATGTAATATTTGACGGAAGTATTCAGATACGTAATGTAGCTTTCTTGATTCATGACCCGTAGACCCTGCGTCCTTTGATCATGTAAAACGTATACATTTAGTTTGTTTACATCCATTCATAATTCAGTGTATATTATTAATTTAATCCAGTAACAGAATACGAAGCGTAGTTAACGTTAAAATGTAACTGTTACGGTCGAGCTTCGAACTTTAAATATTCGCACGAGAAGGCTAACGCTAACGATCTACAGGACTCCCGTACATAATTGATCGAGAAGTAACAATTATTGTGAAAAAAAAAAAGTTTACTTTGGCTGAAAAATAAATTAATATAATTATATAGAGTGGCCCGTAAGTAGTAGACCGTATTTTAACTTTTGCCAGTGTAGGCTCGAAAAGAAAATAGATGGCTTATTTTTTAACACAAACACTCTTTAATATCGGTTTTCCATTGTGTGATCAACTTGCATGACATTAGCGTCAATACAAGCTTGTAATCACAAAGACTTATTTTCACACGATTTTGCACACAGTTCTTGAGGAACGGCAGTAAATTCCTCAGTAATCACATTCTTCAGGTCCTGTAGGGTGTTGATGTTGCGGGAATAAATGTTGTTCTTTAAACAGCCCCACAGGAAAACGTTTGGTATGGTGAGGTCTGGAGAGCGAGTCGGCATTCAATTAGCCCGCGACGTCCGATCGAACGTCCAGGGAATGGCTGTCCAACCGATTCCATACTGTTGTGGCATAATGAGGGGGAGCTCCATTCTGCTGCCCCTACAACTGATAAAAGAGGCCTCGTTGTGTTGGAGTAAAGGGTAAACAGTGTCCCTAATGAGCTCCAGGTAATTCCCACCAGTGACGCCATTTTCAAAGAAGAAAGGCCTGATGACTCCCTGGTACGTAACACCTCCCCAGACCATGATTTTGGGACTTTTATCATCGTACTCGACTACCACATTTGGATTAGACGTACACCGGTAAACACAATTATGTCTGCTTAAGGCTTCATTAGTCCACTTCCAACTTGGTGAGCGACTCTTCAGCAAACTGCAAGCGGCGATCAGTAAAAAAAAAAAAACTCTTTTGGAACATTGCACTAAAATATCTCTCTTATATGGTAAAAGTTAAACCCGTCAGAAAATGCATTTACGCTAGACGTTATGGTGATTCAAACTGTGGTCTACTATTTATGGGCCACTCCGTATATATATGTGTACTGTAAGAGACTTGGCTTTACCGAATAAATACCTCAACGCCAATTGGTGCTTTTTGATCACCATCACCTACGAAAGAATACCGGATAGAAAGGATCTCTACATAAGATCGGTGGAAAGAGACAAACAACTCTATCCAAAGGATTATTTCAAGCATTCCTTGAACAGCGGGTTCACAATTCCTCAGTAGATCGGGTTATATTTAACAAGGGTGGGAAAGCAAAGCACTTTTTATAATAAATGTTGATTAATTTGTTCAATTATGCTATCAGCTAATATTGTCCATCCATCATCTAAGAGCCATCGGAGAACAAGCTCATGCTTCCTTACGAAAATCTTCTCCGGTGCCCGAAATAGTGTGTTGTATAGTAGTATCCAACTGTAATATAAAGATTCAATAATTATATTCTCAGTGGCCTACGAATATGTACTTTACCATATGCACTTGTTTACTTTCATTATATACTTTTATATCTGTAAATTTCAATTAGTAATAAAGGATCAAAAGTAGAGTATTTCAATCAAGAACTTTTGTCTAGAAAATAAACCTGTTAGTTTCAGGTGTAGATTTAGAAATTAATAAAACTCATTTATAAGAAATATCGCGCTTTATAGCATTGGAATATAACTTAAAAATGAAAATTAATCTTATATAAGTTGTACTGTTATAACATATTTCAAAACAAATAACAGTACATACTGAAAATCAGGTGGGTTGATAATGTTTCACTAGAAATTTCAAAATTGAAGATGAAAGAAGTGTGCGGCAAAATCAAGAAAAATCTTTTGGAGGTGAATATTTTAAGAATCCAGCATTAGTCAGGTACTAAAAGGAAAAGCAAAGAGTAAAAATTCTAAGAGAAGTTGAAGAGTAGAATGCTTCAAGCAGATATTTGGCGATATAAAGTTAAATTCATGAGAATACTATTTCACAAGGTGCAAAGGAGGAAGAAAATGCATCAAATCATTTAATTATCAGATAAAAAAAATCAATTCATAAGTTTGTTATTCTATGTAATCTAAAAGTTAAACTACTCGAAATACCTTTGATTTATAAACATTTTTGGATGAAATTCTGTCGATAAAGAAGTTTCATGAACAATTATTGCGTTGTTGGTAACAATCCTTGAAAACATAAATTCTCTATCGCCTAGAACGGAAAAAAATCTGGAGCAGGCGGTGAAAACAGCCTTAGCTCGTTTATTTCTGAGGGTTATTAAAAATCCCCCAATCGTGTTGAAAGTATCGAATTGATGTTTGTTCGGAAGATGCCGAAAAAATTCAACCATCTACCTATTAGGAATTTTGTTCTCAGATGCAGGAAGTGTTCGATGTTAATTCTTCCTGGCGTTCAAAAAATTTTACTAGTAAGTCTATCTTAAATTTGGGGTCCGTTGGTGCATCCCTTAGAAATTCATTTTGGAGGCTTTTTAGATAACGTGGACTATCTTAATGGTGTATTCTTTAGGTGACAATTATTGAAGTTTTACTCGATTAATGTAATACATGAATTAAAAGAGTAGGGGGAAAACAACTGCTTTACTGTTGGAAATTAACTGTTTCGTTGAAAACGTATTATTATTTAGGTAAAGTTTTTCTTTTACTGATTAGGCATGGTTTACATCAGTGGACATGTAAAACGTCACAATAGTAGAATTTGGATCGTTTGTTGATAGTCGGTAACGTCTGAGAATTATCAAGAAATTATCATGTGATGGTCGTTAATATGCTTCAGTTTTTCTTTTTTTAAATGTGTAGAAACAAGTTGGTGTTAATATTTGTTTAAAAAATAATATTAATAAATAATTGTTTTTATTATGTTGAAAGTATTTTTAAAGTAACACTTTTAAGATTCTTTTTTCAATTCTTTGATATCATTTTTACTGTAAATCATGTCGCGTTCCAAGTTGTATCCAAATCCTTTGAGGACTACAAATCCACTCTATCTGATGCAGTCTAAATTATTCATGTGCGTTTGTTGACCGTCATTTATTATTGGAAACAGAACAGTACAGTACTAAAATGGTTCAGCTTTATTTCAAACCTGTGTTTCTTTATTCTTTTTTCTTTAAAATTTTATTTTTTTCATTGCATCTTACCTTAATCAAAGTATATTTTACAATTTAAAATTAATGAAGCACGTTTTTTCTTTTAATCTCTACGAATTGAATTTCTTTTGAGATTTTTTTTCAAGAGATTTTGTATGCTCTTATACAATATTTTTCCCTTCCGGTATTACAGTTGTGCATATTCATGTTTGGACCCTTAAACTGACATATTATTCTAACAAAGTTGTATTTTTAATAATTATTTGTAATTAAAATAATTCAGCTTTTCTTTAAGTAATGTACCTTCATTATGAAGTTTAATATTACTGATTCAAAGAATTGTCAAAGTGTACAAATAGTTTACTATTTGATGTCTTTGTCCGCTCGTAACTCGAGAATGGGTAAACCGGTTTGAATGAATCTTTTTCCAAAATCTTTCTAGGCTGTGTCCATCCTATCTTGATTTCTAAAGAGATTGGAGCGGTACATAATGATGATTGGTTTTAATCTTTGTTACAACAGAAATTTATCTTCAAACGGGAATTAGCCACTCGAGATGTACCTTAACGAAAAAAGTTCGTAAAAAAGAGCAATCTTCATCCCCGAAATTGTATAGATTATAGAACTGTCTATGAAAGCTATGTATCTTTTAGCCGTATTCTTACCGGAGATAGAAACTTTATTATTAGAAAATAATAAAAACTTTATTATTATAAAGAATCAATTACAGTGTATATTGTTCATTGCAAACTAATGGAAGTGGTTATTGTACCAAAATAGAACCCTAAATAAATTAATAAAAAAATAAGAATTCCTAAATGAATATTTTTTTCACTTCTTAAATTGGTTCAAAATAATTACCTTTCTCGTTAAGAAGTATTTACAACATTAGAAAACCAAAGCATACATTGGGAAGATTTAAGATTAATTAAACAGTTGTACCTGAATCAGAAAACGGTTATAAATGCAGGAGATACAGAAACTATTGCTTTGATCTAGGAAGAGGTGTTTGGCAAGGGTGCTCTTTATCCCAAATTTTGTGTAATGTGTACGTTGAAGATTTGTGAAAGTGGCATTGAAGAGGAAGAAAGTATCAGCTTATGAGGAAGGAAAATGAAGAATAGTAATGGCAGCGATTCTGTAGAATAAACAGTTATTCTCTAGCAAAATGGACTGGATTTGAAGAAGCGTCTGTCTGGATATGAAATATGGACACCAAGAATAGAAAAAGGAAAGTCTGCAGACATTTGAAGTGAGTTTGAAGAAGATTTAATCAAATCAAATTTATTCCTTTAAATTAAACAGTTTTGCATCACAATTCTCATTAATGCAAACTAATTAATTTTATCTTTAAATTATTTACTTAAGTTGTAATTCTATTAAACTAATTAACATGAAATTACTTCCGAAATATGCCTTTTGGCACGTACTTTAGTAGGAGTCCTGTTTCGATTAGTACTATATAATTAAATTCACAATCATTCGAAAAATATATAACATTATTATAATAAAGTCGAACCTCTATTATGCAAATGCTTTTACTGAACCGTGACAGTTTAATATTCGTAAAGCTAGGTATAAATTTATCCTTATTTAACGTATTCCTCTGTATAACGAAATGGTGACATTGCATATTAACATAATACAGTATGCAGTAACATACAGTAATTTTTATAATATATTAAAAATAAAATAGATTTATTACATTAAATTTAGTATTTTGGACATCTCTGTGAGTTTAAGGTAGTCACTCTTTTGATTTCCGTACCTAAATGGTACCTGTATACAAACACAAAATATTATTGACAACAGTCAAGAATGACAGGTTATTTTTATTGAACTGGTAAAGCGAAAATTCCCAAGATTCTCTTATAACCCATTAACAATAAAATTCTAACAAAAGATATAAACACGTGTTCTGCAGTTACTGTCTGCCTGTCCATTAAAGTAGCAGAATTTCCCGAAATCCATTGACTAACGCAGAGCACTAAAATTACTTTGTAGACTTTTATTCATTTATCTAAACGAGTCATTTATCTACAGTACATAGACATTACAAATAGAATTTTTAGAAAACAATTAACACATAAATATTCCCTCTATTTTTCAGTGCGTACATACAGTTCAGCAATAATTTTTGTGAAGAACCTCTATTTAACGAATTCCTCCCCCCCCGGATTCTCGATTTCGTTATGTACAGATTTGACTGTAGTTACAAATGGAATATACATTGCAGTGGTGCAGGTAATATTAATATAATAATATGAATTAGTTATAAAACAATGAAAGAATATGAACAGTAATTGTAACAGTGCTTGCATATTGATTGAGGTTACGTTGTAAATTACTCATTACTCAACAGTCACAAAATTCAAGTAGATGTATTGTACAAATACAAAGTGTTAAGGTATATCGCCGATTAAATCATTAATAAAGCTTACAATTTTAGTTTCAATTGCCCGTACGCAGAGTGGATAATTCTTGCAGTCCAATTTCTAAGAGCCGTTCATTAATTTTCTTTTTATAGGTTACTAATGAATGACATTGCACCAAATACGCTTAGATTATTTGGAATATCTCTAGCGAAATTTGGACGAATTTATTTTAATGAAAGATTTAAAAATGTTTGCCTTTAATCGCATTCCTTGTAACACCGCATGTACTGTATTTATGGACAGTTGTCTCGACAATTTTTCGATCATTGTTATAAGCGAACACGAGCAGAGTCTTAAGAAATAGCTGTCTGGTTCTTAAAATTTTTAATTTGTTGAAAATACTCTCTGTGGGGTAGAAATGGTTTTTATTAAGGGTGACTTTCATAATAATCTTTGTACGATATTCAACGGTTCTATTTAATATTTAATAATTAGGAATATTAAAATGAACCTACAGTGTGAAAAATGAACGTATGAGGAAAGTGTCGGAGAATAGAAGGTAGTCAAAACGATTCAAAATAAAAATCCTAATTGGCTGGAACGTAAATTAAAACGGTGCTAGAAGGTACAAAGAAGGGAGACCGGAAAAAATTAAAAGTGATCACAGGGCAAATAACCTAACAATATGTTTAATTCATTTTTACGACTGAGTTAAGAAGTACATTTTTGAATTTCTTTATTTGAAGCTGGTTTTTACTTTGTGGAAATACAGTACCGTTAAATCTCTTTTTGTCTACTTGATACAGTGATACGAGTAAAAACACAAAATTGGGAAAAATCTGAATCATTCTTTCTTATATTCATAAAAATTATTAAATAACAGTCAATGTATATCAAACAAATATAACTTATACAAGAAATAGTTCTAACCTAAAAGTTAATACTGTTATTTAGGCCAGTCGTGAGCATGTTCAAAGAAATTAGCTATACGACCAATTTATTCTACAAAACTGAATTTGTGAGTATGAAAAGTGCCAAGACTGGCCGGTATTCGAACACAGAACCTTCCGAATCTATATTTAAAAATAATAATGATCAATACAGGTTCAATTCAGTGTTCTTTTCAGTTTTGTGAAGTTCTGCTTTTCCTGAAAAATGCACATTATGTTGATTAAGCCTGCCATTGTTTTCAATTTAAGAACTTAGTTACTTTTTTAAAATGTTGGTAAACGTTTATTCCATTAACCTAAAAAAACATATTTTTTTTACAAGTTTAAATTAAATTTATAATAGCATATAAAAAAACATACTATAATAAATTGAAATGAAACACATTTCTCGCACGTGAAAGGTGTTCTTTTTATTTGTCATTATTTAAAATTGCATTACTAATGATAAATGGTTCATTTGTGTTTTTTTCCTAATTTGATTTATTACTTGCTGGTACTTACTGATCGATTGTTAAGTGTGTTTTCATGAAGTAAATTAATGATTGCCTTTGTTAAAAGGAATATTGTCAGTTTATATTGAATAATATTAAATTAAAGTATACGGCATAAGCTTGATTAATTTATCTTTAACTACGATTTTTTTGTTGTAATTAATTGTTGATATTCTGCTTTTAATTTGAGGAGATTTTCTTGATTTTTCTATATGGATTTTTCTCAAGTAAAGGAATTTTTTTTTATATAATAGTAGAGTTCTTTTGTACTTTACGGGGTAGTAAATAAAAATATAGTTTAAGCAGCCCATTGTTTTATGTTGTCAGATTTAGATGTAACATGTAATTTTTACTAAGATAACATCAAAATAAATAAACTATGAACAGATTTTATTTAGTAATGCGTAAATACTGTGGAATACGCTTTATTTAAGAAATCGGTCATTATATGTCAATCAAATCATAGCTGGGATTCGAACCCGGAACCTAACCAGATTTATATTTTTAAATAATAATGTATTGCATACGTTAAAATTATTACGCACTATCGGCTTTTCTCGATTTGAGTTACCGGCTTTATGAGATGCCAGGTTCTCGTAGAGCCTGTAAATGATCTTCGATAAACTGTGGAATAGAACCGGTTAAAAATGTAGATTTCGATAACTTTCATTATGAATACAAACGTTTCAAAGTAAGTAAAGTAACGTTTCAAGAAGCCGTCCATTAAAACAAAATATCCAGGTTGGACGGCATGTTAATGGAGTCTGTGTAGAGAGTAAAGTTTTTAAGCGAATACAAAAATTAAAAATTCGTAAAGCAGATAAATCAATCCATACTGCAAATTGTAATAAATCTTGAGATTAAAAGAATAGTAGAGAAGAAATGGCGAGTATTATAAAGAATGAAAAATGGAATCTGATCGGTCAAATGAAAAATGATAAAAAAAACTAAAAAAATAATTTTTTTATTCAGTTACAATTTATTCCCCAAGATGTTTGGAAAATTAATACTGTAAATGAGAAAAATAGAAAAATATTTACCACATTTAAAAGCGCGGAGCCTCCTTTTATTTATATATTCTCTGATGTAGCAAACAATTTAATCCCGGTAAAAATAAGCATCTTATAAAATTGGTAATAATCCACTGAACGTTTTAAACCAAACATTAACAAAGACAGATAGAAGTGCAAACACTGAAGTGGATAAAACTAGGGGAAAAATTTAAATTACTTCTTTGTTATAAATAACATTCGAAATACTCAAAATTTCGAGATGAATTACAATGTACAAACAGACGCTACATTTTTATTACTTTTCTAAGCCAAATAATAACTTTTACTTAGATTTTTATGGAGGTATTCTATTGCTGAAGTGTACAGTTTTAGGTTATGTGAAATGTACCTATCATTTTTCGTTATCCATTCTGATATGGAAGGAACTAGCCGCTATAACTCTTTGTTGAGAATAACTTTCTGCTGTATTACGGGAAGAAATTATAAGGATTAATTGGTTCGTCTTTACTTGATAAGTATTTTAGTCCCAGGTTAGATATTTACACAGCTAACGGATAGAAAAAAACAATGGTTTACCCGTGCACAGAATCGTCCCACCTCACCACAAGGACGTAATATTTTTAAAGATATTTACCTGTAGTGTTGTTCATGTGAACACGTATATGCAACCTATAGAACAGCACTGAGAAGAAATTTTTGAAGAATATGGGAAACGGGCGATAGATTACTTAACGGGAGTTAAGTAGTCTATCTACTTAAGAACCGTGAAACGAAATAAACAGTCTATCCAAAGAAGTATCTTAACTCTTCCTTCATTCGTATCCTTTATTCAGGATGGGAGTGAGGATTATGGAATTTATTGTGTATGTGAGAATTGGTTAATTCATTTAATGATTTTGCGTTGATCACTTCGGCTAATCGTGTATGCTGCCACGAATCGCTTTTCGTCCAGATAAGAATTTTGACATGTGAAAATATTCAAATGAAAACGAACTGTATTAATTGTTTAGCCAAAATGGAGATAGGTAATGTAGTTAAAAATTGTTTATAGCTACTAATAGTAGCATTAGATTATTGAAACGAGCTCCAAACTGGATTAGCAGTTCTTGCATGATGTATGAATAAATAAATAGACTTAGATCAAGATCTTCTTAAGTTGCTTCGGATTTGAACTTTATGAAACATAAAGATCTCATCAAAAAAATGATATCTCAAATTAATTGTAGGTATTATTTTCAAGAGAAATATGACAAAGCAGTTTATGTACTCGTAGTTCAGATAGATATTTCTACATGCCACATAATTCTCCTGTACTTAGGTAGCTCTTTATTACATACGGGAGAAAAGAATTTTTCCAGCATATATTTGAACTCAATGACACTCCGTCCGATCTTCCGATGGATTATAGATAAAATGGTTGCGCATTATCTACATGGGGCCTTGAGATATTCTTTCCGGTGGCCGTTTGACTCGTTTTGTTTCCTATGGAGGAAGATCGTTCCTTATTCATCTCTTCCTTTGGGTTAACTCTCTGGATGAGTGCTAAGGACATGGAGAACTTTGGGGATACTGCGTCCTTTGTATATTCTTTTAACACCCGTGCTTTATTTTCATTATTTCATCAAATCATACCTTTAATCTTTGTAAGAACTTGTGCGAATTGTATTTGGAACAGTAAAGTTGTTAGTGTTCCAGTTTACTTGTATTTATTTTGTTAAATATTTTGATCTCTATTAATTTTTTTTTTACCTTTTGTTCACAGGTAGGAATATTAATAAATCTTGTGTCACAACACTTAAATAACAATATTCATCATTGTACGTAAGTAGCGCGATATATTGTTTCATAAAGCTATCCAAAATTAAGTATTTAATTTACTTGTAATATGTAACGAATGACATGGCTTTATTGCATAGGGGAAAAATTGAATAGACAAATTTGTTATCTTTTTTAAACATAAGTAAATCAAAGATAATAAATTGTTTCGGTTAGGTAATTTCTTTTATTGAGGAATTAAATTTTAAGATAGTAGATCACAAT
The DNA here is from genome assembly GCF_047948215.1 of Lycorma delicatula. Taxonomy (NCBI): domain Eukaryota; kingdom Metazoa; phylum Arthropoda; class Insecta; order Hemiptera; family Fulgoridae; genus Lycorma; species Lycorma delicatula. Next base: position 126,143,494 of record NC_134457.1, read on the forward strand.
GTATAAGAAGTTGCTGAATTTCGTTACATAAGTAGTTGAATTCATCCCCACCATGCTAATGTAACGAATGTGAAAACTCAACTTTTCAGTAGAGCTTAACAACAGTATCAATGTTAAATTTTAAATAGGATTGCACATTCGTAAAAGTGAAAAGGTTTAAACTAGCCTTCCTATAAGGGGTACGCATTGGATAATTTAACAAGATGCACGACGTGTAGGTTATTCGTAAACTGACGGATCTGAAAAATTTGATTTTTAGCATTCGTTACTTTAGCATGGTGGTGACGAATTACAAAGGATGAACAAAGAAAAAAGATGTCAAAACAAACTTTGTACAAGCCAGGAAGGAGATTATTTATGCAGAAAAGAAATCTGTTTGTAATAAACATAGGTATAGGAACTGCAAAGAATATTTATAAATATTTAAATGTAGCGTAACGCTTATCACAACAAATAAGGACAACTAGGAAGCTAGAAAAGCAAAGAATAAATAAGAGACTTTTCAGACATATTTCTGTACAGTATTGAAAATTGAAAAAAAATTTGAGATGAACTAGAGGAGAAAAGTGTGGGGAAGAATTTTTTATTGAGTGACAATGCTGGTGGGCTACATATTAAGACATACAAATTTAATAAATTTGTACACGTCTTTCTAGAGGTGTACAAGGTCTTACCAAGAAAAGACAAAGAATATTGTACATGAAACAGATATTGAGGATATAGGATGTTTGTTGAGGCTAATAGATTGGCACAGAATAGAAATGAATTTTTTTTTTCTTCAGCCATTTGACTGGTTTGATGCAGCTCTCCAAGATTCCCTATCTAGTGCTAGTCTTTTCATTTCGGTAAACCCCCTACATACTACATCCCTAAAAATTTGTTTTACGTACTCCAAACGTTGCCTGCCTGCACAATTTTTTCCTTCTGCCTGTCCCTCCAATATTAAAGCGACTATTCCAGGATGCCTTAATATGTGGCCTATAAGTCTGTCTCTTCTTTTAACTATATTTTTTCCAAATGTTTCTTTCTTCATCTATTTGTCGCAGCACCTCTTCATTTGTTACTTTATCCACCCATCTGATTTTTAACATTCTCATACAGCATCGCATTTCAGAAGCTTCTAATCTTTTCTTCTCAGGTACTCCGATCGTCCAAGTTTCACTTCCACATAAATCTACGCTCCAAACATATACTTTCAAAAATCTTTTTTTGAAATGAATAAGTGCATTAAACCAATCAAACGGCTGAGACTCGAAGGAAACAAAATTACTTGAAAATAAAAATGTATTTAATTGGCTTCGCCGAATTACATTTCCTCTTCAAAAAAAAAAAATCCAGTTTCATTGAATAATAATGATTTGTATCGTCACATTCAACTACTAATTTGTTTTGATTAGTATATTTTATATAAAACTTCAATTATTTAAATAAAATTAAAATTATCTTTAACCATTTACTATTGCAGATTGTAGTAATTTTATAGCTGTTGTACATAAACAATATTTCTTTCATCATAGATTTCAAATTAAGAAAAATGTAATAGAATTGGTGCACTGCAGTAGGGAAGATGTTCTGCGAATTAATAGGTTGCGTTTGGTGAGCTTCGTTTTTTTAATTATGTTTTACGGTAATTTATCCCTTTTTTTTTTTCATACGTAACGTTATTAAAAATTTAAATGTGATCGTATGTTGTAAATCATTTGGTAGATGAGTACTACTATAATGATATATGGTAGTTCTTCAATACAATTCATCGTTACGCCTTTGTTTTTCCAGTTTAACGTGAGTTTATACTCGCACAAATTCTAAAATTTATACATCCGCTTCTTTCTATAAAAAAATTAGCTTAAATATATCCAAAATAAATCTTAAAATTAGCTTAGTCAACGTTAGTACGATAGATATTATAAGGTTAGGCTAACTTTTATTTGATAATTAGGGATAATAGAACACCTTAAACTCATTGTCGGCCCTAAAATGTGTTTTCCGCTTTTCATTATCCGAATTTATCTGTCTCTAATAAAAAATAACAAATTTTTATTAAAAAAAAAAAATCAAATGTAATTCGTGTACTATGTGGATTTAAATTAATAAAATAGAAGTGATCTGTTTGAAATTGCTTCTTTGGACCTTAAATCAAACTTGTCAGTCTTCCCAAATTTTGATAACATAACAGTATCAAAGAAATATTGCCTGTATTATGTTAAGTAAATCTTAAACTTAAGCTAATTATGTTAATTATGACAATTTCTGGTAATTAGATGAAATTGAAATGTTTCTGATCACATTTTGAATATTTAAATTGATTTATTGACTACTATTTGCTAATAAAATTTAATTGATTTTTAATGAACAAATGTTGCGAATTACTATAAATCATATAAATTTAATACTTTCATTAACCCTAACTTTATTGTGCGGTTTTCATATTTCTAAATGTGTTTTTTTCGTATTCGGATAATAAGTGCGTAATTCTTTATCCATTTGGAAAAGTAGTTTTAAATATAAAAAATTCTTATTTCTTTCTAAATATAGCACTAAATACGAAATTAACAAAGAAAAAAGAATGGTTAGCGAAATATCAAATGATGAAATTTATGTTAAACCTATTTAGAATGTCCGGTTTATCGAACGGCTTCGGAATATCAAAAAGTATCATGTCTTAGACGTATAATCATTTGTAAATTTTAGTATACAAAAGAAATTTAACCTTTCTCAATGATTTTAAAAAACTTCGTAGGTTAAGTACTGGTTATTCTGTTAATACTTTATTTTTTATTTTTTCGGTAAGTGAAGGCCGTTTACTAATTATACGTATTTTTTACGAGAATGATTTTTGTAGTGGTTTTTAAATAGCCAGAATAGAGAACAAAAATGTATCTCTTTTAACAAAAAAAAAAAAATAATAATTCTTTTATAATCGAAATATATTTTTAGATTTGTCGTATATAAACAAATCAAACGGTATGATCACCTACTTAGAATAGAATAAGAAATAAAGCAAAATCAAAATATGGATAAAGCATTTGCGACAGCACGAGGATGAAGGGACGATGTAAAATGAGATGGCTGGATGAAATGACAGTGCATTTGGTGAGAATGAACTTAAAGAAAACGGCGGAGTATTATAATGAATAGAGTAGGCCAAGGCTCAACTATGGGCTGTAGCACCAGAGAAGTAGCGAAAAATGAATATCTCGCTGACTGAAATTTGAACCCAGAATCTTCCGGATTAAAGGCAGTACACCACATTCGTTTATCTATTCCTCTCTTTCATGGAAAAGAAATTTGGATGAAATTTCTACTGAAATATTCATTAAAACTATTTTAGTGAATATTTTTAAATACACATAGTGTATTTGGTATATTGGGTCACCGATATATTAGGATGATAAATATCAAAATATTTCGGTGGGGGGGGGGGTTAATTTGCATTCTTTGTGATTAGCTGGACCGGCTAATCACAGTGTTCACTTTCTCACGTTCACTTTTGTCTAGCTGAGATCTAAATGCAGTCGGCTCTTATTGAAAGTGCCCAATTTAAAAAACGAAGCAGTACCTTTTGTTATGCATGAAAATCATAATTATGTTTGTAAATAATTTCGTCTTCTTAAGTGAATATTATACTTCAGCTATGAGTAGTGTTCCGGTCGAAGAGGCTAGGAATTTTCATCGGACCTAACGTACAGCCCCTTATTAAAAATATCTGACGTGGACACTGCATCACTTCCTTGTTCGCTTATTAAATTATATATACACATTTTTTAAAATGGAAAGTATATAACATTTTATTTCATTAATAACTTCTGATATTTTTCATTTTTTTTATTTTTTTTTAATTTAATTATTATTTATTATAAAACATTTTTTACAATCAGAGGTTAATAATTATTAATAAATCAATAAATTTAAATTTAAAAAAAAGGAAATAAGTCGGATTCGAACCGATGTGCCCTCCCATCGTAAGATCCAAATATTTCATTAATTAAAATTTCATTTGGCTGTAACTCTGAAACCAATGAAAATAAATACCACTTATGATATATCATTGAAAAGATCTCAATAAGGGTTAATTACTGCAATTAAGAAGAAAACCAAAATCCAAATTATTTTGATTTTGGGCTTTTTTTGGACACTTATGGTTCAGTCGATTGCAATCAAAAGGAGAGGTGCACAAGTGGATGTTACAACAGTCCTAAATTCAAAATTTCAACATCCTACGGCTAATTGTTTTTGAGTTATGCGAGATACATACGTACGTTGACGTCACGCCGAAAGTAGTTAAAATGGGTTCAGGGATGGTCATAATTGATATTTCCGTTGAAATCTGAAAACCGAAATTTTTCGCGATCACAATACTTCCTTTACTTTGTATAAGGAAGTAAAAAACATCAATTTGTTGTTTAGTGTGCAAGATTATAACCTTCACACAGTGGTTCTAAATTAAGGTTATCAAAAATTTTCAGCTATTCTCTGTGCAGGTAAAACTACATGATATTTTTTAAACTTGAATTTGTTTGGTAATAGTTTTTACATCCTAATACAAAGTAAAGGAAGTATTGTGATCGCGAAAAATTTCGGTTGTGCACGTCTCCTTTTGATTTCAATTAACTGAACCAAAAGTGTCTAAAAAAATCCAAAATCAAAAAAAAATTGGATTTTGGACTTTCTCTTAACTGCAGTAATAAGCCATCATTAAGAGCTTTTCAACGATATATAAGTGATACTTATTTTCATTGGTTCCAGAGTTACAGCCAAGTAAAATTTTAATTAATGAAATTTTGGATCTTACAAGGGGGAGGCACATCGGTTCGAATCCGACTTATTTCCTTTTTTTTTAAATTTAAATAAACTGATTTATTAACAAATATTAACCTCTGATTGTGAAACGATTTTTACAATAAATAATAATTCAATAATAACAACAACAAAAAATATGAAAAGTTATTGATGAAATAAAATTTTACGTACTTTTCATTTAAAAAAAATGTGTTTATGTAATTTAGTAGGCGTACAAGGAAGTCATGTAGTGTCCACATCAGATTTTTTTGTCTTTTACTCCGTTTTTCAAATTTTTACTGCTACGCCACGCAGAATGACATATGTTGTTCATTCAAGTATTAAATTTCTGAAAACACAAATTACAACTTTTTATCCTCCTAAATTTAAGGTCTGGTCAGAAGGAGATAAGAAAGACCTATGATGCCCTTACCCGAGTAGTAGCATCTCGCCCTTAAATTGAAAAGTTCTGAGCTCGAAAATCGGTCGGATTTGGTAATTTTTACGCTACAAAATTTCCGTTCAATTTTCCACATAAGCTTCGAACTTATTGGTTAATTAATCATATATAAAAAAGCCATTGAAACCGATTCTCCTATTTGGTGTCTATTGCTAATAGAAACAAAATCAAAAAATGATTTCTGTTACATAGTTCAGTTATTAAATCCTTCAGTAGGAAGTCTAGATACAAAAATTCAGTCAGATACTTGAGGACGAATGAGAATGTTATGTAGGCCAACTGACGGAAGTGCCCATGGAGTTAAGCCACAAGTTATTATTCTTTCTAAAAAAAATACAGTGTTCAATTATAACTGAATTATTTTTATAATTTTATAAATAAATAATTGATTTGTATAAAATAATGTGATATTCGTGGCATCACAAATTCTGGTCTTTGTTGATGCCATTTTAAGGCGTATCTGTTTTACATTGAAGAAAAAAACTAACTTATCCATGCACATAAAACTGTGTTTCAAAATGTCGAATATTATCTACACTTTTTATCATTTATTAATAATTTTTTTTTGTTACATGCATTTATTTGTACATATGTAACCATTTTTCCTCTTCTTTTTTTTTGCTTTAGAAGAAGTTTTGATTTAAACAATTTATTAAAGATAAAAGGGTATAAACAAGTTATTTAAGTCATTAGAAGATGTTTAAACGTTTTCTTACTTTAACAAAATATTTTCTCTTTTACTTTTTTATTTTTAAATATTTTAATCGAATAATTATAACACAATTTCTTAATTAAGATGAAGTTGAGAAATAATTTTTCTTCTGACAGTGCTGTTTTAGCAAACAAGAAAGAATAACCTACAAGAAGGTAGTCGGACTAAACAGTCTAAGGAAGTCGATTTTATTTATTTTTCTCATTTCTGTTTTATTTATTGAGAACGCTTTACTGTTTTGAAAGAAGGTTGTGACTGGAAAACAAAGGAATTAAAGAAATTTATTAATTATATTTAAACGAATCTGATGAAACGCATTGTTATCTAAATTAAATTCCGAATAGTTCCCTTGCATAAATTAAAGGACATACAAATAAATGTTGCAGTGAAGTCTGTAATTACAAAGGAAGGAAAATATGAATGCAGTGTGACTGTCATTGTACAATATCAGGAAAGGGAAAATTAGAATTAGCATCGCTGTCAGTACTTGTACATTGAATGTGGACGTTCGTATTATATTAACTGTAGCTCTATTTCTCGTAGTTCCTAGTGGAAGTGGATTTTGCGACGGTGTGCGTACGTAGAGTCTAGAGAATTAGTTTTCATAAAGTATAATTTGATGTACTAGATATTTATGTTCCAAATAATTAAATCGTACTTATGTCGTAAGTGGTTTAGCTGTATTTGTATAGCGTATGTTTACATTGTTTTTAGTTCTTTGTTTATAGAAATAACTGATTTTTATTAATTTGTGTCAGGTGATTTGTTTGTAGAAACAGCAGTATAATGTTAACATTATTCAGGGTGATTCAAAGAAACGGGGAATTTAAAAAATTAAATAACGTTAATGAAAAACTTTTTTAGAAAATGAATTTTATTTCATGTAATTGTACAAATGTTGCCATTTTAGGATACATACATTTTAGTTTATTTTTTAAGGATGACATCTTGCAGGTGACCTCCTCTTCTACGTACTCACGAACGAGTGAATGGGGGCTAAATTGTGACGCTAACAGTTTTCTCTTCGAGGCAATGATTTATACCCTATTGCTGAGCATAATCGGACGAGAAAAAAAGAGGAGTGATGTGGTTTCCCATTGCGTTCTTCCCTGAACCGAATATAATTTGCATATAAGCTTGCTAAACATTTCAAAATACAAATTACGTATAACCCTACCAAGATTGATTGTGTTTACGAGTGGAACTAGCTGTATAATTAAAATCATTATTTTCAGAGAAAGCAGCAATTTCTAGTGCCACTTATTTTTTAAGTGCTTCACCCGTGCCAATTATAAGAAAGATATTGTAAAGTTAAAACAAATTAATGTATCCACTGCTGGGGGAAACTGTACAACTATTTATATTTTTTCTTAATGGAGAATTTTGTTATTACCTTTTAAAGTAATAAATTAAATGATTCTGCAATTGAATGATTCCGATGTTGTACTTAAATAATATTTTTAAGATGAAATGCTTTATCTTGTGCTAGAGATCTATTGTAGATTTTTATTGCATAAATTTATGATTTTTCTTATTTATTCCATACAAAATTTATTTTATATAACAAATTTTTTATTGTTAGTAACTAAATTAAAATTTTTGTAAATTTATATAAGTTTCTACTATTTTCTGTAAGCTTTGATAATATAACGTTTTTAAAAACATCTAACTTTTGTAGCTTATTATTCTAGTCGCGCTTTTCCTTCATCTCAGAATTTAACAAAGTTAAGTTAGTATAGTACTTTAATTGAGTCTCGCAATAACATTAAGTGGAGCTTATGAAATTATTCGCTTAATTTACCAAGCAGTTAAGCGGGATTGAGTTGCGTTTCCAGTAACGGTTGTTGTTGCGTTTTTCTCATTCGGCTTTGTTTTCTGACTGTAATTATATTCATTTAAATATGAGATTTTGTATTTTATTTATTTTATTTGCTTAGCTTCGTTATTAAATTTATTTTTAACTTTATTATCATTTACTTAACGTTTAGTAATATGGTTTATTAATAATGAACGATAAATATTCACCCGTTAAAAATAATGTGACGTACATTCGATTATTTAGCAATGAAACAGACTCAACGTAGTACAGTGTAACATTATAGTTGAAAGCTGTTTGATAATCGCAAACGAGGTTACAATAAGTGCTGCATAAAACTGACGGTCTTATCAAAAATCAAACGCGATAAATTCATTTAATTTTACCCCATCGACCGAAGTACATCGTTATTATTTGTATCGATATTCGTTTAAAACTAACAATTTATACATATTTAACCGAATTCTGGTATTACTGCATGAAAAAAACAGTTTTTATAATGGCTGTTCAGCGACCATGCTAATTACCATCACACCGCCTGGTTAGTTTTTACTTACTTGTACGAAATAAAGGAAGTATTGTGATCGCGAAAATTTCGGTTTTCAGGTTTCAACAGAAATGTTTATTCTGGCTATCCCTGAATCTATTTTTACTAGTTTCGGCGTGACGTCTGTACAAACGTACGCATGTATCTTGCATAACCCAAAAACGATTAGTCGTAGGTTGTTGAAATTTTGAATTTTACTGTTGTAACATCTAGTTGTGCACCTCCCCCTTTGATTGCAATCAACTGGACCAAAAGTGTCCAAAAAAGCCCAAAATTCAAAAGATTTGGATTTTGAACGTTTTCTTAAATGCAGTAATAAGGTCTCAGCTTTTCAGCGATATATCATAAGTGGTACTTATTTTCATTGGTTCTAGAGTTATAGCCAAATAAAATTTTAATTAATGAAATATTTGGATTTTTCAAGGGGAAGGAATATCGGTTCAAATCAGACTTCATCTCCTTTTTTTATCTTTTTCTTCATTTAAATATATTGATTTATTAATAATTATTAATCTCTGTTTGTAAAAAAACTTTTGCAAATAAATAATAATTCAATTATAACTATAATAAAAAAAAAGAAAAAATATCAGAAGTTATTAATGAAATAGAATTCTATGTACTTTTCATTTAAAAAAAATGTGTATGTGTAATTTGATAGGCGTACGAGGAAGTCATGTAGTGCCCACATCAGACTTTTTTAATAATGTGAAAAAACAGTTGATTTATCTTTTTTAAGGGTCAATCCATTTGAAGTGATGGTAATCTCATGATAATCCACCCTCATGGTGGATTTATCCACATGGTAAAACGTATCCTATAAATGCTGTGGCCATTAATGTTAATATAATAATTGATCCTGATATTCATATTTTTTTTAAATTTAAAAGATCCGTAGAATATTCCTCGTCCTGTGTGTATGAAAATTAAAATAAATTGGTCCATTTGAAGTGACTCTTGGGCCACTTCAAATAGACAAATTCAAAAAAATATTTAAACTTACCCTCTTGTTTCCTTCATATTTCAGAACCTTAAAACTATTTATTTTTTTAAAATTAAAACAGTTTACCTGTGGCAGTCGTTTTTGTTGCGGTGCGCACACCTATTTTTGTTATTCTAAGGTTTTGCGGAAAAAATCATAACTAAAAAAGTATTGGTTCTGGAAGGATGAAACAAAAATAAATTTATTCATATTTTGTCAAGGTAGAATATTGGTCCAGTGGTTTATTTGCCTGTCTCTCTTCTTTCTATAAGAAAGTTACGAATAAAGTTGAACATGAAAAACGGTGAAATTTCACTTTTGGTAATTTTTTTCAAGGGGGAGAGATGACGTACACAGTTTGAATTATTTTTTTTATATGTAGGTATATGTTAGTAGTTTTACAATAAGGAATATTCATGGTGATATATTTACCCCTAAATTTTTATGAATTTTTGAAAACGAATTTTTTTTAAAAATTCAAATTTTGACTTCAAATAACTCTGATGGGGCTGCTGATAAAAATATCAAAATTGTAGTGTTTTTGTATATGTTTGTCACAAATAAAAATGTTTCTTGTGTATTGTACTAATAAAAAAGTTATAACCTCTCAAAAATCAAGAAAAACCTGTTTAAAGCTATACCATTTTCACTCGCTAAATAAATACTCCAAGAGGGTTTCTTGTCTTCTTGACACTTTAATATTTTTATACTTATTGCTATAGTTGAAATAGACATTTTTGTACCATTCAATTGCAGTGTTCATGTTATAATAGGCGCTTGAAGTCATTTCCAGTCGTCAGGAAAATTCATGTTGCAACATGCTCATTTATGCTTGTTGCATCATTTAGCTTTGCAGTTACAGACTGATGAGTCTGACATTACTCAGTGACCTGTTCATATCTTTACCGAGTGTCTCAAATTTCATCCTGTGTCTGGAAGTGTTTATTAAATAAATTTTACTTAATAATATTATATTTGCAGATTTAAAATCAATTCAATTTTTACATTATTTTCAAGTAATTTCACATAAAAAAATGGAAGAACAATGTTCCATAGGAATTTTATGTTAATGAAGAGTGTCATAGCACAGTGTATGGTACGGTGCCGAAAGAACTCATTAAAATTTGTGAATTTAGTGATGAAAACTAACAACTTATTTTTTTACGTAATAAATCAGATGTCACTAGTGTTTGTATTTATCATGAAAAAAGGTTTTTATCAAAATTCAGTCACGCGTATGAACACTTTGAAAACTCATAAAAAACAGTTAAGAATAACTTAAGAACAAATAACATTAGAGCAAGATCTTAAAGAACACTTTTTCCAAATTTAAATTTAGTTCTGGGAAAGTCTCTTTGCGTTAACTGTTTTTTCTCAGAAGAACAAAGAACTATATGAATGCGAAGGCAAAGAGCAATTCATTGCCCCACATAATAATATTGAACAATTGGATGCTGCTTGTAGGATTTTGTGTGTACACCTCCATCAAAATTGAAAAAAATTAAGCACGGATCAAAGGCCATCAACGTTAAAATTTAAAGTAAATAAGATATCTGAAAAATGATAAAATTTCATTGCTACAAAAACAGGCTATTTCATTGAAGAACAATTACATTTTGCTACAATTTATTTTTTCTTCGATAGTGTTTACAAAAATAAACCAATATAAAAATAAAAATGAATTCATGGAAAAAGATGTAGACTACTCACTGAAATCTCAGTTTGGGTAAGTTTTTGAATCAAAATTGTATTAGGTTACTGGTATCGGTTATCATTAAAATACCATCTATCATTTATAAATTATTTTTATAATAGTTTCCACTTACCTTTAAGTGGAATGTTCTTTAATACAGTAATGTTCGAGCGCTTTCGGATTATTAATCCATGCTCAGGAACAGTGATGTGTTATACATTATAATTATTTACTTCACATATATTAATTATACTAAATTGAATTTTGTAAAAATATAAATATAACAATTGATCGTCTAAAGGTAAAATAAAGTTAACGTTATCTGTCAAGTCAGTATGGTCTCAATTGTTATGTTTATTAGTATGAAGCAGTATTACCAACTTACTTATTCAAAATTATTGTTTAATATTTCGTTTGTTCATTTATCAAACTTTTATTATTTAAGTATATATAGTATTTTTCTATAATATTTGTTTAATGAAAGTTATTGGAATATTCAGTAATATTAATAAAATTATCTGGGTTGTAATTATGATCATTTTCTAAGATATGTGTAACAAAACTGGATATTTCTTATTTCCTTTATTTATACAATTAATTTGTTCATTAATTGTAATCGAAAAAGATTGGTCAGTCATCCCGACATATTCCAGATCGCAATCTGCGCATTTTAAATTATATACTCCTTGTTTATCAAAATTAAATTAATTATGTTTTATTATTCTGGAAGGATCTCTGTTATTTATATAGTTAATTTTTTCGTTGTGTATGCAGTTTTTAATTTAAAAGATTTAAATATTTTAATGATTTTTTTGTAATTTATATTATTATTCAGTTTTAGCATATTTGAATCCGTTATTATTATTTCTTAGTTTTATATTATCTTTTATATAAATTTTATTTTTTATTTTAGTATATAATTTATTTATTAGGTTTTCATTGTATCCATTAGTTGTGGCTATATATTTGATATTATTTAATTCAGTGTTTAATTTCATATTGCTGTTTTAAATATTTTATAGCCTATATATTAATGAATTAAACGTCGAAAATTTTTGATTCCAAGGATGAAACGAATTATAATGAATTATGGTCTCCTGCTTAGTAGCTTTCCTATGTATGTCGACATCAAGTTTATTATTATAATTTTTTTATCAAAAAAAGTTATTTTTTATTAAAAAACGTTTTCTCGACCTAAGGTGAATTTAGTGTCATTATTTAAGGAGTTCATTTCTTCGATTATTTTATCTTCATTTTTAAATTGTTGATCGTATATGATTAATATGTCATCCATATATCTCTTATATATTCAAAATTTATGTTTATTAAATATATGATGTAGATTATTGCTCTTTAATTGATTGATGAAAATGTTAGCTAAAGTAACTGAAAGTGGTGATCCCATAATGAGACCTTTCTCTTGCTGGTAACACTTATTATTAAATTCGAAATAATTGTTTTTAATACATCATTTTAATAAAGTTATTAATTGGTGTATATGTTATTGTCTGTTTTTAGTTTAATTAAAGTATTATTAATTATATTAATGGTTTCATTAGTATTAATATTATACATGTCTTTTGTGTCTAATGTTATTAGTATGGTTGTGTTATTTATACTTATATTATTAATTATGTCTAAAAATTCGTATCCATTTTTTAGATTATATTTATTGTCAATTTTAATGTATGTTTTTAAGGTATTAGATATAAATTTACTTAATGTTTGTAGGTGAATTAATACAATTTATTAAAGGTCTCATAGGTATATTAGGTTTATGTATTTTAGGTAGTGGTTTTAATATAGGAGCTTTTGTGTTAGTTAATTAAAATTCTAGTTTAATATATTCATCCCTGAAAATATGTTTACATTTTTAATGTTGGAAATGATATCTTTTTTAGTTTTGTTATTAGGATCCTTGATTTCCTTGAATTTATGTGTATAAATTTATTAGTTTTTTCAATGTATAAATTATTATTAATTGTTATAGGGGTATTAGTTTTATTGGACTTGACAATAAATTAATTATTTTCTTTTAATTTATTTTTTATATAAATGATAGTTTTTATTTGTATGTTTATAATAGTGATTAAAATTATTGCTTTATTTATTATTATCAATTACATTAATGAATTCATTTCTTAATTTATTTTGATTATCGATTTTAAATATATTATTTTCCATGTCTACGATGGTGTTTTAATAATTTTATTTTTATGTAAAATTGATGGATTAAACTTATATGCGTGTTTAATAATGTTGGTTTCCTTATCATTAAATCCAATATTAGTGGTGTTGATTACATCTGATCCAAACTTATGTTCCCTATTAATTGCATTATCGTGAATTGTATTATTATATTCCATACTTCAGTCATCAGTCTTTAAATTTCTTATTCATATTAGAATATTTAGTATTCATTAATTTGTTAATATTACAATCAGTTATGTTACACAATTCACAAAAAATCACAAATCCCAACTCAATGACCAAATCTGCATGTAAAATATATAGCTGTATATTTAAGTTTTGTTTCTTGTTATATAATGTTTTAATTTCATTCTTTAACCATTCTGTTTCACATTTCTTTGTAGTAATAATAGCGGATTTAGTTTTATTTTTAATTATGATATTTGTGTGTATTTAGGTATTATTTTATAATATAAACATTTTTTTATTAAATTTTATATTAGAATTGATTTGTGAAACTTTAATTTTAAGTTATAGAATTTCATAGCCATAGTTTTTCGGTTATTTAAATTAATTTTATTAAGCATGGCCCGTTGGTGTTAATATATAAATTCTTTATATAGTAGTTTCCACTTACCAACAATATTTAATAGTGATATTTATATTTTTATAAAATTCAATTTAGTATAATTAATGATATGTGAAGTAAATAATTGTAATGTATAACACATCATTGTTCCTGAGGATGGATCAGTAATCCGAAAGCGCTCGAACATTACTATTAAAGTTTTTGGTAAGTGGAAACTACTACATAAATAATTTATATATTAATAGCAACGCGCCGGGCTTAATAAAATTAATTTAAACGATAACAAAAAAACTATCATTAATAATTTTAAAAAACTATTTTATAAATATTGAAAACGTCAACTTCAACAACATAGGGGCTAAATATAAAAATATATAAAAAAATATAAAGTGCAAAGAAGACAAAAACCACCTTTGAGCACTTATTTAGTGAGTAAAAATGGTATCGTTTTTAACAGGTTTTTCAAGATTTTTGAGAGGTTATAATTTTCTTATTAGTACAATACTTATTAGTACAATACATGTAGCTTTTTATTTGCCATAAAAAGCTACAAAAACACTGCAAGTTGTGCAAATTTACGATTTTTATCACCAGCCCCATCATAGTTATTTGAATCCAAAATATGAGTTTAAAAAAAAATAGTTTTAAAAAATTCAAGAAATTTTAGGGGTAAATATATCACCATTAATATTATTTATGGTAAAATTACAACATATACCACCTCCATATAAAAAAATAATTCAAACTGTGTATGCCATTCCTGCCTCTTGAAAAAATTACCAAAAGTGAAATTTCACCTTCAACTTTATTGATAATTTTCTCCTAAAAAGAAGAGAGATAGGTAAATAAACCACTGGACCAATCTTTCACCTTGAGAAAATATGAATAAATTGCTTTTGTTTTATCCTTCCAGGACCAATAGTTTTTTAGTTATGATTTTTTCCGCAAATCCTTACAATCACAAAAATAGATGTGCGCACCGTAACATAAATGACTTCCACAGGTAAACTGCTTAAATAAAAAATTTAAAAAAATAGTTTTAAGGTCCTAAAACGTGTAAGAAACAAGTGGGTAAGTTTCTTTTTTTTTTAATTGGTCAGTGCTTTTTTTTTTGACACTTCAAATGGATTGGCCCGTAATCAGATAATGTGTATGACATGTAGTGTAATAGATATTATTTTCCTGACATTTAAGGAAAAGATCCACAAATTCGAAAGGTTTTTTTTTATTTTTGTACACCTTCCGAAGATATTTGGCGGAAAAAGAGAATCAAATAGCACTGCTCTAAGTAAATTGCAACCTACTGTTAGACAGATCAGTAGTCTTCAGTTTATATTTAGTTATCATTTAAAACAATAAATTTTCATGACGTAATGCCCGAGACAGATTAACATTAGAGCAGATGCCCCTTTTTAGTTACCATCTTTTATTGATTCTTGTATGTTTAATTCTTAAAATTTTAATGAGACACGACGAAAAACCCGCTTACGTTAACGTTTCATCCAAGATCGTATTTATAAAGAAAATGAATAAAACTGAAGGAAAGAAGTCAAGCGAAATGTTAAGAAAATTTTCTACGTTTTACTTGAGCTTAGCTACTGATCGGAAAAAAACGTATTGATGGGCCTTTGTTTTTTTTTACAGCGGTAATATTTGCTGTTGAAAAATCAACTTTAAATATTTGTTTACTTTATTTTTTTAACGAATGACTCGTCGATTAGCAAGTAAAACATTAATTGTTATTGTAATGCTGTAGACATGCTTATCATATTAATGACGTATCTATAACATTTCCTTTATACGAAATAAATATTTGTATCCGGCTGACACATTTTAATAAAAGGAGATATATATTTTTAGCTTCTTACATCAGTAATTATTCGAAATATCAATGGAATACAAATCTTTTCGCTAATAGCGATCATAAATTCAAATGAATATTAAGCTTCCATAACGAAATTAATTATAATATCTCAAGTACATGTACGTAAAATTATACTGTTACGTTGTACTAAGAATGATTGTTGTACAAAAATATTCGACTATTTATCTAGAAGCGGTTTTGGTCAGATATAAAAAATTAAATCAACCGGTATTTGCAGATTTCAACTTCAGAGTGATTTATCATAACAACCGGCAACTAATATCAATCTTAACTCCTTTGCCCGTTGATGTCAACTGGAACAAGAAAAAGGATTATTTTAGAAGCTATCTTTTTGGGAAGGCAGGGATCCTTGCTTTTCGTAAAAATATTTATCAGTTTAATCCTACGAAGTTAGATAAAATGAATATTGGAATAATGTGAATAATAAATAATCCGAGAATATTGAATATTTTATATTAATGCTTCAATATAAAATATTGAAACATTATAAGGGCTTGATTAGATACTACATAAAATAACATATAAAGAAGACATTGTTTTTATAACTTTTCATAATTTTTCAACTGTTATTGCAGTTTATAATATCAAGCTTTTTTTTAAAAAAATAATAAACATATTAAATACAACTATTACTAAAATATTCTTCTTAACATTTATGAATACGTAACTCTAATACTTGTTTAAACTCTAATTATTTTATTAAACCAGATGCAGAATGCCAGTTATCTACTTTCTGCATTTCCAAAATATGTTTTGCCCGTTAAACATTTTAAAAGTAGCCCTTGGTTAAATAAAATTTTAATTTTTTAAATAACAATTTCTTCGTATAAAAAATTATCTACCTATGTCTGATTCAGTTAGCTTGTACAGTTCAAGTAAATAAACTGCACGTACGAGTGTTCAGGTGGCCGATTCACAAGCATCTCCTGTAAATTCTGATGCATATAAATCTTCTTCTATAAGAAGAAGAAGATTTATATGCATCAAATCTTCTTCTTCTATAAGAAGAAGAGGATTAGCGACGTTAATATTCAGTAACCAAGCGCTGTTATATATTACAAAAATTATATATGTATATATTTTAAATTTAAAGAAATTAAGACATTTTATTTGAATTATGGAATTGTCAATTGTTCACAAAGAGTAAAATTTCATCACTTGTACCTTAGATTAAATTTCTATGGTAATAAACATAATAAATTCAATCCAGTTTTCGTCATGTGATTGCGAGAAATCCGTACTGCTTTCAGTATTAAAAGATACAACGAGAGGCTCACTTTTTCCTATTGTAATATTCAATTCCCAGTAACTTGGTTTAATAGTATCCGTTACATGTTTTATACGGTTTTTCCAATCCTCCTGGCCTGTTTTATCGATAGCTTGTAAGCATAAATTGTTAACGTCAGATATTTTAAAAGCAGTATTTTCTGACGCTACGTAACTTTTGATTTGTTTCCGAATTAACTCAGTCGGATTGATTACATAATGATAGGGAAGTAATCGAAGTACGGTTTTGCCGTTGGGTCTTGTTAAATCATCATTTTATATGCATTAAAATTATTTTTAATACGCGAAACCCTTTGTAATAATTAGCCCGTAAATTTTTCCTCTTCAAAAACACTTCTTTTGAACTAAACCAGATTTTTATAACGTTCTTTTTTCAAAACACGGCTGGAAAGTTTTCCTTTTTATATGAATTATAAGGGGCGTTGTCTGAATAATAACCAAATTATCTTCCAGAGGAGGTAACACATCGCTAAACCACTTCTCAATAAATAAATTCGTACTTTTTTTACGAATCGCGTTTTTATCAAAATCGTAAACTTTTTCTTCAGTTGATCTGCGGGTTTTTTGTTTTACGAAACCGTAATTAATTCATTAGTAGATTCATACTCGCGAATCACTTTTTTACAGTAAAGCAACACAACTTCCGCTTATGTTAGCACTTTATTAACGAAATCCGAGATCAACGCCGTTTCATTACTCTATAATTCGCTTCTGTAACCATTTAAAGTGTTTTTCCGTACGACTTGAGGGCTTTTTTCGCAGCCTTTTTTCGGAAGGGATATCAATAATTGTGCAGTATTATCAGTTGAATCGGTGTCAGACATGGTGTCAAAATAATGGTATTATTCAAGTAGTATAGATACAAATCTAGGAGTCTACACTACACTACACTATTCCACTAAACTTAAAAAAATTGCATTATAAATAACATTAGAGTAATTAAATAACAGAAACATAAAAATTGAACACGAGAACAAAAGAGTGATCATTTGAAAAGATCAAGGGTTTTAATAGAACTGAGAAGACATAACGTAATATAAACGTTTGATTACATTGACTACTATATGACAAATTAATTATACGGTGACTATATATGAGTAATGATTATATTGTTGTATATAGATATGGCCGTGTTGTAAATCGGCAGTAATGCAAGGGATATGACCCAGAATCATGACGAACTCACTCGCACAAAGGCAACGTTTGTTTATTCTTCATAACGCTAATTGAATACCGTATAGATGTATTTATGACTAGATTATTTATGTATACGAAAAAAAATTAGTATTAATTATTATTTGTAGAAATTACTTTTATGACTTTTTTCAATTTCCAAACAACCTGGGTGGACAAGGGGCTGTTTGGAAATGGATATCTCATTTGTTCCCATCAAAACGTTATAGAACAGAAATTAAATCTATAAATTTTCCACGATAAATATGCTTTTGCCCAACACATGTCAGTTTAGAAATGTACTCTCTTTTATTAATAAATAATTGAAGAAGTCCCCCATCACGAATACATAAATGTAAAACTACGAAACAACTTAAAAGCCTGGTCAAATCCAAATTTAAGTCGGCCCAGCATTTAGGTTGATACCTTATTTTATGGCAGAAAATGTTTGAAAAAACCTCGACCTATATTTGGTTAAGTAAGGTATTTCTTTCTACTTTCAAGATCGATGCCATGGGACTTACGCTACCTTTTTTCTGTGCTCAGACCAACTGTTATTTTTTTCCCAGTAAGTAAAGCACCTGTGTTTTAATTATCCAAATCTAATTTGGGATTTTGTCAGTCAGCTTCTCCTCCAAATATATTGTCCCAAACTATAGTCGTTGATAGAAGTACAAGGGTTATTTGGAAAGTAATTTTTGATTTGTTATTTAACAAAAACACCAATTGAAAAAAATTAAATATTTTTACCTGCAAATATCGGCCTGATGAAGTTGCGAATTGTCCACCTTGATTTTGTACAAAACAAGAAAAATGGTTTAGAGAAACGACACAGCCTTATCTTTCTACATTGGGAAAATTCCTGAAAATAATTTGTAATTTGCGTGTAGACAGGAGTAATTTTCTGTTGTTATTATACTTAACGTTTGTTATAGAAGTTTTTATTAATTAATTTGTGAATCGGAGTCGGTTAGGGCAAAAAGGAAAGGTATAAAATATATTCTCTTCTCCCTTAATTGTTTCACTTCCTTTTTTAAATCTTAAAACTTGTTCTCATATAAAAAAACGGGTTATGACAATTTCATGAAACCTTACGTATTCTTAAATTTTATTGTCGACTTGCGGACTTAGGGAATTAAGGATAGTCTTCATTGTTCTGAATGGGGCGTAAAAATAACACTGTTAGCGTGTAAATGTTTCACTTATAATAGAAAAAGTTGTGTTTATTTCATTACCATTATATTCTTAACTGTTTATTCAAGTTGATGCCTTCTTTTTTGTTGTGTTGTTTAGTTTGTTCTTTTACGTGAGATCTGATGTGAATTCTACGATTCAGACACGAGAAGATCAACACCTGCTTACTAATTCATGAAGAGGATAAAAGCCTTTCAAAAGTTTTTACTGTGACTTTAAAAATATTTTTATTTTTCGAAACTCTACAAAAAGTCTTCAATTTTACTTTTATTTTGTTCATGATGCCGTTGATTATATTTACTCAGCAAATTTAAAACATTTTATAAATTAATTACTTCGTTATGGTCACGCAGGATGCTCTCAAGAATATTGAATATCTACTTTTTTAACGTAAAAAACCACTTACAAAGTCTTTATAGAGCTTTACAAATGAACCGTGAAACACGTGACTTTTCTACAGCATCATGAAAGGCATTGAACCTTATTCATGGACACTAGTCCCTTCTTCTTGTAGTCTTAACATTATATGAACACAAAAGATAATTTATATTAAATAAAATTCTGTTAATAAATAATAGTTTGCAGTGAAACTTGTGTATACTCGTATCATGTACATTTTACATTTATCATTGATTTTCGTGCTTAACGTATAACTGAGAGACAGTTTTTGTACTTGAGATAATATATTTATGTATTGAGTAGGATTCTTATTATTCATTTCATAATAACGCTAAAAAAATCACAGGCAGCCTTATTTTATTTCCCACCAATAGCGACTATTCAGTACTTGTCCAATTAAATTTCATTCCTGAATTTATCTTCAAAAAACTGAAGAGAAGTATCGTGCCTTACTGACTTAATCTTACGTTTTGTGAATTTATAAAAAAACATACTAAAATTGTATTCTAATAACTAATTTTTTCTCATTGCCCTCACCCATTTATTTCAATTTTGAACGAACGGTTTTCGAGTTACTGACCTTGTGACTCGTTTCTTATAATAAGCTGATTGAGAAGATGCGAACAGTAACTAAATTAATCATTATTACAGAGCAATCGAGTCGATTTAAAAGGGGAAAAAATTATTGCATGAAGGAAAAAGTGTTGTAAGTAGTATAACAGATTATATCGTACGATTATTTTGTTGTAGGCTATTGCTTATAAAATAATGTAAGATAATCGTTTTCTTGACGATTACTATATAACATCCGCTCTGGCGCGAAATATTTAATCACTTTTATATTTTAAAACATCAATTTATGTATGACATAATAATGGTGTTTTTTTTAATTAATATATACATTTTCATATTCGGCTTATTAAAACGAACATACTACTTAGTTTTTAATTTTTTTAAATAAATTTTATTTATATAGTGTCCCACCCGGAGAAACTATCAGGACACGTTCTACTGGTGCAAATAATGAAAAAGGTTCATATAAACATAGGTCTGGAAAAAACTTTGTTTTCGAGTTACGGCTAGCAAAATATTTTGCCCGGAAGTCCTACTGTAATCAAATCAGCTCAAATTACATAAGAAACCACCAAGTTTACTGTTTAATTTGGGTCCTAAAAATTACAGTAGGGCTTCTTTTTATTAGAACTGAAATCCGGGCGAAATCTTTCGCTTGTCGTAACTCGAAAACTGACTGTTTCCAGACATGTGTTTATATGAACCTTTTTCATTATTTTCACCAGTAGAACATGACTTGAAAATTTCTCCGTTTCTTCGACACCCTTTATATTCAAGAATTTATTTAGTCTGTCAGGAAATGTTTTCTAACAGAAATGATCATTTATTGAAAAAGTGGTCGATAAATAAAACCAGTTCGTACATAAACTCCCAAATTTGACGAGGACACAAAAAAAGGTTATAATACGCAGTTAAAAAAAAGTCTAAAAATATGCTCTTAACATAATTTTAGACTTTATTTTGCTCGTTTCACGTGGGCTTAAAATCCAGTTAGGTTAATAAGTCGTCAGAAAAGGTTACTTTTTAATTTTATCTCCTTATTTTAATGGAAAATTTCATCTATGAAACGAAATTGCATAAGTTAATATGATGGGGTAGTAAAATGACATCGATCTTTATCATTGTTTGAAGCTATTTATTTATTTATTTTTTTTTTTTTTAAGCTACTAACTTACATATTCATCGACAATGGAATACAGGTGTCTGAGTTCACAATGAGCAGATTTGTAACCCTTTTATTTTTACCGCCAACGGAGATAAGCTCCTACATATTCTACATTTTTTTTGTTTATTTTTGGTCTGTTATCTGGAAAACGTATTGATTGATTTCTATGCAGGATGTTTTAAATGTATAGATAAATTGCGATGGATTTTTTCCTAAATGTTCAGTAATTGTCTATGATATATTTGATCCACTGTATTGAAATATCAATGCGCAGCTATCTTATTAAACTTCATTGACGTTTTACTGCTAACGGTTTGTTATATTTAGATTTACTGTTATTTCAGTGATATTAATTATTAAATTTTAATTAATAAACCAAAGATAAAGTTAAGTAACAGAAGTGTTACTGTATCTCTGGTAATGAATAAAGTAATTTTTTAACTGCTGTAAGGAAACAAGTTTTACAAATCAGTTTTACAAGAGAAATTCATAAAAAGGGATTACCTATAAAATAAGTGAAATTTTTTTTCAGAAAACTGAAGAAAAGTACTTTTTTCCTACATTTTAACATAGCTTTACTTTAAGTTCTTATAAAATGCACCAAAAATATCCCCTATTATCTGTTATTATGAACCATGCTATTAAGCTTCAGTCTCTTTGGTAATGCAACTAATTCAACCATCTACATTAATGATTGTTAATTGAGAACTGCGTCAGACTAATTTTTATATGGTGTGTTCAGGGCACTTGATTAGACTATTTAAGCTTGTAGCAGTGATGATATTTAATAGATACTATGAAGTTATAGTCTAAATTATATGAAGTAAAAAAAAGGAAATTTATTAAACTTGAACTTTTTTAATAGTATTAACTTAAGACTAGCATGGTTAAATGCCTTTATAAAATAAGGCTTACTAGGTTCAAATTACTAGATTGTAATAAACATGTTTTCATTACCCTGTGATTTTTTTTTTCTGGAATGAAATAGTACAATTTCAAATTATACTGTTTCTCAGTGCATTAACTTGTCAGATGGCTGATTATTAAATAAACATTTGGGAGATTATGATCGGTCAAATTGTTGTAGTCCAGATATGCATCATTAAATTGAAGTTGAACTTCATGTATAAAACAATAACAGGTTATTGTTCTCACCATTGGTTGATATTTTGTATTCCTTCTCAGTGAATTCTCTATTTTGTATTCTCTTTTTTGTGTTAGAACATATGTCCATTTTGATTATATGTTGTGACAATGTATTATTAACAGAAGATTCTTGTACTGAAAGTATATTTTAACTGCCCTATAACTTTCTTCCTCACAGCTTTTATTCCAACTAATTTTAATTTTTGTGACTCTTTTTGAGTTTTATAAATTTTTTTATTGATTAAAGAAGATATAAGTTAAAGGATGAAGCATGGATATATTTTATGGCTAAGTAAAGCCTTTTATTCTTTTTTATTGACAGTATTATGATGATTTATGTTACAATAATCATGTTTATTTTAAATTGCTTGTACGTACACAGTTCTAATTTTCATTATATGATTCATTAAGTAAATAATAGAAAACAGTTATTTAGACAAAAAAAAATTTAATGAAGTAAAATATTTATTTTCATTCCAATGATAGGAGGAAATGTAATCACAATTTTAGTTTTAAAAATCTGCACAGTTCAATTAATCATTTCTTTCTTATATAATTGATGCTAAATCAAATTATTTTTTTAAACAGAAGGCTTAAAAAATTAAAGAAGCTGTGTAAATCAGTTAAGAGAACCATTTTATAGGCTTTTATTTAACTTGCTTTAGTTATAATCAAATCTTGCAACTG
Organism: Lycorma delicatula; assembly: GCF_047948215.1. Classification (NCBI taxonomy): domain Eukaryota; kingdom Metazoa; phylum Arthropoda; class Insecta; order Hemiptera; family Fulgoridae; genus Lycorma; species Lycorma delicatula. The sequence goes on from NC_134457.1 coordinate 126,166,768, forward strand.
CTATATCTTTTGATCTATCGAATGAAAATCAATGAAATTTGGTACACATATGTAACTTCGATGACAATACAATACTACGGTGTTAGAATTTGGATATGACCCCCTCCCCCGCATTTCCCCTACGCTAAATTCATGCAACTGCTATAGCTTTTGATCATATGATCATTTGATCGTATGAAAATCAATGAAATTTGGTACACGTATGTAACTTCGATGACAATACAGCACTACGTTGTCGGAATTTGATTTGACCCGTCCCCACGCTCTACCCCTACGCTAAATTCTTGCATTTAGTTGAAAATTTTCAACTAATATTTATTAAATAATATCATTTAATAATGAACAAAATATTGTTCATTAAGACTAAAAAATTTTAAAAAATACAAAAAAAATTACAAAAATATATTTGATTACATATAAAAAATTATTTTTTAAAAAAGCTTTTATTTAACTAATATTAATATTAACATTAATAAAAAAAGGAAACAAATTAGAAAAACCCTCTAAAAAGTAAAAGTAAGAATTACATCAAATTGAGAATTTTAAACAAACAAATATAATATATTAACAAATATAAAAATGCACTGAAAAGTAAAAAGTAAATTATATAAATATCTAATAAATAAATGTAATAATTATTAAATTTTAAAATTAAAAGTAATGAAAATATTTAGTTAAATAAAAGTGTGGCGCAATTTTTATAACAATCTTTTCGAATAAGTATTTATAGACATTTGCTGTATTTTAAAATATATTTTTTGTTTAATGAGGTTGTTTGGTATATGTATATACTTTTTATCTATAATAAAATAACTCAAGTTTTAATTCTTTGCACATTTGTTTCAAATTTGCACCAAGATGACCTTTAAGGGTTAATAAGATTAAAATTAAAAATTAAATTTAGAAATCTTGCACAAAGTTATTACATTTTGACGGTAATCTTAAAAATTATTAATTATTATCATTATTATAATTGTAATCGTAATCATAATTATGAATTCATTAAATAAAAATTCATAATTAATTAAAATTAAACTTTTAGCGGAAAGAGTGCGTTCAATTTGCATTTTCCTAGATTGTTACTTGTAGCTAGTCAGTCTCAACTGGAGAGGTTCCAGCAGACCTTTCCGCCTCCTTGCGTCTTTATTGAAAATGAAAATGAAGATTAATTGTTTTAAAAATAAATGTTGTGTTGTTTTAAATAAATTATAAAAACTGTGCCGTGCTTTTATTTAACTAAATATTTTCATTACTTTTAATTTTAAAATGTAATAATTATTACATTTATTTATTGAGAGTCAACTAGGGAATGATTGTATTTACACTTCTTGGTAATTTGTTTTAAGGTTGTAAAAACAATTGTTTCCTATTGTAATCCATGATGGAAAGTGATTTCTAGTTATTCCTGATATTATTATGGCTTGTAAAATTTAAAATTAGTTGCATACAATTTTAGTTAATATTAGTGCATTAGATAAAAAGTTATTTATAACATGTTACTGTATTGCATATAATTTCCCTAATGTTGACTTACTGGAATTCATAGTTGTTAGAACTCATGCTTAGAATTCATGTTGTCTTAGATATTTTATATAAGTATCATATAATATGGAATTAAAAATTTGTTACCTTAAATTTGTTATGTTAAAACAGTAGAGAGTTGTGGTGTACTTATAGAACTCTGATAATCCAATTTCCTATTGTTACAAATATCAGTGATTCAATTGTCAATGCACATCCTTTTTGTGAAACATTGTTCTGCATTGATAATGTCGTCATCCCTTTTTTTTTTCTTAAATCCACATTTTTTAAACTATACCATTTTAACATTAATACTTTTTTAAAACGTCATTACTAATAAAATATCAAATAATTACTGTTCCTTTCCTTGGATAAACAAGTAATGATGTTATGCAAATATAATATATATTATGTCATGCTGTAACCTCTAAAAAGTTAAAGTTTTAGAGGTTACAGCATGATCCATTTGTTTATTGTGTTGTTATATACATTTTTAGTGTTGATAGTTTCATTGCCTTTATTTTGGTTCTTTTATCAAAAAAATAATCACATAAAAAATATAAATCTTAAAATAAATAATTTTATGAGAAATATAATCTCTTAAAAAAATAATCAATAAATTTGATTTTTTTATGAGACATTTTAATATGTTTTATAGAACATTTTTATGAATTATTTATTCATGTACTTTTTTATTTATTTAGATATTTGCAATACCTTATTAATGTTTTAGTTAATCACAGGCAATTTAAATTTAATATGATTTCATTTTAAGTTATTATGATTGGGGTTGCCATTCATTATGCTTCATTTAACTACGGTTATGTATATTATAATTTTATATTCCATATACAGCCTATATGATTTTTAATTCAATTAGAAAGTTAAAGAAAAGGTAATAGATTTGTTTGATATAATTTTTTTACCGCATTATAAGCTTTTGATCTTCATTGTTAATTTCCTTCATTTTATCTTCGTGTTACCTTTAGCATTATTCATGCTAAGGATGAATATCAATCAATTGGACTTAAGTGTATGTATTTACCCTTCATAAATAAATAATTGGTCATGTAATAAAACAAAAATGTCAACAAAAAAAAGTTAAAAGTGGTTCTGAGTAACACTGTAAACTGCATCCTGATGAAGTTATAATACCTGAAAACTGTAAGTAGCATCTTGAAAAATGAAAGTATAAAGTAACTATAAAATAATAATGGCGGCCTAAACTTCCTTTAATAACCTGGGATGATGATCTCTGTAGCGCAGTGGTAGCATCTCAGCCTTTCATCTGGAGGTCCCAGGTTTGAATTCCTGGTTAGGTATGGCATTTTTCATATGCTGCAAATTTTCATCTGGGCTAATGACCATAGCAGTTAAGCCTAAGATCTATAAAAGAAGGTTAATAACCTGGATTTCATAGATCACCAGAGTTAAACGATGCTGTATGTTTATTGCTTGCTGTATTAGAGGATAATTATCAAAGGAGTTTATCCAAATAAAGATTACTTTAAACATTTATTTAATTTGCAAACCTCATACTTTTTATAATTTTTAATCAATTTGTTATTTGTAGTTTATAAGTTAATTTACAGTGAGGTCAGCACTCTTGTAACTTTAATTTTTTTAAAGTAAATAAATTGTTTTGTTCTTATGTACTCTGCAAATATTTAAACTATTTGTGCTATATTTATTTATTTAGTTACTTTAATCATTTTATCCAATATTTTTTTCTTTTTCTCATTAAATGTTTTTCAGTAAGTTTAATTTATTTATATTGCTATAGGTTTCTAATTTACCTGGGGTTTTCTTAATAGGAAAAGTAAAATAAGTTAAGAGTGCAATATGACACTGTAAACCACATTAGGAATGAAAATTGGAGACTACTTGTAATTTATAATATATATTTTTTATCACCATGTCTCTTCTGTCATTGAGAAAAACATTCATTGTTTAGTACAACTATTTTCTTATTAGATTGTGTATTACTATTTTTTGTTTAAATTTTAATATTTTTAATGCATGACAAATAGTTATCAGCCTTTGTGTTTTCTTTTAATTTTTATAAAAACCTTTTATTTTTTAAAATTACTTTGTTATTGAAGGTTGTCAAACTTCTTTTTATTTTAAACAGTGAATTTTATTCAAAGTTCATTCTAATATAAATTGTAAGAAGTATATTTTTCTGATACCAATTAGGATTTTTGAATTCAAAGAAAAATGTAAGTACTTGTAGCTAACATCTTTATATCAGGCTTATCTGCTACACAAATGGTTTGCAGTTCAGATTTATTTGCCTGTTAGCTAATTAGTTAGCTGTTTCATGTCATGTGTAGAACGTCATATTTATTAGCTGTTTTTGTTTTGTTTTTTTAGGTATATAAAACTTGTTTATTTTTTGTTTAACTACAAGGAACTGTATTATCAACCGTTAGTGGTTTAACTTCTTTTTATATACCTCTTAGACTTTCTGAATTTCTCTCTTTATACATATAAACTTCAGATTTGATGTATAATTATTTTAAAAATTGTTTTTTTAACAAATATCTATTTTATACAGGCTGTATTTCATTAACATAGAAGGTTATCCTATTGCTTTTTAAATTATATTTATAGAATTATGTCATTTTAGGTGCTTTTTATTATGTATTGCAGATTAGATACAAATAGTTTTTGTATAAAATATTGCATTGTTTGCCTTTGTACATCATCTACATAAGCTTATATTAGTGATTATTTTTTGGTAAACTGTTCAACAGGAAACTGAGTTCATTGGAGCATTTAATTTATTTACATTTTAAAACAATAACCATAGTATTGTTGTTAGCTTTAGTTATTTATAAACTTTTTTTTGGTAATCTACTTATACTTTAGTTGACTGTATAATCTATTGAAATTTAAAAACTATTTTTCACATCATGTTATTTATTAAATACTAAAAATAGAAGATCTTTTTTCAGTTATATGATTAGTTTCAATTTAAAAAAAGAAAAACAATGTATTTAAAAAATTTTACGTGATTAATTATTTTTTAAATTCCTTCATATTGGAATCTTCTCTGAATTCATTGCTTAATGAGTGAATGAGTTTGTATGAGTACAGACATTCATGTACACATAGGTGGTCATCTTACTATTTATTTATTTATCATAGGCAGTTGACAGTTTAAATTGCCATAAAGCTATCATTTAACTGCATATAAAATACATAAAGAACAATAAACACATTAATTGAAACAGTAAACAATAATAAAAAAACACTAGACGCATTTAAAATCTGATATATTGTATATATTCACCATTTTTTGTCAGACAAAGACAGAGGCAACCCTATTAGGAATAACAATCTTTTGAAGAGTAAAAGACCTCACGAATTAGATATTTTTCCTGATCTGTTCAAAAAAGGGAGAAATCCTTTATATGAACTGACCTGATCAATAGGCAACATAATAACTTATGGCCCTCTTATATACATTTCCTCCAGGAGATAGTAAGTGTTTTCTGAAGAGTGTAGTACATGATGAGTGGCAGAGTGAATAGAATACTAGCATCAACAATAAACTTCATTCAGTTAAGGACACTGTGTCACCTGGAGCTCTTCATGTAGGAATAACCGTCATGAGGAGGTTATTATTTACCATTTGCAAATAGGGCACATCAGGCTCATTCATAGATATCTGATGATTCAAGACTGATGCACCCATTTTTTCTCGGTGCAATTGCCAAATAATGGTACGCCACATATTAGTGGACTGTATCTTTTATGCGGCACTGCATCGGAATTTTAAATTTGGGCCTAACATCAGAGATATTTTAAGTAACAATATGACTATGTTATCAAATGTCATATGATTTCTTAAGACTGTATATCTGGATTCAAAAGTTTTTTTATTCATACAATCCTTTTCGTCTACGTATGTGATTTAGCATATGTTGAATGTGTTTATATATTACTTTTAGTATAATTTTTAGGTTAAACTTTAAAATTTATTTTTTTATCATATAAATATAGTATTCAGGTGCTAATGACAATACTTCATTTTGCGCCCAGTAAAATAAAATAATATCTCAATCCAAAACCTGTCAGCCTGACAGGGAAAGTCTTGGATTGTTTCTGGATAAGTAGTTCCAGCAGTTTATTATACCTTTTCCTTATTAAATAATACTTTTATTTATAGTTGCATCAACAATTAAAGTCGTTACCGACTTATAAGTGTAATGTAGCTGTACCAGTAAATTTGTAGCCTTGAACAAACTCAGGTTGACTACTCCTGAGATGTTTGGTTAATTGAAACCCAACCACCAAAAAACACTGGTATCCATGATCTAGTATTCAAATCCTAATAAAAGTAACTACTACCTTTATTAAGATTTGAACCTGAGAACTTCGACTTCAAAATCAGCTAATTTACAAAGCTTAAATCAGCTGATTTATTTTCCTTATTAAAAAGAAATAAAAACTGTGTTACTGTCTGTTCATTATACCTGTGAATTAAATAAAAGATTAACCATTTAATTTTTTACATGTACTGTATATATATATATATATATATATATATATATATATATATGTCATTTGATGCTTAAACTATTTTACAATACGCTGACAATAATAACTGATAAATACAAAAATATATATATATATAATATTCTAAAATCTGTTTCACTATAAAATCACTTTATAATTAATGCTCTCGCAGCTAATTTGAAAATTAAGTAGTACTATGAATGTGGCTTCCTTATAAACTGATTATGCATTGTTTCCTTAAAGATTGTTTATCACTTAATTTGATATAATTGAACAATCTATTATAAAATTTAATCCCAGAATATTTTATAATTGGAGACTTGTTTCGTACATAACCTGGTTTAGAACTGGTTTAAGATTTTGTTTCACTTTCCATGATTATTCTATCTGCTTTCCCAATTATTTTAGTCACAAAAATGTATTCAAAATAAACAAACCATTCAGTATGTGTTCATTAATAGCTATAATTTATAATTCTTTTTTAATTGTGGATGTCATTACTCTTCAAGGACAAGCCTTCTGATGAATATTATTATAAAAAAGTATATTCACAGAATAGTACCATTCACAAAAAGAAAAAGTAAGTTCTAGAGATTATAAATATATATACTTCATTAAAATTGAGTGAATAAATTATTGTATTCATTCTGATATATATCGTGTCACTCTTAAAATGCCTTTTTAAAGGCCCAAGAGTAACCCAGAATTTTAAATCGCATCTTCATCTTGAAAGAAGTGTCCTTATCTATCACTTTATTCAATTAAGGAGTGGACTTTTTAAATATACCTGTAAGCACACACTTTTTATACATTTTCAAGAAAAGAATAATCTTATCTCAGATAAATATTTTTGTATTTAAAAAGAATTAAACATTATACCTTACTGTTTGGTAGTGATAGAGCACACAATTACAAAATTCTGATGTTTCAGTAACCAACACATAGCTACTATAGTATTTAGATCAGTTGGTGGAACACTGCTAGTAGTCAGCCAGCAAAATGCCCATAAAGTGACCGGAAGACGGTTACTAACACTAAATATTTACCACTTCCTATGGGCACTGGCAAATCATTCACTTTATAACAAATTGTAACTGCTAACCTGTTTTCATACTTCAATACTTGGTAACTGCTAGCAATAACTAATAAGCCAATTTTTGTAATGCAAATGAGAATTTAATCTCATCTCTTGTAAATGTACAATACCACACCACAATGTAACTTTTCACTGTACAGTAGCTTCTCATTCAACATTCGTGGGTTCTCTGCAACTCGATATCTAAAGTTCTGCCTGTTAACATATCTGTTAAGATGAAAATGTGTTTCATGGACATAAGTAGGTGATCAGTAATTGCAGCATTTCTTTGATTAGTTGCAGCAATTGCCTGTAAAAGTCACTACGATGATTCAGATCATGTGGAATTGTTGCACTACTTGCATTTTTTAGGGATGGAATATTAAATCCTCATGTGAGATGCATCCAACAGTGCTACAGTTTATGTATAAGGCAGTTGAAAGGCGACAAGTGTAACGCTGAGGACTACATTGAAACGCTTCTGCCATTCTCTGTACATTCTCCAGGGTTCACACAGTTCGAGAGTGATCAGGCAGTTTCTTGTTGACAATAGCTGCATTAGACCAGAATTGTCTGACCCAATTCAATATTTTTGACATGTGGAAACCTTTCCATTCCTTACAATGTGAAAATGTCAAAAAACTTGTTGCATTACTTGTAGCAGAACACTTCCACTGCAAAAGTGCAATACTCCTCCAATCAATGCTACATCATGACTGAAGACTTCGGTATGGAACACAGTGATAGTAGAAAATTTATGTATCTCCTTACTAATTGCAGAACTTGAACAAAAATCTCTGGATACTGTGTCATTTTTATTTTTTGGTGGGTATTGATTAATTGGTGGTTATACATTAGTTTATTTATGAAAAGAGTAGTGGATTGCATTCCGATCCTTTAAGACCAGACTGGAATTGTTACTTGGGTTAACCTTGGTAGCCTAGCCATTTATATGCTTCATTCTCCTGACGCTCTTCCCCTTCAGTCTATCCACTGAAGGCCTGTTGGTGTTAGTGCATTTCGGCTGAGCAGGAATGCACCTCTTGGGGACCCTAGTTGTTGGAGAATGCAATTCACTCCCCTTGCTGATATTAACCTAAATTGTAAGTTGTTGGAAGAATGATTAATTAGTAATTAAACAAATTAGTAATTTGTTGGAAGGATGATTGGTGAAATGTGGGTTAGGAAACTCTTCTTCACGCTTCCCATTTTCAATATCTTCATTATCTTGCCTTGGTCGGGTCCATGCTGAGCCAGTCAATTTGCTGTAGTGAAGGCTTTAAACTGCTTTACTCAGCTATATGTGTTTCTCCCTATCACCTACACAGATGTCTTTGTGGTGACTTTTACATTTTCTGATTGTTTCTACTCCACCCGGTATGTGGGATTTTACTTAAAATTTATTTTTCAGTCAAAAGATTGGATTTTTAAAACATTTAATATAATGTTCTTTGGAATAAACATAGCTTAGTGTTAGTGCACTAGATTTCTAATCAAAATTTTGGTTAAAATCATCTCAGATTTAATGTGTACCTTAATGGTCTCAACCCAGTTGTTCAAATAGCCCAACTTCATCAGCATTTTAATACAATTGTATGAAAGTTGTATTGTATCAGAGAAAGTTGTATTTGTTTCAGTTTGATACTCTCACTACAGTAATTTTGTTTACTCTATTATTCTTATTAGGTGTTGAAATTTTGATTGGGAAGTTGATTTTTCTTTTTCTTACTGAGTACTACACTACCAACTCTGTTTTCCAGTTGTTTCAATTAAATCTGTTGAACAATTATTATGTTAGCATCTGTAAATATAATGTGAGGAAAAATATATATTAATTAGTTGTAATATGACCATGCTCAGTAATATAAAGCATGAAAAACAGAACGTTTTAATTAAAAAAGTTAAAATAAAATTTTATTTGTATTTTATATTCTATAGGAAAGTATAGGCAAATAAGTTCTGTGATCTTATTCTGTTAGGGTTCAGTTGTTTCCTATGTACAGTTATTGCTCCCTATGAAATAAATGATCAAAATTACAGGTTGGACACAACCTAGTATTCAATTGAGACTTCATTATTTTATATGTTTTCTCTTGCTGTCCATTAAAAACGTTTTGCCAGTTACACTCTTTATCTGATTTCATTTGTAAATTTTCTATACTCTGATACTTCACATCCCACTACTTGAAATTTGTATGATTCCCAAGTATATTTTTTACCTCTCTTCTCCTGGCTTTTTGTGCAGTCATAAAGGGGCACTGTTTCCAGGCATTCCCACAGGTGGCCACCATCAAACTGATTTCTGATACAAAAGCAACTTCTCTATGGCTACTAAAAGATGTCATCATGGAACCACAGATGGACCAAGGAGGAACTGATATGAGACTCATAATACCTATCCAAGGAAGGTAGGATGATGGATAACAAATGAGGAATAGTAAAGGGATAATCAGTCAACAGAAAGACTGCTTCTGATCTGGATAGGAGTATTTTCTTATTTCATTCACGATCAGATAGAGCATAATGGTCTTATTTATTTCAAGGTTATAGTGAAACATTTGTTATAAAATATACAAACATACATGCATTTATTCATAAAGATTATTCTGTATTAAATAATCAAAGTTCTCAGTCACAAACGTATTGATTTCTGTGTCATTTATTATGAAGAAACTACACATCACTTATTAATCTTTACTGGATTTAATATTATAGCACATAGCTTGTTTACATTACGGATTTACAATATACAGACATACAAATTAATGAAATTTGAGTGGATGTGTGTTTATTTTGTGTAAGGCGCTCATTAATTTATTATAATTTATTCTCTTTGTTTTAGATACATCATAAAGGAAAATACCTTGTTGAACATGTATGTCGCCAGCTTAACCTCATTGAGAAAGACTACTTTGGGCTACGATACGTTGATTCAAGCAAACAAAGGGTAATGTAATTTGCATATATAATATGTGTCATCATTGTCTTGTGTTTATTTGTTGAAGTGAATTTTCCTTTTTTTTTTAAATTGCATGTTGAATTTGTTTTGTTATATTCAGTTGTGTAAACATATTAACTAATGTATTTGTTGATTATTCTTTTATTCGTATATATTTAAATAAATGTAATGAAAATAAAGTTTGTTTGTTGATACATGTGAGTTTTATGTATATTCTCAAATGTGCCCTCAAATTTTTTGTACAAATGTTGCACCAAAAAGGAGAGTTTTATGATACCAGGTTTACTGTTAGTAGTTAGATAAGAACAAAATGAATATATTTTTTTTATTAACAAATAATAGTACAGAATAAAGATTTTTGAATTTTCTGTAGGTTAATTAAGCAGTTCCTTTACACTTTTGTTTGTTTCATTTGCATTTCATCCGTGATAGCGGTGCAATAAGCTTACTGTATAGCAAATAAGTTCTGTGATCTTATTCTGTTAGGGTTCAGTTGTTTCCTATGTACAGTTATTGCTCCCTATGAAATAAATGATCAAAATTACAGGTTGGACACAACCTAGTATTCAATTGAGACTTCATTATTTTATATGTTTTCTCTTGCTGTCCATTAAAAACTTTTTGCCAGTTACACTCTTTATCTGATTTCATTTGTAAATTTTCTATACTCTGATACTTCACATCCCACTACTTGAAATTTGTATGATTCCCAAGTATATTTTTTACCTCTCTTCTCCTGGCTTTTTGTGCAGTCATAAAGGGGCACTGTTTCCAGGCATTCCCACAGGTGGCCACCATCAAACTGATTTCTGATACAAAAGCAACTTCTCTATGGCTACTAAAAGATGCCATCATGGAACCACAGATGGACCAAGGAGGAACTGATATGAGACTCATAATACCTATCCAATGAAGGTAGGATGATGGATAACAAATGAGGAATAGTAAAGGGATAATCAGTCAACAGAAAGACTGCTTCTGATCTGGATAGGAGTATTTTCTTACTTCATTCACGATCAGATAGAGTTAATGGTCTTATTTATTTTCTAATTTGATTTATAATTCTCCTAAATTTTCATTCTCTGTTTTTTAACAATTCCATTAAATATATTATGTTGTTTCAGTGCCTGCTTTTTATCTTCTTTTATGAAGAACAAACTACATTTTTATTGTCCTTATATTCTCCTTTAAGGCCTCCTTTAGTACCTCATCTTTTATAATATTAACAATAGGAATAGAGTAACACATTTCCCTATGCAAATCCATTTTCTATTTCAACTTTCTTTCTTTTACAGAGCAGTTCTCAAGTTGCTCTCGCTCTCTTGCACATATCATACATTCCTTCAATTATCTGCACCATTTTCTCTTAGACACCTTTCCTCATACAGCCATTCAGACTTTTTTCTGTTTCTTTTTTGTAATATTAATATGAAACTGGAGGCTGACACTTTATTTCATTCTTAAAGAGTCTTTTTATCCCTTCATGTTACTCTAAAAACTGTTATCAGCTGTAATATTCCTAACTGTTCAGCTCTTGTATCATTGAATGTCAGTTAAGATGAAACTTCATAATATTTGCTAAATATTGTCATAAAGTTTGTTGTTTTATTCCTGTGCTCTTAAGGATATGAAAGTACTGCATCATACAAATCCTAGAAGACAATCAAGAATGATGAATTGCTTTGCCTGTCATTTCTATTTACCAGTATATTATTAGTGATTTGATTTTTTTTTCAGATACTAAGTCTGTTGGACAGAGCTTATTTTTATTTTAAAACTGTTCACTCTGCTAATTTCTTCAGAAAATGAATGCTTTGGTTTTGGAGACAAAGTTGTGTCAAACAAAAACATTTACTTGTTTAAGATCAATTGTTTTAATTTATTTAAATTAAATGTAAATTTATTTAAATAAATTAAAACAATTGATCTTAGATTTATTTTATAAATTTATTGTTATTTACAATAGATTTCCAAGTATTGTAAATAATAGTAAATTTATAACAAAACCCATTCCAGATAAAGTTGTAAAAAAAAAAAAATTGTGTAACCCTTTCTACAATGCAGGTAAGATGTATTCCCAGCTTTTGGGAGGAATATTATGCTGATCAGCTGTTTGACAAACTATTTTCTATTTTTGAAATTTGTTGGAGATTTAAATCGTGTAAAATTTATCTTCATCTGCGTAACGCTTATTTCATAATATTTGACTTAATATTATTGTTCACATAATTGCACACTTTTAATTAATTTGTTTGTTCAGAAACAAACAGGTGTTTTAAATTTAATGTAATAATTAACTTTTTATGCTTACTGAAGGTATAACTTTCTTTAAACAAATCGGTTTGTTACTAGTCATTACTTATTTGAAAAAAAAAATTTAATATTAATGAATATTAATATTTCATATTAATGAAATATTATTATTAAGAATACAAATAAATGAGTTTTAAAATAATAAAAGATGTTATGTGTTTGAAAACAGCGTGTTACTAACACACTGTAAAGGTAGAACTTCTTTTTTGTTACATTAACTAGCTAAATCATGAATTTAATAATGTCTTCATTTTTATAAGTATTGTTGGAACATTCATGTACGAGTATATAGTTGGAAATTCAGATTATTTATCAGTTACTGTACTACTTTTTCCTAGCTTTAGAGCAATTTTTTTTAATAATTTTTTTTTACTGTATGGGTATTTTCATTGTTTCAGCATTGGTTAGATCCTGCAAAAACAATTATTAAACAAGTTAAAGGTAAGTAATAGTTATTTTAATTCTTTATTTTTTTACATTTTTTATGAAGTGTTTCACTCTTTAATAAATTGAGTTTTTATTGTTATTTGTAGCAGTACCTGACTTCATACAGGTGCAGTTATGTTCTATCAGCATCATTGAGTAGCAGTTGGTAGTGTCCACAACAAAAAAAAACATTATAATATAAAGCATTTATGAAAATTATAATTAAATAAATTTTTTTATGAAGGAGAGATCCCGTGGGAAAAATTAAAAAGAAGTTTTCTACAAATGCATTTATGTTATTTAATTTTTTATACTTTGAAGTTTTGCCAAAATGAATCTTGAGCTAGTAATAAATAAAAAAATTGTGTTACTAAATAGGAGATAAGGGGCATCAGTCAGTTGTGACCAGCTGAAAAACATCCTGGTCAATTGTGTCCCTCGTAGTTGATTTTACCCGGTAAACTCCATCACTTGTAGGAAATTGTATCTTGTTGTTCCAAAAGATTGATCATAATAATAAGTATAGATACTAGTCTATCTTCCCTTAATCATTTGTGGTTTTAATATTCCTGTGAAAAGCAAAAATGCATTCACACTTATTAGTGATTATCAGCTGTAGATATCCTTTGAAACGAACTGCAAAAACTAAAATAGTTTTATTAATCTTCCATGCAACATTTATTTTCCTTTTTTTTCCTGTTTGTCTAGCTGTGTGTAGTAATTTTGTCAATCTTCTATGTTACTTTATTTTATTTGTACAAGTTTCATGCAGACAGCATCTACATACTGTATTCGTGAAAAGGTTTTCCTGGTGAATATATATTCATTTGTTCCCGAAGATACATTTCCTATTCTTCTATCCATTTATATTTCCTTACATTTTCTTCCCTTCTTAATCTGATGTATGTGTCAGTCTGGAAATTTTTCAAAACATCAAAAACATTGTTTATGTTAGGATAAAAAGTTTAAAGTGCGCATTTAATCAAGCATGAAATGATTCACTTTTGTTCGTCATACTGTTTGTTGAGACACTGAAATCCACCCATATTCTTGGAGGAAACATTACATCAGGAGAAATGTAATTATAGAATACATAATTTGTAAACATTCTTATATTTTCTTTTCTGTGATTGACTGTGAAACAGTCATCTATGTTGTTGCGACTAGAAGCGTAAGCCAAAAATAATTTTAAAAAATGGCTGGTTTACATGTGCAATTTATATTCAGAAGAAAACCCAAGAACTTGAATTTTTTTATATCAGTTTTGTACTAGATGAAAACGACAATCCTTGATCTTCATTGAAGGCCAAAAACCGTTTGCTGCACCATGTACTGCAGATTCAAAGTCCATATACATTTCTTCAAAATCAAGGGAAAAATTATGCGATTTGCAGTTAGTGACAATTGACTTGAATATTTTGGAGTAAGTGCTAGAGTCTTTGTCCGGTAATAGAAAAAAATTAATGGCACATATACACCATTTACATATCCATGTATTGTATTTGTTAAAAAAATTTTTGACAACTTTTAAATGTGTCATCAACATAGTTTTGGTGTTTCACAAACAATTTTTTAATTTGTCATTGTCGAAAAGAAAACATGACCTTTTTCTCAGCCTTTTATCATGAGGTCTGTCCTCCTCCTGAGAGACCTCACATCATAAACATGACAGTTTCTTTCCCATATTGTCCTTGCAGAGGACAATAAGTCCTCTATAAGTTGCACAACAACATTTTGGAAGACTTGGATAAATAGATTCTCTGGACCGTCTAGTTACTCGCTTGATTAACTTGGCGTCTTTAGTTGATAATGTTTCCTCATTTACATTATTTGTCAATTCTGTCTGTAAGAGTTTTGGTGGCCTATGCAAAATATGTTCAGCTGCTTTTATTTTCACAGAATTTGCTATTTTTGTCTATTAATTATATTTTCTTCCAAACATGCATGAGTGTGTACTTGAAAATTTTCTGTAATTTTATTTTGGAAATCAATTTTTAAGTAACATTTACAAGTCTTTGTAGTGCCCATTTAGCATGACTATTGCTGAATTCTGACCATCAGATATTTGTGAAATCTGAATTTGTAACCACCAACTACGAAGATTGATTTACCCTTCTCACTTTTCATAACTTCCATGATTGATGCACTACCCACAATTTGACAACTCTTACTAACAACAACTAATGAATCTCGAAAAGGGTAAAATACATTAAGAAGCAGGTGGGTTGGGGATGTTAAACCATCCTTCTTGTTAGCAGTAATGGGGACAGAATTGACTGGTTTGAAAAAGGGAGTCAAGTAGTGGTGGATGGAATTGGTCGAGCCTAGAGTGAAGAACATCATCACAATGTTGAAAAGTATTTTTATTAATTAACACAGGTTTTGTACCTGTATTTTGATAAAGAGAATGAGATGGATTAATTTCTACACGCAAAGAATTTCTACATGACTCAACATTCTACAAAGTACAATATGGAGGACATTATACACTCACAAACTGCATTCTTATCATGTTCAGAAACTCCAAGTCCTCCAGCTAGGTAACCATGCCAGACAACTGTAGTTTTTTTAATAGGTTAACAATAATTACCACTTAATTCTGTTCATACTATTTTCGGACAAAGCTACTTTTACCCGTAATGGCATAAACAATACATGGAATTCTCATTCGTGGTTTGAAAAACCCACTTGCTATAGTTTAATCAAATTTCCAGCAACGATTTTTTGTCAGTATTTGGTGTGGTATAATCGACAACCAAGTAATAGGCCCTTTCAAATTAGATCAACATGTCACAGGGAGAAATTATCTAAAATATTTAAACAATGAATTTCTTACAGTGCTTGAAAATTTCTCATTGGCGAAACGAATTGAAATGTACTATCAATTTGATGGCGCGTCAACACATTTCATTAATGAAGGAAGATTAAATTATTCTATTCTACACGATTTCTTCTAGATGAAAAATTTGTTGGTAAATGAATTGGACATAGAGGGTGGGTAAATTTGCCACCTAGATCACTGGATCATACTCCCGTAGATTACTGTTTATGGGGATGCACGAAATGTGAGGTATATAAGAAAAAAGTAGACACACATGATGAACTGACCACGTACATTCTCAATGCTGTTGGCCTCATCAAGGAATACAAAGATATCATTAGGTTGACGATAGAAACTGTAAGGAAGTGAGTTAAAAATTGCATCAATGTCATTGATGGAATTTTCGAACATTTATTTATTTTAAATTAATATAGATAGTTTAAACCACAGTGAGTACTTTTTTCTAAAGTATATTAAAAGTATTTCAGTTTTTCAAAGGTCTAAATTTATTGTACTAAAACAGCTGTTTTTTTTTTTTACAAATCCATAAACAGTTTTCTGTTAATTTTTGTTCTGTTTTATTTTTAATATTAGAACTTGATTTTTTTTTTTCATAAATTTTTTTTATTTTTCATTACAACATTTTTCTCTGAATTAAATTCTCTACAAGTTTTGATAATAAAATTTATTCATTTATTAGTTATTTAGCAAAGTTATTGTACTTCAAACCTATAAAAGTGTGTTTTTCATCACCAAATTTTTCGGTTTTACATTAGATATCATGAAAAATTAGTGAGATACAGTTCTGGGACCTATTTTATTCGATTTTTAGATAAAAACATGAACCATGAAGTTTATCCCTTATATAATGCCTTAAAGATTTCAGTATGACCTCAATTCATCAGGGGAGTTGAAATACGAGCAACATTTTTCAATAGTTGTAACTCTATAACAAAATATTTTCAGACATATAGTTTGTATGAACTTTTTCCCATATTTCAAGCTCTAGAATTTGTTCCCAAATTATTTCTCTTTCTTCCTGAATCACTTTGTATTTTTATGAATGTGATGTAGAAAATTGTAATTTATATCCAAACATTAAAACAAACCACTTCAGTTAGTCTCTGGTTTCTTAAAAATAAGTATTGTTTTTGTCCTTAGTAGTACTCTTGCAACTTGGCATTCACAGCTTTTATTTGAATAGTAGTAGTCTTTATTTTTGTAAATTCTACATCAGACATAAGCTTACACTTAACTCCTAAGTGGAAGCCCATGCAAGGCTTAATTGGAATTGTAGAAGACGACTTTGGCCTTACTCTGCTATCACCTAGTTTAATGACCAAAACTTATTATTTTTCTTGAAATACTGCAATAAAGCGAGTCTATTTTGGATGAATGTTTTTTTTTTAAATTTCTACCCACACCTGGAGTCAAATGTAGGATATTATCAATTTGATAATGCTGTAGGATATTATAATGTTTATCAACATTTACAGTGAACTACAATTAATACATTAATCATGTTTGTCATTTTCAAGTTTTGTTATAAAGTTTACTTCTCTCAGTAATATAGCATAATGCTGTGGCAAGAAACTGATTGTTTATTTTGATAGTGCAGTTGTCCATAGTATAATTTTAATTCATGTTTTTTATGATGTACTGAAGTTTAATTATCTGATAATCGCATTTTATCAGTCCAATGAAAATTTAATTTTTGTCACTTAAGTACAAGGCTTTGTATAAAATTTTGATATTGAGTAGAAATAAAGAGACATAATTTAAAAATATTTAAACAAATATTTATGTCCCAAAAAATACATAATAAACATGTTATTATATAATAAATTGAATTAACTATATATATGTATATATACATAAACTATATTAATTATAGTATAATTTATTAATTTATTAATAAATTATAATTATATTATAAAGGTTAATATATAATAAACATGTTATTTATATTGGAAAAACATGTGGTATGGGTGCGACCATGCATGCATGTGAACATATAAGGAAAATATATAATTTTCATTGTATTTTGTTATTGTGTGCATTAGTAGAATTATCTTTCTTTATTTTGGTTAAGCTATAATATTGTTGCGTAAATGATTTGTAGGCTTTTCTTTTAAGATTTTAACTTAGCTAACTGGAAGAAAGACATAATTTATCATTTCTTAGAAAATCATTATTCACATTATATGACTTCTATCTCTGATAAAATTGGTTTTAAAGGTAGAGATGAAATTATGAATAGACTTTGTTAAATATGTAATTAATGTGGATGCTTTGTGTTGAACTCCATTGTTATACGTACAGCAATATAAGTGAATTTCTTAACGATGCTTTCATTAGTAACTGTGTTTTGAAATAATTGAAGTGTTTCTCTTCTGATAGTTTACTATTTAGGAATTTTTTATCATCAACAGAATTAAATTGGTTTTTATGGAGTGAATTTAATTTTTACATTGTTCATTGATTTTGTCTTTTTGAATTTTCTTTTCTTTGATAGAAACACAATGTAATCTGAACCAGATCCTACTCAGAGTGAATTCTTTTGGATTATATCTGATCTAGGTTTATGAATAAAAGTTTGCATATTTCAGTAATCATCATGTGGCCTATTGAGATAACAATAATTGTCAAGTTTAAATAAGAAATTTATTTGAAATATTTTTGGTCATCTATAAATTAAAATTCACTTTTCTTACAGTAAGATCAATTGCAAAGAAAGTGTGCCTCAGTATCATCTCTATATCAGTCACATCTCTCAAACAGGGATGGAAGAGTTAAATGCAATGTTGTGTATTGTTGTATATGTTGCAGACACACATTTATATATGTTTATAATTGAATGAACTGTTCATGAATTGTATAAATGATACAATTATATATATAAACACAGTCACATTTATATACCCTACATTTGTATGTAAACATAGTCATCTAACTGAGACTGAAGCCCTGAAAATCTGTAGGCTTTAATTTACTAATGAGAGATTGAAAAGGCTACATTTTTTAGTTGAAAAAATTCATTCTGTTGCATGTATTTCATATCATTATAACAGCTTATAATTAAAAATTTGGATCAAAATTATGAAAGGAATCCTGTTCTGATGTTTAATAGAAAATGTCTGCATAAAAGCAGACAACCTTTTAAAATTTTAGATATTTTATATTAGAATATATTTATATTTTATTTTAGAATTTTGAAATATTAGATTATAATTTTTTCTGAATGATAGGATGAATACAGTACCTCCAGATTGAATGCTAGATTGTGGATACTGATGTTCTTTGGTGGTTGGGTTTCAATAAACCATACATCTCAGGACGGGTCGAACTGAGACTGTACAAGACTACACTTCATTTACACTCGTACTTATCATCCTCATGTATCCTGGGAAGTAATACTTAAACGGTAATTCTCGGAGGCTAAACAGGAAAAAGAAAAAAATATTAGTTGGTTCTTAGGGGGGGTCCAAATTCTGAAGTACAATCACCTATCACATTGATTTAAATCTTATTTAATTTGATGCAATTTTGTTTTTCAAAAAAGATATAATTGTGTTGATGTGTAAAATTTTTAATCTTTCATGTAATCATTTTTCTGCAATAGTGAGTAATTTCTTCTTGGAAAAACCTCTGCATATGAGAAAATACTATTAAGGAATCTTTCACTGTTGCTTTTTCTTGTTTATTATTCTAATTACTTATATAAATTTATTTATCAGATTACCGTATCTTAACACTGAGTACATCAACTATACATTCAGTTCATTCATTTCAGTTTTATTCTTTGCATTCAGTTATTGCTGGAAAAGGAAAATTTTACACATAAAAATAGTCTACATAAAAGAGCACTTCCAGGTTTTAGGATTTCTGTTTGATGTTTTCCTTGATCCTTTTTCTTATCTTGCAATGTACTTGCTGTGATTTTTATTATTTTAAAACTAAATTTAAAATAAATTGAATAAGATATTAATTTAAAATAAAAGTATTAAATTAGTAATTTCAGGGTTGTTCTATTATTGTTCCTAGACTATTTTTGTTTATTTTTTAATTAAATGCTTAGAAAGCAGTTAGTAATACAAATTAATGAAGTAAGACTAATGAGATTTGTAAAGTAGAAATATTTCTTATTTCTCATTAGTACATCTAAAAGTAGTGTACTAAAATAATCTCTTTTTCATTGAGCTTAATGTAAAAAAATTCTGTCCTAAAATATTGCTCAACCTGAAACAAACTAATGGGTTAATATGTGATCACCCATTGAATTATGTTTATAAGTGTTATGAATAATTCAAGGGATTAGTCACTTCCTTGTTTTATTTTCACCATAAATATTATTTTTGGTACATATTTTTGTATAAATTAGTCCTTTATGTATTATTGAAGTTGTATAAATCTACTTTTATTTTTAAATTGATCTATGGACAACAGTGCTGCCAAATATATTGTTCACTATCTCATGCATGAACAAAACAAATGCCATGTAGGAATCTCTTGGTGTTTGTATATTATAGAAGGTTGATTTGCCCTTCCTGTTTGCATACATGTGTATATAGATAGGAATAAAGAGGGGTAAGATTGTTGAAATTAAAACATAGAGCAATTTTAATTTGGAAATATTGGTCGTAAGAGGTACTATTGTCATGTATCCCAGTACTATTTTTTAAGCATACACTGTATTATGTAGTATGCCCAAAAAATCCTTAATTACTAATTTTTGTAAAGATAAAAAAACCATCAAAAACTACTCTAAGTAACTATAAAACAACAGTAGTAAGCATATCCTAGGTAAAATAAATAAATATGTAGATACACTTTATTACAAAATTTAGCTAGCTTTTTTGTGTGATTCTTAGACTAATATTGAAATCATATACATAGATAACAACCAAAATATTTTGTAATAAAAGAAAATAAAAGTGTGCAAATACAAGAACATAATATTATATCAGGGATTTTATTTATCTGCACAGTAAATTATGTAAGATTGTTAAAAACTAAGGAAAGATTTAGTACAGAATATGTGAGTGCACGCTATGTATTACTGTTAGCATGGTAAAATGTGATTGTCATCTGGATTGCTGCTGAGATCTTTATAATTGTCCATAAAAAAAAAGGAAAAAAAGACAATAATTAGTATAAAAAAAAGTTTAATTTCTTTGAGTTTTAATGCTGATTATGCTTTACTGTGCAAAAACCAATAAAATAATTTTAATAGTGGGAAATAAAATATTGAGACTGAAAAGTTAGTGACGTAAAAACAAAACTGGAGACTTGCGTGAAATCAGTCAAGTGACTGTTACACCATACAATTTTTATCAATGTAGACAAATTATCTAAATCATGTATTAGTTACACCAATTTAAAAAATAAACAATAACTATTAGTTGTATACAAGTATTTCTCCAAAGAAAGGCCAGAATCATCTGTCTTTTTTAATTTGTTAATGTTCTTTATAAACTAGTTTAAATTTAGCTTAGATTATTGATATTTTAACACTTTAATGTTTAAAATCCTTTAATATTATCTCTGAAGCAAATAAATGTTTTGGATTTGTAAGGTTGAAACAGTGTACAATTAAATATGTTGCTCAAGATCCTGTATGTTAAATTTTGTTTATTATTATTATTACTTGTTATATATACTTTACGTACATGTAAATAAATACTTATAAAAAGTATAATGTATGTGAAGTGTAATTTATTATAAAGTATACTGTATGTAAATACTTATTTACATAAAAATAAATAAATACTTATATAAGTACTTATTTTTACTTATAAGTATAAATACTTATATAAATAGATACTTAAAAATGTTACTTTTGTAAAATTAATGTTATGTTTAATTTGTAGTATTTTGGTATAGTCAGCCTAAATTTTTAATTTTATTTGTATTGTATATTTTTATTCATACAAATATATTACTAATATTTGTTGTTTATTGTTTCAGAAATGGACCCAGTATTGTTCAGTTTTCGAGTGAAGTTTTATCCACCAGATCCATTCAGATTAAAAGAAGAAATCACTCGATATCAAGTTTATTTGCAGTTAAAAAGAGATTTATTGCATGGACGTCTTTATTGCACTCCAGGGGAAGCTGCACTATTAGGAGCTTACATAGTCCAAGGTAAAATCTTCTCTTTAATAAAATTATTTTTATTGCAACTTTTAAAACATTTTTTATGGAATTTTGATTGATTTAATTTGTGATTATTTTATTTTATGGGATTCGATGAAATAGGATTTTTAATTGATTGCAATTCAAAACAGTTGTACTTATTATGTAATAATTTGTTTGAGGGTTATTAATAAGGGTAATGATTAAATAATCATTATCCAGTGATTATATAATAAATAAATCAATATATAATGAAATTCTAATAATATGGATAGCTAGGATTTTTTTGTGATGCTTGCTTGGAAATTGACTTCATGTTTTAATAAACAGTTTTGTTCAGTATCACAATTTTTAACTGGAAATTATATTCTTAAAAATAAATTATTATCTTTATCATAAATTACACTTGCATGTAGTTAGTTAAATTCTACATAACCCACCAGGTTAGTCTAGTGGTGAACGCATCTTCCCAAATCAGCTGATTTGGAAGTCGAGAGTTCCAGCTTTCAAGTCCTAGTAAAGTCGGTTATTTTTACATGGTTTCAATTAACCACACATCTCAAGAATGGTCGAACTGAGACTGTACAAGACTACACTTCATTTACACTCATACATATCATCTTCATTCATCCTTTGAAGTATTATCTGAACAGTAATTACTGGAAGCTAAACAGGAAAAAGAAAGAAAGTTCAATTCTACTTTCTCCATGTTTGGAAGATTTATAAATAAAATTTTTTAATGTTGACTTTTTTACAGTATCAATTTTTAAAATTCATAAATAAATAGTAAGTTTAGCGGTATCAGTTAAGAATCCCGTATTACATTTTTAAGTTATAATTTATTGACTTATTTGGCTAAAGAGATTTAAAATATTTGGTCTTGAAAATGCCATGATATATTTTGAAATGTATATTTCATTACTAATTAGCTTAAATTATGCATAATAGTTAAAATTTAAAAAGACAAACTTTTTAGATATTGTGATAATTATTTTAAAAATCACTAAATTTCTGCAATTGCACGAATAAATGAAAAACGACAAACTATGCATGCTTTTTTCTACTTTGTTTTATCCAAATATTATAAAATCATTTATTTTTTGTTGCAGTTAATATGTTTTTGACGTAATAAATCTATTTTATCTTAATCTTTTCAAATAATTAAAATCTTTTCCTTTTGATGTATTTGAATAATTTTTAGTTTATTTTATTTATCTTGAAATTATGCTCTGCTTGTATTTAAACAATTAATCTTGTCAAGAGCCAATATACCTAAAAATTAAAGTAAATTGTTAAAGCATGCAATAAAAGCCTGTTATAATAACTACAATTTAAATGGATTTGAATCTGGCCCCTGTAACATTAATTGTCTAGCCGGTCACTCATGTAACTTTACTGATTTAATATCTTATATATTTAAGAATTTATCCTATGTTTATGTAACTTATGATTAATTTTGTGATAGCTGTCTTGAAAAAAGAAACACATTAAACAGTGGAAAACACATACTTTGAAAAAAGATTATTTTTCTAAAAAAGAAATATTTATAAATCCAAAAGAATCCACAGTCAAACATCTAACTTATGAATCTGATTAATGTTTGTATTGTTCATTTAATTTAAATTATAGTTTTATACAAGTAAGATCTAAAACTAACTTTTATCTTTGTTGTATTTGTCTAGCGGAACTAGGAGATTATGATCCAGAAGAACACATTGAAAACTATGTTAGTGAGATGAAGATATTGTTAAAGCAGACACAATTAATAGAAGAAAAGATAATGGAATTGCATCAGACTCAAATGAAAGGACAATCTCCGGAAAGTACTGAAACTAATTTTCTTCGCAAAGCTTGCACTCT